>NC_085053.1:12135895-12453504 GCF_963662255.1 Cinclus cinclus | reverse complement strand
CTGTATTTCGTTTATGTATTTGGTTATTTATTTCAGTATTTGTTCGCTCATAAAATTAGTCAGACAATCTTACCTAACACATCATCTTCAAAAAATATAAATTATTATCACAGTAAACTAAAATAAACTTTATTTGAATACTTAAGCAAAAAGTCTTGGCATACCCAGGAGACTGTCATTAGCATGTCCTAGTCTAAAATCCCGTGTCCTCTGACAAGAGATCACAGGGTTAGTGCAGTTACTGTATGGCCCATGCTACTCTCACTTCCAAGTGGGTACTGTCCTGGGGTTAGAGATGTCTGATGACAGAAGCCCCACAGCTGATCCAGAAGGGACTGCATCCCATGCTCTGCACCAGGCTGAGGATATACCACAAACAAATAAGATAAATGCCACTTGTACTTGACTTGCAAAGCCCCTTGGCCCAGGGGTTAGACTTTCTTTCTAAGCATTCTAAGAACTTTCTACGTTCTGTGGACTATCAGGCACACATTATTTGAGAACACAAGCGAAGAGGGCCTCAGACCTACTCAGCCTATCTCCATGGGTTTAGCAGCAGCTATAGCAGTGAAATGATGACATGAAGAGCCTCCCAAGGGGCGTCACTGAATTAAATTCATTCCTTCTTTCTCCTTCACTAACATGTTTCTTTATTTTAAATCTGATTACCTTGGCACTCTTGTCAGGATAGTTTGTGATCATCCTTCCAGAAAGCTACATTTTATTTGTTTTTTAAAAAATCAGACATTACCTTTTCTAAAGGGCTTTCTACTCTGGGTATGCTGATCATGGGCATCTGGGTCAGATTATCCAGATGAGAGTGTTCATGTTCTGGCTGACGTCCTCTGAAGTTATTTACCACACAAACAACCTAGAAGGGATTTGAAGATAAACAGAATACCTAAGGAAGAACTCATTTTTTCAAGCTTTGATCCTGACAATTATCATTAGGCAGAAATGACACCAGCTTTAGTCACAGCTTTACAGTTGAAACACTGAAATGCGAAGTTCATGTTTTACAGAAAATCCTTAATTAATATTTCAAGACAAAAGACGTTCTACCAATTTACTGGTACATGCATCATGTGAGAACCAAAAAAAACCTCTTATCTAAAAGAAAATCCATTACAGAAGCTCCATAATAGAACACCAATTATTATCAATCTCATGAACAGAATCTTGCAGCATCACATGGCATTAACCTTAAACTCCTGGGAAGGCCAGTACCACCTCAGTTTTGACCAGCAAAGACTCTCTCAAATGAAGAGTAAGAAAGGAAATAAAAAAGCAAGGACCATGCCCAAGTCTGAATGCAACTTTAAAACTGCTCAGGGCAGCAGATTCTCACGCAGGGACTCAGAATGTGATATGCAATAGTTTGTACTTCTACTAATTCTGGCATTCAGCTAAGCAGCAATGTTTGCCAACTGCATTTTCTTCAAAACACAACTAAATTTGATGTCCTGTTACTGGACACCTTCTTGTGGAAGGGAACATTTGGAAATGCAAGCTGATGCATTTTAAAGGAGACTTACAGCTACCCTTGCATGTGTAGAGGAGTGAAAATAGCCACCCCAGCCATCCCTGGGAGGGCTCCCAGCCAAGCCATGCTTTCAGATCCAAAATCTGGATACCAAGATCCTGTGATCCAAGAGTCAAGCTCAAAAGTGTTTTCATGGGGAAAAACTTCAAAGGTGTATTTAGTACTATTATAGCGTGCTAGGCAGACAAACCTACAGGCATTAAACAGCAGTGACTGTTCTATTCTACAGCCTTGCACTGCAGTTATTAGTGAAGGTGATTAATAGATTAGAAGTAGTTTTCTGACACACACAGTAGTCATTGGCAACTGTGATTAACTATCTGGTTTTGGAACACAGCTCCAGAAAATGAAAAGGCTAAACTAAGACTTCTTGACATAGAATAATATGAAATTTCAACATAAACCTGAATCACCATGAAATAAATTCTTTAGAGTTACTGTAAAGCCAGAAAAACAAATGCTACCTATTCTCTGATCAGTGTGAGTACCAGTATATCAAATTTAATACTTTATACATGAAATCATAACTATGTGATATTCTGATGAATATATATTTCCTGCAAGTGGGCCTTGCTTCAAAAATTACTGTTTGAAATGTTACAATTTGGTTTATATGGAAGTCAAAATAGATAACTGGATCAGTCCTTTTCTGACTTCACATTTCTGAATGTAAGTAAACATTACTAAGGAAACTGATGACCAATTAAAAAACTTTTGTTATTTAGTTATCCGAAGGTTTTTTTAGAGATACAAACTTATACATTGATTCTTTTCAAACAGAAGCAACAGAGACACACACTTACCAAAAATACTGCTATAGATATTCCAATTACAAATCCTGCTATTACATCTGACCAGTGATTTCGATACTCTGCTACTCTGTTGATTCCGGTAAGGAAGGCCAAGCACATTAAACCCAAACACAGAACAGGTTTTGCCAGCCTTGTTCCTCTGGCTTTCACTGTGTTGGTGATATACATCTGAAAATTAGAAAGGAAGAAAGTGTAAGACTGATGGATGTCTCCCACTAACTGGTGAATAAAAACTCTATATTTTATTTGAATAGACTATATGTATTTGCTGTTTTTTTTCTGGAGTGGGGGGAAAGTGTGAAGAAATTAGGAGGTAGAGTAGCAGACAAACTCATCACACCCTTTTCCTGGGGATATTGAAAAAGAATCCAACCATACAGCCAAGCTGCATTTTACATGAACCTGAAAAGCCTACAGAAAACCAGGCAAATTGAAAGTCCTATCTGATTACTCTCAGTCTGTGTATTTATTTATTAATGCACAGAAGTAGAGACTGACTTTTCACTGTGCAGTGTTGACAGTAATAGAAAAAGATCTTTACCCTGAAGTACTATTAGTACTACTGCCAGCTGCCAGGCAGAGTAAGAAAGGGAATAAGGAAAGATCTTGTTTTTATTAGCAAAAGCCTTTCTTCCTCATACACCGCTTCTGCATGTGACTAACTAGCGATTTGTCAAAAATAAGTGAAAACGTAAAAAAACAGTGGCAAAGAGCAGTGAAAATTGAACTAAATTCCAGTATCTACTTTTACAAATATAGTTTTAACAAGTGAATATAATAATAGTTTCAACAAGTGCTGAATTAATATAACCCCATGCTTCACACAAACCAATCTAAATGCTACAGGTTTTATGCATCAGACTGAGAAATCCATTTGCCCTACTGCAGTCCAGTTCTCCCTGTGCCTGATAACAGAGCAGCTCCTCTGCCCTAAGAGTGCAGCAGTGACTACTAATGCACTGGGTTTAACCAGCACTTTCCAAGCTCTGATAAGCCAATGGAAGAAATTAATACCAAACATTTGACTTTCAATTCTCTTGAATCTTGGCATTAAGACTGCTTGCAACACACCTCTTCCCCACCCTCCAAAAGTAAATTATACTGCAACATGATTTTTGACAAAAATAAGTTTCTACTCTCTGCAGAAGATGTTTCTGAAACCTGAATCTTCAAATTTTAAACAGGTTTTAAGTTTTTGAACAGAAGAATGCAAATATTTCCTATGGAGTTTCACTGCCAATTCCAAGTTTGTAATGCCATCACTTTGGACTGCAAAGGAAAACAGATGAGTCTGCATTGAAGAAGCAGTACCACTTCTGTGGCCAACAGATGGGCAAGTCCTTTGGGTTGGTCTGGGGATTTTTCTGTACTGTCTGAAACTTCGGTGGAATTTACCAGGGAATCAGTTTACAAAGTGATGCAATAATCCAGCCAAGAAGCAGTTTAGAAAGTGTGGTTACAATTACAATAAATTAAGCAACTAAGTAGTGGTCAGCACTTGTCTAAAAAGAATAACATCTAACAGTAATTTTGTTCAAAACACTAGAGAAAGGTCCATGGTTTAGAGGATGAAACACTCTTAAAATCTTAAGATTGTTTATCTTAAATCGCAACCTTGAAATAACAACAGAGAAGTGCAACACACAAACCTTCAATACTTTGTATGATGAACAAGAAGTCAGTAGAAAGATTTCTACTAATTCAGACAAAGCAAAGGTTTGGAAAAAGAGTTTTGGGTTTTTTTTTTCTCCAAGCCACATTCTCCTCTCTTCTTCCTAGACCATTTCAGAAACCATGTCTCTCCCTTTCCTGATTATTCTTCTATCTTAGCTCCTTGTATTTTTGCAGGCTGTCTTCAGTGAGTTACTCCTACCATGTGGAAATGTGGTAAGAGAACTGAGACTTTAATATCCAGCTTTTTAGCCCCACTGGTTCTCTCCAAGCTATAAACAGAGTACTCCACACTGAATTAACCCAGCAACCATCTGTTTTAGCAAGTCTTATTGTTCTACTGGATACTACCACCATGATCCACATTCACTGTGTTAGGACAGCTGGTGCTAGGAAAAACACTGGAATATTTTTAATACACAATGAGAAAATCAAATTTCAAATACAGCTTGGATGAAGTTGACACAGAGAAGACAGCAGGAAGGTATCCTGCATTTAATTATGCATTGTGTTATATTAAATTGAAATGACAACTGAGAGGAAAAAACTTGTTGTTAAAGGCAGGTCATGGTGACATAATTCACTTATCTATAACAACTGGTCATTGCCCAAGAAGATTATCTCAATTTTTAACAAGACAAAACACATTATAGTACAAATAATTTATTCTAATTCAATCAAATTTCAACATTTTTAATACAAAGCTGAACCCCAAAAGTGTTCTGCATAAAATTCTCTGAAAGTTTTTGCAACCAAGCTTTCCTTCAAATCCCAACTCAAAGCACTGAGGAAAAACAACTGCAGATTCATGCTGTGCCTCACATGAGTAGAAGACCATTTGCCAAGTCCCCTCCCTTATATGAGCATCCATGATTGTCATGCCCAGTTCATTGTTCAAAATAACCTGTGTGTTCTGCCTGTGTAGGTACTGTTTCAATATTTGCTTTAAAGAACAGGTACCACTTATGTAAGAAATAGCATTACATTACAAGAAAATCAATAAAAAACAGGTCAAACTTTCCTGAGAAAGTGCAACAAAAACCCTGTATTTGCAAAACTCTAGAAACCAAACATAGCCTCCTCCAAGGCAGGATTCATTCAGGACCCATTTTTAAACTTGGCCTCTTGCAGCTCCAGTATAATACATTGACACAGTCAACGACCTGATTTACACTAAGAACAAAATATAATTAAGCAGCTGTCTTCTTCCTGATTCTGGTAGAAAAATTATAAACCAGCACACTCAGTAACTGACAAAGAATAAACAACCTGAAAAGATGACAGGATGCTTCACTTACTTTTAATAAATATTAAATTAAGTATCAACAAAGGAAAATAGCTCAGTGATTTAGAACATTTGTAGAAATTAATGGCACTATAACATTTTACAGGGCTAAAGAGGTTTACTGAACAACTTCATCTCCATTCCTTTTAAGAACAAAAAATGGGAGAGGAGTTTTCTAATGAAAGAAAACTTTTAAATTAGTCAACAGCAAGACCAACAGCAGAGATTTTGTATGTAGGTTTGGATTGATACAGTAGTTAGAATTAATACAGCAGGCTGCACATTCTCCTGCAACATCAGAACAGTAGTGAATCTTCTCTCAAAGAACTTCTGCTACCGCAGTTCCTTTTTCCTGAAATAAGATTTTAGTGTTAAAAGATATAGAACTGTCACCAGTAAGCAGACACAGGCAGAGAGTCACGTAAGGAGGTGGATTGATCACACTATATTACAATATTTACTAGATTTTCAGAAAAACACAAACATTTGACCTTCAGTCTTCAAGATACTGGAAGTGAGGCAGTAAGAGAACCTCATAAATTGAAAGAAAACCTTTAATTGAAGTGGGTGTGAAAATATGAATTATCACCACCACCACCAAAGACAAAGGAAGCTACCTGTGAGGTTTCTGATGTGACTGGCTCAGGCCATAGTTCAAGTACAATCACAGCCTTGCCATTTAGCTTGTACTGGGAAAGTACTTCAAAAGTGTTAGGCTGCAAGTCTCATGTGAAGTTTGTCACTTTTGTTAGTACAAATAAAATCATTGCAAGACATGTTAACATAAAGAACAGGAACTGTATGTGAAGTGCAGGACAAAGTGGATTCCTGGGCTATGCTGCAAGCTATTTCCAGGCATCCTTCAGCTATCTTTAGGCCCACCCACACCAACATCTATGCACACAAACACAGGTGTAACAGGTCTCAGAATCCCATTTTAGTTACACTGGAGCTACACATCAGGCTGGGTGCTCCAGCCAGAAGGGAAGATAATTTTCCTTGCTGATTTCATCAGCCTGGGGCCCAGGGACGAAGGTAAGAAGATCCCTTCTGCATCTGCTATTTCATTTCTCCATTATTTCAATGGCCTGGGAGACTGACAAAGACCAGTCCATCAGTGGGCAGTGAATAATCACTGATAAGGCAACAAGAAGAATGAGGAAGAAATCATTGTACAGGCACCCCCGGCAGCACTTCAAACACAAATTATCTTGTGTTTTCTTTTGCTTTTATGATGTGCTAGCATTAAAGAAATCATCTTGAATTATTTAAGTAATATAAGTAATGTTATTAATGTTCCACCCAAGGGATTTTCAATATTCATCAGACCTACAAGAAAAGAGACACTCATATCAAAAAGCTGAAAAAACAGTGGGCTGTTGTAATCCATAAACAGTTTAGTTTAGTTAGAATCCTGTTTGACAATCTAAGATATTTTCAGCATCCTTTGGTAATAATTAATGGGTCAAATTATTTCTAGAGCAAACCAAAGGCATATTCTCAAATCATCTGGGTCCTTCTGCAACTGTCCACTGAGGATTTCTTTCAGTGTTTCTGAAGCCTCCTCCAAGCTTTCTCTATATGTTTTGATCTAATTATTTATGACCCTAGACAAAAAATAGCTTTCAAAGTCAGGGGCTAGCTTGGCAAAAGGAAAAGCAAGCTCTAGAATTCTGGACTTTACTATTAATTTTCCCACTATAGGCTCCCCACAGCTGTAACTGTAAAACAACTGGAGAAGGTAGGAGACAACTTTCACTGTAACAAGACCATGAGATACACCTATTACAGAGGCTGCTTTCTTGAGGAACTGAATTGTAAAGAAAAGCTGATTGACATGAAATTCATAGAGGTCTTTAGATAAATTCCAAATTAATCAATGGTATCAGTGCACCAAACAGTAACATTATTTTATTATTTGGTCTGAAAGAAACCAATACACTCAGTATGTGAAGCTCGTATGTTTCATTATCAGTTGAGGGATACTTGCTGTATCAGATACTGAAAAGAAATTCCTCATTCCTAGCACTGTCCCTGAAAGGCAGCCAGAAGTATCCTTTAATTTCCTAACAAAAATTGGAAACAAAGTCAATTTAATGGATGGCTCTGGCTCCTTTTCCTCCTGAACACTCCCTTAAGTCTGTGTGAGAGGCCTATCATGCCTTCACCAGCTGCCCATCAAAATATGGCTCGTACAATTAAACACTGTTTAATAAAGCTCCAGTGTTTGCCTTAAGACCTATGTAGCAAATACTGTTCCAGCTGACAAAGTGTGAATTGCAATGCTGATAAGAAATTAAAGCAAATGCAGTCAACTTATTAACCCGACTCAATCAAAAACAAACAAAAGATGTCAACTGAGATCGGAGAAGACACCTAATGAAAAATCCAGGCACCAGCCAGATTAATTAGAGATTTCGGAACAGATTTACAGTAGTTCATTTTGAAAGCACTGGTACACTGGAAAGAATGAACCTGAAAGTCTGAAGAAGAAAGGCAATTAATCTGTGTTTGAAGCAGGGCAGAGAAAGCACCTAACCAAAGCACTGCCATTCAACATTTCTATTGCTTAAGTCTCTCTTAAAAGGTACTGGAAGTAATGGAGGCAAACATTAGAAAGCTCTAAATATTAGCAAAACAACTGTTTGAAAACGACTGTACTTCCAAGCAGGAGGGGGAATTCTGAGTTACCATAGCAGCCACCCACTCTCAAAAGGGGGGAGAGGGGAAAAACAGAAGACTCAAGAACTTCGATGGAAACAGAAGCTATTGTTAACAAGACAATATGCACAGATGCTAGCTGATAAGGACGTGGCTGCACTTAAATGGAACAAGATAGATGAATTTATTAGATAAATCATAGGCTTTGTTTCTAAATGGGTTGATCAGTGAAAACACACAAGTCAAAAGCATTTACTTCACCACCTCAGAGAGCAAGGACCCTTGAGTCAGCTCTTTGTGTGTTTTTTTCCTTTAAGATGGTTTTGCATTGTGCACAGCTGTCTGAAATACCCAGGGAGGATTCCATAACAATCTCTCCCCCTCTCCAAAATTTCTGTTAACCAAAAAGAAAGCACATTTTGTACCAAAGATTATACACAAATGAAACAGTGAGTTACGGAGGTCTTTATGTCCACGCTCTCAATAACTGTTGTAGCATGGCTCAAAGACTAGGCTACTGTTTTAAATCTTCTACTCCTGTGAACAGTGATGAGAAAATTGTTATTTAGGGCCAACTATCCTGATAAACATCACTGCAGTGTAAGGACATGACCCCAGATATTGGAACACTGATTTTTTTTTTCCCTTGGAGTGTAATAAACAGTATTTTTAGCTTCAGTTGTGCTTAGGATTAAAGAAAAAAAAAAAACCAAAAACAAAACAAAACAAACCAGAACAATGACCCTGTCAATATTGCAACAAGGAGCTACTACAGGAACTTAAAAGTCCTGAGAATAGTTTATAGTGCTTTAGTTAAATGATAGCAGTGTGAAGCACCATGTAGCAGTACATTAATGACATGGGATATATTAATTTCTGTAGTGACTGGAAGGGAAAATGGTCATGAAATGGAATCAGCAGCTTTAATTTTTTATATTTCTAACTGTAAATTGACCATAGAAAAGGTCTGAATAAAGTCTTCTTGCTCATGTCAAAAGCCATTTATATTAGGTATTAAACCTTACTGATGTCTACTTTTTGTTTTTGAAATGTATTAATACTATTTTACTTTCTGCTTTGAAAAGCTGGTTTCCTAGTTATTCTGACTCATGGCAACAGTGGAAATCCAACTTTACAGATGGATGAGAAAAACAGGAGCAATTAAAATGAAAAATTTGGGGTATTTTCTAAAATAGCTTGCATCAAATTTAGAGTGTTTCATCCTTAGTTATATCCCCAAATAAAAACAATACTAGTAGAAGATTTATATTTGCCTCAAGTTAGAATATTATGGTTCATCTCTTATTTGTAAGTATTTGCCTGTACTAACTGATGACCAACATCCCTTAAACAGACCTTACTCACAAAGAACCTGGCAAATGTTACCATCAGTGCTGCAAACTTTAAGCAACTGTTTCTCAAACCCTGTGCAGAAGCACCGAGTTGACACACAGTCGGTGGCTGGGATCCTTGCCACAATGTCAAGTATCAGTTTCCAGATCAACCAGGAATTAAAAGTTGCTTCAATGGGTATGTGCTGGAAAGCAACACACACTCACACACACGCGAATCTACACGTGCATACATACACATACACACACATCCATGGGGAGGCCACTGGTCAAATACTGAGGGAACGTCAGAGCTGACTCCTGCAATGAGCACAAAGCTACACACACCTGCCTCGTTTCCCACTGACACTTTGAAGGCAGCCCTAGGCTCATCCAAAGGGCTGCAGAGGGCTGTGATTACCAGCCCAGGTCAGGTAAGACACTCCCACAGGCGTGTGCTGGAGAGAACTTGGCCCCAGCACAGAAACATGTGCTTTCTCCTGCTTAAGACTAGAACAATATGTACTCCAAACTAAGTCAGAGTTACTTGAGTGAGATTAAATGGTGACTCTTTCTCTCCCCTGCCCTCTACAACCTATACAACAGCTCTGATCCAGGTATTAAACACCTGGTTTTTATCCCAGAACTGTCCATTACTCTCTGTAAAAGAGAGGAGACAGAGAAAAAAGGGTGGATTGTCTTGTAGCCCACTTTACTGTGTAAGAGCCAAACTGACTTCGCGTGAGGTACCTATAAATACCAATTCTGACACCAAAAGACACACATGGATCTTGAGAAACATGCAGAGATCAGACATACATACAACTCACCCTTCTGCTTCACCTCACCAAAGAATACGGCCATGTGTGATTCTACTGATCTGCACTGGGTTAAAACACAGAGCAGTACCACTACCAGTCAGAAGAAATCCCTACCCTTACTTCTTAGCACCCAGCAAAGGATTATCCCACACACTCTGAAATGGGGAAAAAGTAATCCAAACCCTTTATGGACACCTTGCCCTCTTCTTAGCATTGTCTTGGCTTTCAAGGCTCAGAAGCCACCACACTTCATCAGAACTAAACCAAATGAATCATTCTCACAGTAACTTACAGAAGTTACTGTAAGTAACTGAGTTTCTTGCATGCAGAAAATCAGCCAGTTTTGGGTCTTATCTTCTGCCCATTTCTCCCTCCTCCCCCTCACAATGCCAGCAATTTGCTCTCAAAAATACAGTGATATTAAATAATATAATACTTACAGCCAGATACATAGCTGCATATATGCTTAGTGCTGCTTCTTTGGATGGGAAAGTCTTTCTGGCTTTCATGATAAGGTCTGGATTTCCAGTACAGGCATGTACGCTACTGATGAACTGTGTATACTGTTTACATCCAAGTGCTGTATAGTTGGGTTTACAAAGTGCAAGAAAATGGGGTGCAAGATTCCCTGTTACTACTTGTCCAGCATTTACAAAGATGTCCGTAGCAAACAGTCCAAATGCGTAAATTCCTAAAGAGGGAAACAAAGAGTTACATTTCCTGACAATTTATAGTATTTATCACAGCAATACACCAGCTTCTTCCACTCCAGAACATGAAAATCCTCCTAGGTATTGTACCCCAAAGACCATGGCTTATGTTGGAGATGGTATTTTCCTACAAAACTGCAGCAGCAATACTGCAGTGTACCCACACACCTGATGTCTCTCCCATCTTTCATAGGAACACTCACCCCTTGTGCAAGTAGCCTGCCTTCCCAGGCCCCACAGCCATCCATGCATATCCCCCGTTTGGGGTAGCTGGCTCTACTGGCACCTAACTTTTGCTCATGTTCACTAAATAGAAGTGACAGAGGGAAATTCTTCACCCAATAAAACTCCTTGAAAACCAAGGTCAGACTCTGATGGAGAATTAACTTGGAAAGTCATAGCACAGACTGGAAAAACTTTTTCCCCCCTTGCAGTTGTAAAGAATCTAAAGTACTGAATAATTCAATATTGCCATGCACCAGTTGTCTTCATCTGCCTGCTACTGGGTAAATCTCTATGCATGGCATATTAATCACAGTATCAACACAGTGAGCTAAAGATTTATATATTTGAGGAACTACTTATGCTAAAGAGTTTTTTTAATCAGACATATCAGCAAAACATTAAGCACATGTACTCATTCATTAGAATGTAAATGCATGTACTGATTACTTAAAAGAAAAATTTCTGCTATTCTGAGGTTCCTCTCTATCCTTTCATAAATACAAAATGAGCCCTGGAAGAACATGCAAACACAGCAGACTGACCAGCAGGCAAAGCCAGTGGGTGCTTTTTCCAATTCCACCTGAGCTATAGATCCCCCCTATACTTCCGTGGGCAGATCACCTTACCTTTCCCATACTCCAATTCACTGTGAATATAGGGTGAGTTCTGGAAAATCCCAGTTTCATGGGGCACTAGAAGGACTTTAATGGATCAACATCACAGCAGATATAATTCCACAGAAACATACATTTATAAAGTCAGGGTTTTACTTAGCAAACCTAGAGGACCAAGGGTGATTTCTGAGATCCTGGTTGGTCAGCAATGTCACATGAACATCAATTCCTGCCAAGATGCTAGACTCTGGTGAGCAGAACATTGTGCCTGGCCCTGTCACTTCACAGAAGGGCCTTCCAGCCAGTCCCTAGGGTATGCACTGCACAACACAGCTGGACACATCACTCTGGGGGAGCAGAATGGGTAATGATGCCTCATCTGCTGGCACAGCAGAGAGGCCTTTGTTCACTCCTGCCACCCCTCCCAAACGTTTTTGCTTCTGTGAGGAAGGAAGGGACCACTTACTGGGAAGAAAACTCAGGCACTGATTACACAGAGAGGAACTGCAATGGGATGCAATCATCACCACCCATCACCTCCAGACCTACACAAGACAGTCTCCTTATCGGGAGCAATCGCATTCTGGGAAGGCAGGCACAGTTGCAAATACACTGCAAAAACAGGCACAGCTGCAATGCCCTCCCTCCCCCTGAGACTGGGGCACACAACAGGATTAGCTGCCCCAAGGCTTCATTCCTCCAGCTGTTTCTTTTACATACAACCATGAGAGAGAAGCAAACAGCAGAACAAGACCAGCTCTACATGTATTAAAAAGCAGCATCTGGAAACATTCAATACACATTTTGAGTGGTGAGATTTCTCCCTCCAAATACATTTAGAACAAATAAGTAAGAAAGATGACAAATATCTACTAAAAGATGACACATATATACCAAAGCCAATGGGGGAGTTTCAGCCAAAACCATTGTAGAGCTTTGTACAGTTTTCTGCTAGAGACTGTAATACCATACCCAGGCTAAGAAAGCAGCTAAATTGGCTTGGCTTCAAACACATATCTCTATCCCAATGTCTTCAGCTTTGGTGTATGTATGTTCACTATCTATATCACTATAGATATGGCACAAGGGTATCACCTTTCTCCACTCCAGGCCTGCTGATTGTTTCCCCCCCTAATGGTCGCAGTTTTTTCTACTCTTACTGCTGTTTCTGCAACTGTTTTTCAGTCCAAACTTCCAAAAAGCTTTATTTGCTGCCTAAAAGGAAAACTGCACCTGACTTAAGATTACATATGAAATGCTATATGATTATCTGAGTATTTTCCCCAGGTAAAAATTAAAACATAATTGATCACTCTCACCATTCAGAAAATGAAAGCAGTAATTTTGCTCATACCAAGGAATCTGATGGTCCTGCGCACCAGTGGATTTATGTAACAACAGTCTCCAGTTAATATTGTTTTCTCTTGGTTTTCAAAATCCTTTGTAGCTAACTGTAGACAAAAGACTGCAGTTTCTCCAACGATAATCTTAAGGGAGGAGAAAAAAGGGGAGAGAAATGGTGCATCAGATTACAGCAAGTAAAATACACTAATATTACAGAGACATCTCATCTTAAAGAAACAAGACCAAACCAGCACAAAAGACAGCATAAGTGAATCAAGTTCTGTACATTAATCTTCTTATAAGGGAAATATGCCTTATGGCTTGCTTTACTTTATTTGCCTTAAAAGAGAATAAATTATTACAACCAGGATTTGTAGTCGACATAGCACAACCTAGTTTTCAGGATGAGGGGAAAGAAAAAGGAATCTGTTAGCTCAAGAACGACAGATCACATAATGCACAAAATCTGGACCAAAGTAAAGGACTAATCCTGGAAGATGCTGAACATTTTAGTTCCCACATGGCATTCACTGACACTCAGGACTTGGCAGGGCTGAGTTTTACATTTTGGACTATAGTAGAGAGAAAGAAGGAAAAAAAAAATCAAACACAGGTCCTGTTCACATCAGAGGTTTGGTTTGCTGGGAGGCACATAACAGGGTTTGATTCACATTTTGCTAGCTAAATTTATCAAGTCTGGCTTTAGTTCTGTTCCTCATGCTTGAACAAAGTGTCACAACTGATATTTTAATATTAAGAATGGCCTGCTTCACATTCACTTTACCAAAGTAAAGTTCTCATGTCTATATATCAGTCACATTACAGTTGGCAAAAAAACATAAAAATTACCAAATGAGAAAAAAAAAATTAAATGTATTATATTTACCTGTACAACAAAGCATGACCTTTAATTTATTCACTACAGTTATGGATTGAGACTCGAGAGCCAAGGCCAAGACCTTAAGCAGGTATCTGTCTAAAGCTACGACACTGAAGCTTTATGGCAGGGATAATTGAAAAGCAGAGCAGAAGGGTCAAATACTGACTTCTGGATTCGAACCTTGATACACTGTGGAACTTACAGGCAAGGCACTTCCAATCCTCCACATGAAAAACTTTAAGCTTATTGACAGGTACATCACACTTCGATCAATAAGAATGAAGACTACCAAAGTGAAACCTTAATACTCCACAAATACAAGCAATAAGACCATCAAATCTAATTAATTGCTGAGGTTTTTCTAAACCTTTGCCCTAACAGAAAAATATAAATCTTTTAATATATCACAATAGGTCTGAACAGTTCTACAAAATAATTAATCTGTGGGCACTGGCTCACATGCACATTTTGTTGTCAACAGGAAAGATGCAATTAATGACCTTCCTTAGTTGTTTGTAGATTATGCAGATACCCTTGGGAGAGTAAAATGTGGAAGAAAGTGCTACTTATAAATAATGCGGCACAAGTAATAAAAACAACTCTGGAAGCAAGTATGTAAAAAGCAAAATTTAATTTGTCACCAAAACAATCATTATCTTTTACTTTAGACTGGCTTCAGATCCTAGTGAAATTCTTAGATAAAAGAGAAGTTTCAATATCTGAGCTAACAAATATCCTCTCTCTATTCTGATGCAAGCAAATTTTCAGCCCAGTGAAGTAGAATTTCTTCATCCATAATTAGCAAATGATCAATATGAAAAATAATTCAATCTTAGATTCAAGATCCCTCAAATTATGAAAAGGAGAAATCAACCCAGTGATCCCTATAGCTCTCATGTAAAAACATACCAAAAATATCAGTTTTGACATGATTCATAAAGGTGAGAACAGAAATGCTAATACTTTTACTGTGAGTCACAGTAATGCTTTTCTCTCCTCTCAAGGACTAGGCAACCTGAATAGAGTCAGATTCTGCTTTTAATTCTTTCTGCTAAACTCGACAGATTTCACGGATTTTGAAATTCCAGGAAAGAGCAGAATTCTGCACAAAGGAAGCATCTGTGAGATACAGTGCTCAACCTTTTGCAAGTACAGCAAGAGTGCCAGCAAGCTCAACTCTCCAGCTCTGAGCAGAGACTGAATCTGCTGATCTAAGAATAAAGGTTGTCTTCTTGGGAAGCTGGGGTTTACTAAAGAGAGAACTGCTTGTCGAGTTATAGGAAAGGAGATCCTCACTTCCAGCAATCTGTCTTCATCGGCTGCATCTAGATCTTTGCTGCTGCCAGCAGTTTTTCCTCATTACATTTCCTGTCTTTGATGGTGATTTCTATGAAGAAAACCCTCTGTTCCAAGAACAGCAGCATTCAAGTTCTTAGATGAACAAGAATACTCTGAAGGTGAGCACGTAGGTGCAAGGGTCAGAAGGATGTGGAATTCAGCTAAAGACAAAAGTTCTGCTACAGAAGGCCTAGTGCTCTGCTGTCAGAAGTAATAAGAGTCATTGAGCACACAAGGCATTCATCTCTGTGCTTCCACGGATTCGCTTAGATAGATTCCTTCTAGAATTTGGCAATAAATGCAGGTTCTTTATTTTTCTGTACAGGCAGCTCAGCTAAAGCTCTTCTCCTTCCTTCAGCACAAGCACTGCTCATCTCAATAATCAGCCTATTGATGTTTCAGAAATGTAAGAAAAATCCTTTTCCATCTCAATAAAACACAGGAGAAATTCTGCTTCCCAGTGCAATTCCTTCCCCTTCTTCTCTCCAGCATCATTGGCAATAATCAGCTCTACAGAGCAGAGGAAAGGAGAGCAATATCCCTCCTACACTTTACAGCAATTTGCATGCCTGGTATATTGCTGGAAGGAGCTGGCACAGGAACCACCATTACCCCTTTCACTTCATATGCGAGTTGTAACCAGCCAACAAATGACATTTAATTTAACAGAATTATTTGTGTACTTCTTCTCTAAGTCTTGGGGCAAGAAGTTTTTTGGAATATTCCAAAATTCTCAGTGAAAGATTGCAATGGAGAATCTGAATGTTCTGACAACATAAACTCCTGGACAAAAGTACACAAGTTCAGGTACAGAAAGAAATATGATTGCAATAAAAAAGAGAGGATATTAGAAGCATCTATTACCTTATTCTAACAGGGTAATACTCTGTAGATCACTGTACAAATTTCCCAAAGGTATGTACTAAAATTCTTAGCTCACAGACACTTTAACAGTTGTTAAAAGCAGGTGAAGTCATCCTTCCCCAAGGCCATCCTTCCATTTTGACATATAGCTACAGCATACAAAGTATAAGGGGAAGAACAATTTTCATCTGAAGTCTAACAGTACAAAGCTCAGGCTCTCCAATATTCTGAAGAACATGTCTAAACAAGTTGCAGAGTCCTTAGACAAAAACATAGTGTACATAAGTGTTGCAACAGGAGCAAGACAAGAATGATCATTTTTTCTCACAGAAGCACAAAAATATTAACCCAGCAAAAATTATATTACAGGAGTTCTTGGAACCATCTCCATGGCAATCATGTCCTGTCTGTGATGTGACAATCCATTTGACAACCAGGAACAGAATTTGAGAGGGATGAAATCTAAAATTACTATTTCTTCTTGTTTCACCTCTTAACTCCACACTATTATATTAGCTGATTGATTTGCATGGTGCGGTTATATACTAGTAACATTTTTTGCATTTATTGCCAACCACTAATACCTGTCCCTTTCCTTGTTTTCGTCTCAGGATTCTTATAGCATTTTGTATACATTCTCTACACTGACTCCTTTCTCCCAAGTAAATCCATTTTTTTCTGTATTAGTCATTTTTTCTGAATCCAGGCAAGCTGTGCCTAGTTTTAGCACTGCATGTCAATTTAAAAATCTAATTTGTCCTTCCATCCAGTATATTCTTAACTTGGTTCTAAATTCTGCGTTCTTTTCAACTCGAAATGTCAAGCCTGACTCATTCCAAATATTAGAGCTAGAGCAGCTCTGACATTGTTGATTTTCCAGTAAACTGACTCCATAAACAAACTTCCCCTAGTGTCTCCCATGGTTTATAACAGTCAGTACCTATATAAATAAATAAATAAATAACCTTAAATCTGCACTCTAAGATACTGACGAGGTTTACTTTATGACCTACATTCTCATATTTTTCATGCAACCCCCTATAAAGCCCCAGAACTCAAGTGAGACTTATATATTCACTTGCATGACAAGATATCTGAGGGCACATGAATATGGTTAAAAAGGATAAATCTTGAAATGCAAGGTTGATAATCTCAATTTGGGATTAGGAAATAAATTTGTGTATACAGTCACAGACCTTTCCAGCTAACACCTACTTTAGGCTACAGAAATGTTCAAGAAATATTTCATACAGGCCAGGGAATGTCATAGAATACACTATTCCCTCTCTGCCAATTCTCAAGGTTATGCTGTAACTACAGCAACCACTGAGATAGATGAGTAACACTGAGAAGTGGTTACTGCATTAAGAAGACCACTGAATATTCATCCATATGCTCAACTTGTCAAGGAGTTAAGAATATTTTACAATACTGTGCACTGTAGTTTCCCTTCTGACTGTTTCATTCATTGTGTTTCTCCCATTTAGGCATGACTTGAACAGTGACCAAGTCTTCTATGAGACTATCTTCAAGAAACAGCCTTGGGGGAATGAGCATCTCAGGCAGTCCTTAGCTCTGCTCTTCTCTCTAGAATGAACTTCCTCATTCTTCCTTATCAGGCAAGAAGGGAAGGTAAGAAATGGAGCTAAAAACCTTGGGAATTGTTTACCTATTTCTAGGAAAATTCTTATCAATTGTACTGCATGGCCTCCCTATTCATTTCACTTCTGAGTTCCCACTTTGTGGCGCAGATCTCTTCTAAAAATACGGCTTCTATCTGCTTTGTTATTCCTGCTCTTTACCTTGTCTTTTTAGCTTTTGAAACTATGGGCTATTCCTGGCCTACTTCCTCTCTAAAAATGCCATCCATGTACCAATGAACATAGTGGCCTCAGAGTTTGGGAAATCTAGGAGCATAAACCTTTGCCTTTAGTGATGCTGAATGTAAAGCTCCACTCTCCACTTGAAGCTAAAATTGTTGAGTGAGGTGACAGCCCTGGCAGGAAAAGCAGCAACAGTATTTCCAGCAGTAGCAATTTCAAGCCCATTATGCAGAGCTTTCCCTTGAGGCCATTTTCTTCGTGTTTTTCTTGTTCTCATTGCTTCTTGCTTGCTTAAACTGACAGCAAATGCCCGGGTCAATTTTCAGAGAAGTACATTTTCTAAAGTAACAAATGACCAGTAATTTTGCAGAAAATGAAAAAATAAATTCTAGATAAATCTGCGTGGTATTGATTAACTACAAATATCCTCTCCTGCATTCAGCATGAGGATATAGGACCATACTGCATAGCAGCTTCTAAAGGTCTACAGAAAAGATGTGAAAAAGAAAGCTGTTTTTCTAAAAAAATATTTTGAAAAAAAAATAGTTAGCCTGAGCCTGTAAATTTTAAAGATATGTGCTCCCCATTTTTTTTTTAGGAAAATACTAAAAAGTAATATATTTAGTCATGTCCACTTACAAAAGAAAAATTACATAAAAGTAAAAGATTACATATCTAATAATGACCTGCTTTACTCACTTCTCTGCAGAGCAGAGTAAGGCTAAGTGCAGCTAAACAGTAATGTTACTTTTGACTTTATTTTCCTTTTTAGCACATTGTAGACATACTCAATGTTACGATAAAGGCTGCTCTCTTTAGGAAGACTTCACTGGTATTTGAAAGCAAGAGGCAAACAATAACCAGTCATTTATAAGCAGGAAACCAGAAATGAACCACATGAGAGCATAATCACAGAAACATAGATAACTTTTCTTCATTCACTGACTCACCTTCATTCATTACCACACAACAGGAAAAAAAAAGGAATATTTTGAAGTACAGAGTCTCTTAAGAGCTTCCTTTCTTCCTTAACTGAGCAAGTGATCATGTGTGCAAATGGCATCTCCTCTGGAGCCCATCTGTGGTGTCCACTGGGCAAAGCCTCTGCAGAGCAGCACCAGGGTTGGAATCGCACAATGCCAAAGCAAAGGCTGCTTATGTAAAAGGTCATTTAGAAAAAGTTACCAGGAGAAGGCCTTGTGCCATCACCAGAGGGCCACAACTGGTGGCACATGAGATCCAGGCCTGGCATGACACTCCATGGATGCTCCAGGACTGAGGCAAGGCACTGGGCACACAACCCAGGGGGGTGCTTGCCATTTGCCACCTGCTCGTGTCTGCTTCTGTGAGTCTTTCGTACTGTGAGATGAGGAACATGCAGCTGCTCTGCACTGCAGCTCTCCAGGCAATTAGAAATGGCCAGGACGTGAGGAAAACACTCTCAGGAACACCAGTGTGGCAGTCTGGGGGCCAACTAAGTGTCTGGCACCTGGCTCTAAAACTAAATGCCAGAACAGTTTTACAATACTGACATGAGTATTCTTGCTAAACACATTGCAAGAGGTAGTAGATGAGAGACATTCTTGAGAATTCTTGCCCTTGCATCAAGCTCTTCTAATTTTAAAAAATAACATCAAAAAACTAGGGACAAAAATGTTAATTTAGAGAAAACCTCTGCATCTAAAAAATCCCTAGTAAATGGTGAAGGGAAAAGAGAAAAATTAATTCAAAACTGCCTCCTAAAATTCAAATTTCAAACTGTGAAGTTACTATAGACTCAAATACTCCAGATAAGGTTATCATAAGAAATTCTTACAGTTTTTAAATTGCTCTCATTTTCTTTTTACAAAAGCCAAGGATGCCATTATGCAAAGTTTCCAAACACCACACTTTACAAACACACCTCCCTGGGAAAACAAGCTGCAGTATGAGCAAATATCAACTGATTTTAGTCTCCTGATCTCTGATGAATACATGAAAAAGGCTGTTGTTAAATATAATTATTTCATTAAGGAGTTTGAAAAAAAGTTGACAAAAATTTTTCATTTTTTCTCAAGCACTTAACTTCAACCTTTAAAATACTGTGCTATTTGTGAAGGAAAAACAAAATGCTCAAAGCTCTGTGATTTACCTTCTCTATCAGAAGATGAATTTCATGTATGTTCATCTCTGCACTCAGCTGTATCAAGGAAGTCTTCCACTGGACTTCAAGTGACATGTGGAAAAGACTGTGGTTCTTTATGGCTTGGCCTTGGTGAACCCCTTTGTTTCTTCACTGGCCAAGAAAGCCGTACACTGTTCTGTCTGCTGAGGCAGATTGGTGTCCTAACCATTCTGTGCATATTGAAAATATGATTCCCTGATAAAAACAATGGCAATGCATCTGACACCCATACCAGTGATCATTTGCAACAGCAGTGTTACTCTGTCTTTTAAGCCTTAGGTGATCCACGCAACTGCGCTTTTCTACCCAGGATGAACATTCAATGGCAAAATTCAGCATAAGCGGTCTTTCATCCCTGTTTGAATAAAATCTGATCGCATAAAAGGCATCTCTTAAAGATTCTGGTCACAAAGTAGTGGTTTTACAGTCAGTATATGACTGTAGCCAACTGTTCTCAGAGGCTCAGTAGAAAATATCTGTATTTCTTGCTTTTCCCACTGTCTGACTTCTAGCTTCACTTCTACTCAAGGCCAGATACGTTTTGCAGATACATTATTCCTGAGGTCAGTTCAAGGAAAGCCACTTTCACTGAATTGCCACTGCCATCAAACAATGGAAAATGGAGGACCAAGCACTGGAATACAAGTATAAGTACCCTGTGTTTTAACAGAGCTCTGAAAAAACATGCTGTACCTAAGATTAATACCTGTATGATTCCATAAAAATTGTTTTCTGGATTTTTGTTACAAAATATGTATATCTACAAAACATACACACAACTGGTTAATTACTTATGTTTATTATTATCAACTAGCATTTGATTCATAACAATAAATTCAAATATACAGCTCAATAAAATAATTCTAAGCTTTTCATTAAAAGTGACCTACAAAATAAAATAGCTGTCTTTGGAATCATGTAAGTAGCTCCACTCCTACTAATAATGGCCTCTATAAGCACTTCTTTCTTTACCATTACCTTAGGCTACAGTACAGTTGCCAACAAATTAAATGCGTTAAGGTCATGAACCTTTTCTAATTGAAATGCAAGGTAGTTAACCCCACCCACTTCAACAGGAGCTGGATTAGTTGTGAAAACTACAGCACTCTAGGTTAACAGCAATACCTCATCCAAAGTCCGGAATAGGTTTTAGCTATGAATACTGTCTCAAGAAAATAATATAACAAACTAGGAAGACAATCCAGTTTTACAGGGAAGCAGTACCAAATATTTGAGAAAGAGGTTTAACAGGTCAGACAAATCAGAAAGATAAGCCAAAAAATGCAATGCCTATTCCTGAACATATTAACTTAGAAGTAATTTTTCTAATATACTTTATCTCTTTACATTGTAAGAATTACTGCCAAGAATTCAGACGTCATTAAAATTAGTTTAAAACACTTTAAAAAACCCATGCATAGAAGCATTTAGTCTAAAACTATGACTTATTCTGAGCTGTCTCACATTAGGGTTACTTGTTCATAATACATGCATTCAGCATAAAACTAGCAGTAGAACTACTCAGTAACAAGCCCTGAGAGTATTAACCCACACCTCTAGTGCCTCTGAAAGCCAGGAAACAAGTGACCAAATAAAAGCTTTCAAGGAGAGAAAGCAGAGATTGCACCTTGGACTGATGCTTGAGTAACACAGACAATGAGAACGACTCTAGAAGCTAACTTTTGAAACCTCACTGACCAGGCAGACTCATAACAATATTCCCAGAACTAGAGATGCTGGTCTGGGAGAAAGGATCCAAAAGAAAAGGTCAGAAGTGCCTCTTCTAGCCTCACCTCAAACAACTAGCAAGTCCAGATGCAAAACAATGTGTGACCATTCCCCCAGCATCTCCTCCCTGACTTGAAAGCTGTAATTTCACAGTGTGCAATTATTTCTCCTTAAGAAAGCTGTTATCACAGATGAAGATACTGAAGTGATGTTTATTAGAAGCAGAATCTTAATGAAGTCATACAAGTGGGGTAGAGGCCTATTCATGAGCACCAGAAGCTTTAATAATTACTTACCCCTGCTCTTAACAAAGCAATGAGAATGAATTAGCCAGCAAGCTTTTTCACAAAATACTGCACAGCAGTAGCATATTCCATTTATCTTTATTTGATAAATACACAAGTAGAAAGACCTTTTCAACAATGATACTGCATATTCTGTAAAACAAATATGGTGGATTTTCTTTATGGTGGGTTCTCTATGGTGGGTTTTCTGCAAATATGATTTGCACCACTTTTGTCACTCTTTCAACTCTGCTACACAATGTCTATTTTACTGCTCCTGCCACAAATCCAGATGGCTGCAGATGTGCAGCTGGCAACACTATGTTGACTGACCCTGTTTAGAAGTTTACACAATGCAGTGCTTGAATTAAGAGGAAGTCCCAAGTGCCCTCATTGGCAAAGCAGCCAATGAGCTGAAACAGGAGTAGCAAGAGTGGGAAATTTCAGCAAAAATTTCCTAGTACAGGAAATGCCTACAAGACAGAGGGGAGATTGTATACTTTGCTGTGAAGACAGCAGAGCATAAAAACAGCTCTTTAAGGCATGCAATGGTATTCTCAAAACTAATTGCAAAGTCCATTGGCCGAAGTGAGCCCAGCTACCCTTCTTCAATATGTGACTATTTCTCTTTCCACTCGTGAAATAGTGCAAAATGGTTTACCCTAGCAAGGATCATCTCCTCCACACAGATCTGTAGAATAATAGTGAATATGCTGCTAGCTTTAGCAAATATCTTGAAAAAAAAGCTCAAGTGGTGAGAGAAGTGTTTTAAGGATGAATGAGTCTATTTAAAATTTTTTAGATCTGGTGCAGCTCTGACACTGACGGTCTTCAAAGCAGACTTTATAATAGCTGGTTTTTTGTCTTCTCTGTGAAGACAATAAAGGATATTATATAAATACATTCCGTTATGTAAATGTACAACCACATGTTTTTCGCCATGGATGCAATCTCATTACTGGAGCAACTTAAATTACTACGAAGAGAAGTTCAAATGAATTGCACACATTCAGTGATAACAATTTTAGTATTCTGGTGTAAATGAATAAATTCTTTCAGTCATTATATTTTTGCTGTTGGTGTTCAATGTTAAAAGTACGTGTGAAATGAACTACGGATACAAGTCCACCACGCAAACATGACTTTTTCTGGCAACACATTGTGCATACACACCTGCATACATAAAGATACTTAGTTTTTTAAAGAAATAGTCCCTGCTTTATGATTACCATATACTCCTAATCACACAACAATCACACTCAATTCAGAAACTAAAGAAATATTGAATGAAACTGCAGGACCAACTATTAAAATGAATGTGGTTCCAGGAAAAGGTTCTGTCGGCGCCACATTCATTCACACACAGCACTCCACCTCAGGAAAGCCTTGGGATTTCAAACAGCACTGAAGCATTTGATTAAACTCCATTAATACCAAAATAATACATTAACAATACCAAAATAACAAATTAACAATCTCACTCTGGTATAACTGCTCATGCACAAACCTCCTAGTGCTTTACAGAGCAGCCTAATTTCACAGCTACCATTTGACAGCTAGGCATTAATGACTATACGTCCATCCTGCTTGAGTGGTCAGATCCCTTTACCAAGGCAAAGCTTGACAGAGCTCACAGCCCAGCTCTGTACATTCATTCTGCCAGCTGCAGATGACCCCTAGCCACTCACATGGCCCAAGGTCAATCTGCCTACAAATCTCATCAGCCTTTGCTAAATGCTCTGGAAAGAGTTCCCATGACCAACTGGAGCGCTGACTTCAGTCAAGCGTGAGCACTTGGCAAAGGGGCCCATCCCAGCAGCTGGAATGTCCCCACACCATTCACATGGAACACTGATGGCCTGCAGTCCAGTGCAGCACAAGCTCCCCAGTCTTCCCCTGGGCCTCTCAGATGCTCAGACTCACATCTGTGCACTTTGAATGCATAATGGCAGTAGCCCCAGGCCTGGCCTCATGGCAGAGCCTTGACACAACCCAACAGGGCCAATGACACTCCTCACAGGAACAGGAAAAGCAGATCCTGAGCAGCAGAGAGGCTCTGGACATCAGGCTCAATCTATGTTAGTATGACCAAAGTACCGGTAGGTACGTGCTAAAGCTTGGGCATGTCCACACATCATTTTGCACAGAGCTGAACTCGTGCACAGACCTGCACTTGGTAGGTGAGACATCAACCAGGAGCTGTTGCACCCTGTGAGGTCCCCCTTCTCAGCAGAGCCCTGTTCTGTACAGCCTGTGCACCCACTTTGTAAAACCCAAAACACTAACATATCCTAGGCTAAGTCTAGATTAAAGCAGGTCAAGCTCAAATACTTCACCTCATGCTCCCCACAGGCTGCAAGTTCATGTCGTCGGTTACTGCAACTCAGCTGACCCGTGATTAAGAAATCTTTAAGCAGAATTAATTCAGCCATGTCTGAGCCCTAAATTGCTGCAGACAGGTCACAGAAATCCCTATTACCACCCAAAATAACTATACTAGGAGGCTGAGTTCCACTTACCGATTCTAATATTCAATACTTGACTTATAAAGTGCCAGACTATACATTGACCAAAGAAATCCTCATAATACGACTCAAAATTTGAACGATAAAAAACAAAACATATGACAGATCCTTTTTAGAGACAGCATGAAACCTATCAACGTAAAACAACAGGTGTTTCAATATGCTGTACAGAGAAAGAAAAAGATAAAATCTGAATAGCAAAATACTGTTAAGCTAACTTCTGTTCTTGCTAGCTGCCTTTTTCTAAATTATTATTTAGTCAACTAAAAACTCTGAATGCCTTCATACATACTCTTTAAACCGATATGGATCAGAGACAAGAAGTAGTAACAGCAGAGAAAGAAACATGGTATTTTTAAACACAACTATATTGCATTTATAACTGACTGTACATTAGCAAGTACATATAGTTAATGAAATTTTCATAAAAATATACAATGTATAATAATTAGACAATGGATATTTATGATATATTTACACAACACACACAGAACTATAGATATTTGTACGTTGTCCAGACTGGCAACCAGAAATGGAATCCACAACCCAAGTTTTCATATCATATAACCAGGAAGGTATTTAATGGTGCCTCATACACCAGGAAGTGGCATCCAGAATTAAGACTACATACGCTGACATTCAGTCAGTTTTAAATCTGTACTGAACAATTTTTTTACAATAATAGATTCTAAAAAGCCTTAATATATACAGGCATTTTTCTACTGCACATTTCTTAGCATTTTACATTGAAAATAAATATATTCTGATCCACAGGAAAATAGACGTGCTCTTAGCAAAGAGAGTTTGCCCATAAAAGATAGCAAGTGCTAGAACTTCTGCTTTCCTATCACTGTCCAACACCATGTTCATTGTACTATGTGCAAATACAAAGGACTTTGTTTTCAACAGACATTCCTCCTTAAAATGGTACATCTCATGTACAACTTTTGAGTGCAGAGATATGATATACCTACTTCAGCCAGACTTTTTACTTACAATCTATAAGGTTACTACATCTCTGCTAAATAAAAACCATGTATGATGAAAGCTGGGACATCATGCACTTCAGTGCATCAGAGAGATGCTGAAAGAGCATATAAAGCTTTTTAAACATCACTCTGCTTTTAGGGCTGAAAAACACAGCTAAAGCTACTTACAATTCTACTTTGGCTGTCATTCATTATACATCACATGGACACCCATCTCCCCAATCCTGCATGATGTGCAATGAGCAAGAATTGTTTAGCTGAAAAACTGATTATTACTTCAAGCCTACTATTTTAGATTACAGACAACGATACAAATTCCTTAATCGCACAGGATTATTTGGATTAACAATTTCTCACTTAAACATAAGTGCATCGTTTGTAGGACAAGCAAGCATTCAGCTGTTGCAAACAGAACCCTGCCTGCCTTGTTCACATCTGCTTGCCACTTTACTTCCAGAGAGCCCATCAAAGGATGAAGCATATGGCCTCGATATTGTTAGCGTTTGTAAATCACATGCATACTAAGCACAGCAGAAATACATTCAAGTGGAAGTACAAACATAACTTCTGCAGGCACCCTTCATGTAAACCATCACATCACAACACGAAGACACACAAATAAAGAATTCCCAAGAAAACACACAGTGGTTCTGAATATTTAATTGTTTCTCCAGGTTATAGCTCCGTTGGATTAGTGGTTTAATGCTGAGATAAAACCAGCATCAGACAATCAAATCATGTATTTGTCTTGCTATGTGTCCCAACAGGCCAGTACTGACATCTGGTACAAAAAGTCACTGCAGACCTAACAGCGTGATTTATTGTTTTTATTATTAAGTAAAGTTGCAAAACAATTATCCATTCGTAAAGGAAGAGCATGAAGTAAATTGTCCCTTAGCTTTAAGCTTCTCCTGCATTCCAGAAAAGGGCATGCCTCCTCCCAAAAAAGTGGCTTCCTGAAGTCCCCAGCACTTGCATATTTAAAAAAAAAAAAAAAAAAAAAAAAAAAAAAGCAAGTTTTATATCTTTCCTACAAACATGTGGGAATGGAAGAAGAAACCTATCAAGGAAAGAAGCTGCAGCTGTGCACACAGGTTGAAACAGAGCTATGATGACAGGGACCAAATTATCCCTGCAAGAAGAATATGATCACAGAGTAAACCAAGTATACGTGTAAAAGGAGCTGCCAGAAAAGTTTGAACAGCTGAAAAACAGGCCAGCAAGAGAAAGGCGCATAAAGCTAAAAAGCTTTAGCTTCTTGATATATAATGAATTTCAATAATCCTGGAATTATTTTCTCTGATTAGCTAATTAATTTCTCAAATAAAACCATTTCCATTTGATTTCAGAGGCTGCTTAGTCTAGCCAATTCATATGAGTCAGGATGTAAAACTTTAATCTTCTGTTGCTTTATCACTGTCTTACCAAAAACAGCATCATGAGACATTCAAATATCATAATAAAAGTTCACAGTTCCCAGAAAAAGAGCACTAGGATAGACTGCATACCGTGCTGGGCAATTCCTTAACTTTCTCAGTAAGTTGTACATAAAACTGAAAACTTGAATACCTTGCTATGCATCCTTGCGATTTTTTTGCCCTGTAACACAGCTGCTGGCAACTGTTCATCCTTGCATTATTTATCAGGCTCCCTTGATTCTTTTCTGGCAGAAATGACAAAACACTTTAATCTTCAGGAAGTACAGAGGTCACTTCTTCAAGTAGCAGACCAGGAGAAAAGTCTGTTCAATTCTGAGAATCATAGGGCGGCCTCAGTTGGAAGGGACACTTAAAGATCATCTAGTTCTCAGTCCTGCAACCAGGTTGCTCAAAGCCCCATCCAACCTGACCTTGAACAATTTTAGGGATGGGGAATCCACAGTTTTCCTGGGCAACCTGTTCCAGTGTCACACCACCCTCATAGTGAAGAATTTCTTTCTAATGTCCACTCTAAATCCACATCTTTTCAGTCTAAACCCCTGTCCTAAAAAGTCCCTCTCCAGCTTTCCTGTGGGCCCTCTTTAGGTAGGAGAAGGTGTTCCAAGGTCCTCCCAAAGCCTTCTCCTCTCCAGCTGAACAACTTCAGCTTCTCACCCTGTGTTCACTGAAGACATGCTCCAGCCCCTTGATCTCCTCTGGGATCCTTCTCTGGACTCAGTCTAGCAGATCCACATTATTCTTATGTTGGGGGCCTCAGAGCTAGATGCAGTACACTAAAGCTGTCTCACAGAAGTGCAAAACCCCTGTGCTTTAGGTCTTTCCAATACTACCAAGGTGTCCATAGAAGCCAAAGCGACTTGGTGCCAGCTATGAAGTAGAAAAATAACCAGTCTAAAGTAGATTGAATGAACACTTGTGAAGGTAGTAGCTTTTTCTGACTAAGGTGAGGAATGAAAAAACAGCTCAGGCATGAGGCACAGCAAATTCACAAAAAATATTTTCAGGACTTTAATTCTAGATTATGCTTTTCCTCACATTGTAACAGACAGATGAGTATTTTGACATCCCAAATACCACAGTCTAGAACCCTTTTTCATGTACAGCACTAAGTTACACACTAGTAGAATGGTTTCAGTGAACTACAGCTTCTAAAGCTTCTCTGACAGGAGCATTTTGAAAACTCAGCCTGATAAAATTTGATCAGTCCCTGATGCCATAGCACATAGAATCATAGATGTCAAAAGGAAAATAGATACTAGCAGGTTCAGAAAGGAAGACTGAGATGGGAGGTGTCCAGTCACATCAGCTAGATCTATGTGCTGGAATCAAGTGGTGCATCTCCTTCAGGTCTCTGCATATTCAACTGCTCAACACCTGGAGCTATTAAGACAGCAGCAAAGACAACGAAGAAGAAAGGAGACTTAGTAAGACTAAGTACAGATACTTAAAAAGGTAGCTCGTCTTTTTCAATTTTCACAGAATGATCTTGTTCTTTCTTAAGCATCAGGGTACAGTAGATTCAATACAAGAATAATGGTATTGCATCTTTCAATTACAGTCCTCCTTTTGCCAAGATTCAAAATTTCTTCCTCAACAGAAAAAGTTACTGACAAAAGCTAAGCTCAAGGCAGAATGTCTGGTTTTTGACATCTATCCCTTGTTTGGGATGTGCCAAATCTAAAGATTCCTCCAGTCCACTAAAAAAAAATTAAAAAATAAAAAAAAGAATGCAATCTAAATGGCAAATATTTTTTCAGTGATGACATTAGAAGTATCATCCTAAAAGAAATTAGTCTTTAATTGGTTTGCAGAGAAAATAAAAATATGCTAGGAACTCACCTAGGCAAATGGAAGTGTGTATTTTATGGATAAGTACTGTAATCATATATTTGTTACTAGGAAATAAAAACAAACAATATCTGCATATTAGAACTGTTTACATATCTTAATGCAAATGTGCCAGTATCTCCTCCTGGCTTTTATATGACAGTAAGCATACATCTTAGGTCCAATACATCACATTTTATACCAATTATTGTTTAAACAGTTTTGATATTTTAAGTAATCCATGTTAGCATGTGGAATCACTAAAAGAATACCTTGAGTGTACTTCACAGTATTTTAAAGAGGTCAAAATTATTAAAATCTACAGAAAGAAATAATGCGGAACTGATCACTCTATAGATTCTGAAAACACGAGACACTAGCCTCACTGTTCTAGAAATCATTTCTACTGGAAGTTAAAGGATTAGACTGACGTGTATTTCCCAAGCTACATCTGTCATAACAAGTTTTAAAAAGCAACCAGCCCACTGAGCAAGAACTGGCACTTAGGGAAATGGCTTAAATAGCACTGAGCCCTCAACTAGCAGTTCTATGCTTATTACATATCTGAAGAGACTCAAATCAGGAACCTTTTTCCTGTTCCCTTCACATTTGACTTCAAGATTAAAACACAACCAAAAAAAAACCCTCAAAAACCACCACAAAAAAAACAAACAAAAAAACCCCGAAAAAAAAACCACCAAAAACCAAAAAACCCACCAACCATGTATTGAGAATTCCTTAGTATACCAGAGAATTCAGGATATTAGTGCTATGGACAGCAAAAGATGTGAGCACAGAGCTAGCAGTACTCTTCCAAACCTGAGCTACAAAGGCAAAGGGGGAAAAGGGAGTTCACAGGGGCACTGCCTATGACGAAGTCTCAGTCTTCCCTCACTGAATATCATACTTAGGGCTTTTCCACTTTTCTGATTGCAATTTCCACCTCATCTACATTTTTAAAAAGATTTTACTGTTTGTGCGCCTAATGCTCCTTATGTAAACACATCTACTCATTCAAGTCATTACCTGTGCCTCAAAGTGTGACTTGGGAGACCTTCAACAAATGACAGTCTCACTGGAAGGGACCATATATTTTATTATATGTTAAGCTGCAGCTGTTTTCACCACTTTTTAAAAAACAGACTAAACAAATGCAACTGTTTGAGCCCTCAAAATTCTCCAGTGGAAGAACTCAAAGTACAGATTTGACATATACCAAACCGTGCCTAGACCCTTTAGAGATAATCCACAGAAAACCAATATTATAGTGTATCTTCATTTCATGGAACTTAGCTAAAAGCTAGAAAACCAGTTGGAAAAAGGGAAAAGAAGCAGCTCTTCTCAACCTACAGAAAAGTTGCTGGATTTCTCTATAGGTTTCCTACAATTGCTTCAATACCTGTGAATCATAGAATGGTTTGGTCAGAAGGGATCTTGAAGCTCATCTAGTTCCAGCCCACCCACCATGGGCAGGGACATCTTCCACAGAGCAGGCTGCTCAAAGTCCATCCAGCCTGGCCTTGAACACTGCCAGGGACAGGACATCCACAGCTTCTCCAGGCAACTCTGAAGCTGCAGAGACATCTTAGCAGACAATAGATTTGTCACAGCCAAATTGAGTAGCACAACCTGACTCCTTATTAGATCCTACACAACCTATGAGATATTTAAAATAGAATAGTGCAGCTGGGAGAGACCTACAATAAGTATCTAGTCCAGCTGCCCACAAAGTCAGGGCTGACCAAATATTTGGTAAATACACAGTAATTACTTGACCAAAGACTCTAGATATACAAATCCAGTAAGTCCGAAGTACAGAGCACAAAACATCTTTCCTTTAGTCACAGCTTCCTTTTGCCATATCAGAGCACTTGACTCAAAGATAAAAATTACAAAAAGCCCCAAAAAACCACCACCACCAAAAAACCAAAATCAAAACAAAAAAGCAGAAACCCAATAAAAACAACAAAACAAAACCAGCACACACACACACAAAAATCTAAACAAAAAAGCCAAAACCACATCAAAAAGTCAAGCATTCCAGTAGAGCAAGTAGCCTCTGCTTCTGCCCTGGGACTGCACTTCTCAGATCACACTCCTGAGCACCTGTGCCTTGCCAGCCAGCTGCATCTGTCCCTGGATGGCATGGGGTCATATGGGCTGAGGAAGCAGATTGACTCAGGAATGAAAGCCTGGCAGCAATGCTGCACCAGGGCTGTAGGAATGTACGAGCAGGAAGCAGCATTTTAAAGGCTTTCCAGAAAATTTCCAGGATGAACACAGTACATCCCTGTCAAATGACAGATTGCTACTTAGGTCTCAGCAGATGCAGGTTGCTGCCCTGTGAGCAGACACTCAGCTCAACCCCATGGTTTGACTCGGGACTGCTGCAGCATCTCTGATGTGGCACAGGGGCTTTGGATGAGCAGCTGTGTGGCAGCCTCACAGCAGACAGACTCACTGCTGATGCTCATCAAGACAGGACCTGCTACTGGTACTTTACTTTTTTTTAGTTCTCTACTAGCACACATGTAGAAAGGAAAATCATTAGAAAAACTATTTTTTTATTATTTTTGAGCAACTTCAAATTCAATGCAATGGAGCCATTCACTGAGTTATATTAAGATAGCCTGGCATATCTTGAAGCACTCTATGGCTCCAATTCAACAAGTCCCATCAGTTAAAAAAACCTCAGCTGCTATGAACACCAAAGCAAAGATCCTGTTGCTCTACCTCAAAACTCCAGAAAGAGCAATAACCCCATACACCAAACAAGCAGAAAGAAAAAAAAAAAAAAGGATTTAAAAAATAATAAATCATAGTATTTAATATCCCATGTTCAAGGAAAATACTCATTTTTAGGGGAAAAAAAGAGAAATTGCATTCACAGAAATCCATTTCCCTCACTAGCCTACAGCTGCATCTTTAAAGAACAAAATACACCTATATTACAGGATCCATTTTTATTTTCATTTACAGAAACAAAATTACACAGAATATGTCCAAAATGTCATAGACAAGAAACAAATGAAATAGAAAAGAGTCTCATCTCTGAAATCTACTACAACAGAAAACATTTAAGTTATTTCAGTGAAGAAATCTTACTTTGACCACTCCTCTCAATGAAAAGAACAAGCAAAGGCAATGTACATGTCCTGCACAACTGATTAAGTGCCACCCCAGGTAAACCCTAGGTCCAAGAGGATTACCCAAGGCAAGTCAGAACAAAATTCTATGCAAAACTTGAAAAATCCATCTATTTAATAAAGTTAATTATTAGACTTAATGCTGTTGAGTCCATAAGAGTCCCAGGAGCTGAATTTTTTTGTTTAATAAAATGAAATAAAAAATACTTTTAAAAAAAGTGAAACATAGGCACCTACAATGTGGTTTTCCATTCCCTGACATCCCAAAGCATGTCATATGCCCAAAAGACTGGTGACTGGAAGATGAAATACAGTTAAGTATCATTAAATTCTATTATTAGCTTTTCAGGAAGGGTAATTACAAGACTGCCAACCCAAAATGTCATGGAGATTTCTCTGACGTAATCATCTAGCACCCAGGAAATGAATGGAAACTACCAATCCATCTTGTTGACACATATTAGGAGAAAGAGATGCTCAACATGAATATCTGATATAATCTTTATAACTTCCTGAGGCAAACAAAAGAAATAGAATTAAAAGCAAAACAATCATATGCCAACAACAGAGAAACATTACCAAAAAAAAAAACCAACAAAAATTTTCTTTTTTAATCCCAGCTGCATTTAGGGGTTCAAAAGAACAAACAGGTAAATAAAGTGGTCAAGTAATTGATGTTCAAATCAAAAGAAACAAACAAAGACAAAATGCTACATAATAGGTTTTGCCAAATTAAGAGGTTCAATCCCTTGGGTGAAACAAAAAAATTTAAAAAGAGAAACAAGTCTCAATACTAAGGGTGATCCTGACCACAAGGTTTTATACATGATAGCATCTGAGACCTCATGATGCTACAAAAGCAGAAATTGTGTCTGGGTTTACTATAGTATTACCCTGATGAGGCTTTTTGTACTCCTACTTTGCTACATTTTCCTGAAAAAATAATTACTGTGATAAAAAATAATTTATATCTTAAAAGACCTCTTCTTATTATATTTTTTTATTATTCTACTGCTTACAGATAATTAAAATCAACCCTTCACAAGGACGTTCTGAATGTGTAGCTGTGCATACACCTGGTAAACCTACATATAATCCATCCCCAACATTCAAATGTTTCCCTCTAGGTCTTTCTTCCTCAGTATGGTCAGGGACCACTGAATGATGCTAATGCGCTCGTTATCTGACAATACAGAGTACTTTCAACAGCTTGAAAAGAAACTCGTTGCTTTTCCAAAAAGCTTTCTCTTGGCTGTTTTCCAAAAAAAAAAAAAAAAAAAACCCAAAAATCGATTAAATAAATCGCTTTTTAGAAACACCTGTTAAAAACTGATTGATGGAAGATCATATTCAATTAGAGACAGGTTTCGTTTGCACACACACCAGTAACTGTGACACAGGGAGACAACTAAATCGAGTAAAACTGTTCCCTGCTCTTCGCACGTACCAGTTGACTTTTAGAAAACAAAACCGACACAGGGGCTTTCTAATTAGTAGCAGGTGAGACATCAGTTAAGCGGTTGCTAAAAGTCGGTTTTTCCTCAGGTTGCCCATCTATCTGCAAGCGACGCGCGTTTCGAAAGAGAAAAGATGATTTTTTACCAAAAGGAGTCGCACGGGGTTGGAAATACAGGCACTGGCAGTTACATAAACCGGTGCTAAAAATAAACTTGAGAGGCGCGGTGGGCACGGTGGGGCAGGAGCTGGGGCCGGCAGCGCTGCCCGCCGGCGCCCCGGGGCCGGGCCGCAGTCCCGGCAGCACCGCAGGGTCCCCGCCCGGCCCGGCCCGGCCCGGCCCGGCCCGCAGCCGCCCGCCGGCGGCACCGCCCCGGCCCGGGACCCGCAGCACCGCCCCGACCCGGCCCGGCCCGGCCCGCTCCAGCCCAACGAGTCACCGGAGAGCGGGCACGGCGGGCCCTGCTTACCACCAGCACGGGCACGCCTGCGGTCAGCGAGTAGAGGAGCACCGGCGGCACGGCGCTGCGGTCCTCCGGGCCCGGGTAGGGCTTTCGGTACGCGCCCTCGTAGCAGAAGAAGCCTTGCACGTTGACGGTGAAGGTGTCCGTGTACTCGAAGTAATAAGCCAGCATCACGGTCCCTGCCATGATCACCATCTGGAAGTAAAGCATGCTGGTGAGCGGAGAGGGCACTCGCATGTACGTGGGCTCCGGCGGCCGCGCCTGTGCCCGGCGGCGCGCTCCGCCCGCTCCCCGGCTGCATCCACCGCGGGCGGGGGCGGCTCAGCGGCGGCCGGCAGCGCGGTCAGCCCGGCGGGCAGAGCGGCCAGGGCAGGGCAGCGAGGGCCCGGCCCGCCGCTCCGGCAGCGGCTCCAGCGCGGGCAGCGGCTCGTGCGGCGGGCGGAGCGCGGGGAGGCGAAGCAGGGCCGGCCCCGCCCCGCCCCGCCCCGCCCCGCCCGGGGAGCAGCGGCCGCGCCGGACCCGGCCGGGAAGGGAATTGCGCGACCCCCGGACGGCTCCCGGCACAGCCCCGGGGCTGTGACTGTGATTAGTAAAGGAACCGTCCGCGCCTTGCCCCCGCCACCGTGGGTCCCTCTGTGCCCCGACACGCACACCTGTTCGACGGGCGTGCGCAGGGCTGGGAGCTCCTGCAGGTGCGCGCCATCCCGTGCCCTCCCCTCCCTTCTCGGAGCCGGCGGAAAGCGGTCCCGGCACTGCCAACAGGCACAGCTCGGACGGGCCCGGGCAGGCACACGGATCGCCTCTGCGATCGTTGGCCAGGATGGGAAAGACCTCAACACGGAATCACAGAAGCACAGTATCAATTCGGTCTAACACCACCGTGTCAACTAGACCATGGCACTAACTGCCACATACAGGCTTTCCTTAAACACTTCCATGTATTCTTGTGTGATTCTGTGATTTTCCAAGAAAATAATTTTTGCTCTATGGTCTGCCAGCCATTTTTATGGCAGCAGTTTTGGAGATACATTGTAGTTAACAAAAGAGTCCATAATAAAGTTTAAAATTACACTCCTTAACATACCCCCAACTCAATGACCTTAGTGTATTTATTTGTATTAAGAAAACTGGTGATATATAACACTTATCATGAGCATATCTGCTTGTTTGGGTCATCAGATGTATTAAATACATTTGACTTATACAATCAACATGTGCTCTGGCTCATTTATGGCCACAGTAGAAGTTCCCCACAGTCCCACCCTATGGGGAACTATCCACCCTGACCACCTGGTCCTTCAAAAACTGGGAATTGAAATGCGTAGTCTTTTGTATTTGGGCAGCTATGAAAAAAAAATTAACACTTAAAGCTTTTCTTTAACAGCTATAAAGAAAACTGGTAGCTGGCCTTGAATCTATCCTCACTCAAGTAACATCCTAGAGTAATAGGAGAGTCTGCACAAGTGCTGAGAGAAGTCATACACGTAGGAGCACAAAAGAATTCTATTTAAAAATACATATACAGCAGTACACATAAGAGTAGACAACTGTGCCCAAGGCTTCTACGGATTCACGCATGTGTGGGCTCTAGTCTGGATTCCCAGAGCCAACAGATAAAATAGTTACTTAAAGGTACACACCCCACCCCAAATATTACAAGGGTGGAAAATACCCTTAATGGACACTTCGACCATAGAGTCCACCTATCTTACATAGTAAAAGCAGTAAGTAGTAACAAATGAGATTAGATCACCCTGTTTTATAATGAGTAATCATTCTTCTAGTGTCATACTTTGGCTTAAACTGTTAATTTTCCTCCCTTTCTTGAGAATTTTTTCAATATTCAGTGATGTTAGTCTCCGTGCATTTATTTTTAATCAGCCCTTGAAGAACACGCTCTTCATGTCTGGATTCCATATCCAGTCTATTTTTATGTGCTTTTAACATACTCTCCAGAAGAATCTAAATCATGTCATGTGCACTGCACTCACCAGACTTAGCTGGATAGTTCCCTACCTTTGTGAAAAATCTGTAGTGAGACATGAGACATCTTGTGGTGAATTCTGCCTAGCACAAATTTTATTTTCACAATTTCTTTAGCACAGTCTAATACACGTTACCATACATATAAAAATAATAATCCTGGAAACTGCATACAGACACCCTCATTGTTAGGATGTATGGCTTTTGTCCAAAGACAGAAGTCAACAACCAGACTTGTGCACTGAGCACAAGACTCAGCTCTTCAGTTCTGTTTGAGTTCATGCTGCATAGAAATGCTGGTGGCAGATTTCTTTCAAAAATTTGCATTGAGGAAAATCAATCTTTTTCCAGAAACCAGCTGATAAAATAGTCCTGCATTTTGCTATCACAAACCAACTTCTGTTTATAGATATATACCAATGTACCGCAGTTAGCTGATCAAGTAAAAGCACAGATAGCTTTTTATTATAATAAACATCATGTTTACTGCCTGCACAGTTGAATATGCAAACATATATTAAATCAAACATACAGAAGCATAAGAACACAATCCCCAGTGACTACTACAACCATCTAAATATATTCTGTAACCACTGTGATGTCCACGACAGAAGAATGGCAGAGAAAATCCCAGAACCCACAATTTTTGTTTCAGAAGCCTCTTCATACATTAAGTTGTCAGCTGAAACTCAGATAACTGACAAACTTGTTTTGAAATTAACTTGCTTGAGAGTAGTGCCACTGATCTCAGATTAAGAGTACCTCTGATGTTCCTCATAGGTTTATCTTGTTCTTTCCATTTGCTACCTAATTGTAAGTGAATTTTCAGCTCAGGAGACACAATGTAGAGCAGGGAAGACAAAGAGAAACCTTATGTTGCAATATTTTTAAACCATGACCTTTATTACAAAGAGGTTTCCAATTCCAAACCAAATTCAATAACCTTTCATGTGCTTACATCACCACTGCTTATTGTATTTTCTAGTTATAAAACATTGCTCTGGCAAATGGCAGTAAAGAAACAGAGCCAAGCCAACAAAGCCTTCTCAATAGGAAGGAAAATAAGAACTGGTATCAAATCATCCCACTATTTTAATCTTTCCTGTTTACCTCTTTCATGCTCTATCAGAGTGTCAGCTGCTTGAAGCCCAAGACTATTTCACTTTTACATCTCCACACTGCTACACTGATACACTAACCCAGCCCTTTCTCAGAGGAATATTGCATCTGTATTGATCACATAGCAGTAGGGAAGAGACAGAATGAACTGTAATCTCTACAGATATTTTTAAGAGACAGCTAAAAGGACATTTTAATTGATAAAGCAAATTATGCTGTAAAAAAACCCAGGACATTTGCTGCTAAAATTTATGATTGTAGGACCATGATAATGCAAGATAAAAATAATTTCCTAGCAGCTGGAGCAGCACCAGCACAGAATCAGAAAAGGGGGCTCGCCCAAAACACTTGCAGTATGATTCAAACAAGTTAGGCACCAGATTTAAGTTTTTCCTATGGTCTTAATATGTAGTTCACAGAGACAAGTCCATTAGGTGACTAAGCTCCACTACATTAGGATAGGATGAATCATCTTTTGAAAATGTCATTCATTACATCCTAAGAAATACCAGCCTCTTATGATACCACTTGTAAGAGTAATGACACAAGCTTTGATGACTAGTTTAGACTAGCACGCTTCTTTTAAAGGGCTGTAGTGAGATGTCATCAATTCTACTCTTAATTTTCACTTACACATAGATAAACTAGCTCCAAAATAGAAAAATAAGTTTTCCAAGATTCAAGCAGGGAGAAAAATGGTCAAACTAGTAGCTGCATAAGCATTACTATTGTATTTATATTGCAGTATTATGTAGAGCTGGACCATATTTTTCATAGAAGACAAGATTTTGCCCCAGTAAGCTTGGGTACCTCATATGATGCTATGCAATTAATATGAGAGAGTGAGCAGATTGAGATGAAACAAATGAGGAGGAGGACATGGCACCAATGAAAAGACTGAGTTTGATATAATGAGCAGCAGTCACATTAGTTGCCTAGTAAGTATTTACATCAGTAATATAATTAATCTTTTAAAAACTGCTTTCTGTGTTCAAATTAAGAAGTATAGTTCTTAGCAGGTTATAAGAGAAACTTGGGATATCAGAGGGATACCTGTACCCTGTACATTCTCAGAATTAAAGCCTCTATTAGCATACTTACCACTGTAGTAAAAAAATACAGACACAGTTTTGCCAGTATGAAATTAAATAAATCACTGGTACTTGAAAGCTCAAATGATAACTATTTAATCTTTCCCAAGACAAATTTAGGAAAATGTCTAACACTCATAAAATTAGTACCACAGCTACAACTTTATTTTCATTGATAGACTCATTTTTGGTGACTGCAATACCATACATACTGACTGTAAATTTGGCAATCTTTGGCATAACTGGCTCAATAAAAATCATATAACTAGCATCAGAATATGTAAGTAAGCTACCTCATCTCATTCACCCAGAATCCTTATAATTTCTTGTAATGAAAGAAAGCCACTTCCCAAGGTAATTAATGATACCTTGAAGGATTGACATAGCAGATTTCTCCACAGTATTTGACATAGCATTAGCCTATTCATGGTGCAGTATTCAAGCAGGGGAAAAAGAAAAATCACACAGACCTACCCTGTGTAGGACACTGTATGTATTCATACAGCTGATTTTGTTCATAATCTAAAATTGGTTCAGACATTTGAACAATGCCTGAAGGTTTTACAGACCAGTTCAAAAACTCTATTTACATATTACTGAATTAATTTTCTTCATTTGAATATGACAGTTTTCTGCACTGTAGTTTGCCTTCTCCTTTGTACATTTCTACTATAAATAGTGAGACTAATTAAGGTAATTTATTGGCTAAAGATTCTGTACTGCCATTAAGGGGATACACAGAAAGTAAATGTTTGCCCACTCTTCAAGGTCCTATGTTGTCAGTATAAAACTCTCATCAACCTGAAAATCCAGAAGCATGAAGGAAGGAAATGGTGAGCTCATCAAGACCTTTCTGGGGTACCTTATGCTCTCACCCCCAGTTTAGCTGCCTATAGAAAATGGACCCTAGAAGTCCCCAGTGTTTTTACAGATACTATAGAGATATTGCTTAAGGATCTATGAACAGCAGCTGAAGTTACCAGAGAGATGGAGATAAACTTCTGTTTTAACTGAAAGAGACCTTGTTCATTTGCAAGCAAACTTGTGTGAAAAATCAGTCCTTGTCTACTCATAGGCTGGCTATTTTAGTGGCCAGGGTTGCTGGTCTCTACCTGGCTGAATTCACTCTTTCACTTTTAATTTCCACACTTTAACAGAATTATGACTAACTTTTAGCTCTGCATACTGGCTATCATGATCTTTTGCTAATTCCATGACTGGAGAATAAAATATTTTGCAATACTAAGGAGGGGAAATGTAAAGCGATCTGAAAGTGTGTAAAGAAATTAGAGTGTCACTTTGGCATGTTCTGCATGGAACTGTGAGGTCTTCCTTTCATGTCTGATGATTCCTCAATTTAGTGGCAATTACAGAGTAAAACTTGCAGAGTTCCCTCTTTCCTTACCCGAGCTTGGCCCCTAGCAGTTGTATCCTGGACAGGCAAGGTATACAAGACTTCACTTTCAAGCACAAATCTGGACATAAGGTTAAATTAACCCACTTAATGACTTTCTTTCAGAAGGGAAAAACAAAAAGACTAATACAATAAATTATGCACCCAAGTCACAGAATGCTTCCAGCTCTGGTTGTAGTTAAATGTATGCAGCTCATGCTGGCACGAGTCCCACACTTCCTCTGTAACAGTTTTGCTGGGTAAGCTCACACACAGTTGTGCCATAGAGCTACTTATGTTCTTACAAATTATACCAGACATTTCTCATTAGCATTACACCTGAAATGCCATTCCTGAGTTGGACACTATCTGTTACTTCATAAAATTACAATGAAAAGCACAGAAAGAGCAAGCTCAGGATACATAGGCAGCAGTTCAATGGAGAAAAGGAAAAAAAACCCAAGCCCACAGAATTTACCAAAGAGAATTACAAACGGTATCCATTGCTACCAGGTAATTGTTGAAGAAAACTAGAAATAGAGCTAATTATTTTCTTAGACTACATTGAAAAAATTAAATATTAAAAATACTTGAAGTTCAGTTCATAATACTCATCAGACCTGCTCTTTGGTACCCTCGTGTATCCCTCCACATTCATGATCCATGGAGATACTAGAATTGTGTATCACACATTTTATTTGACACCAAGCCATTCACAAGACATTCATGTTGCATTCATGCTTTCACACACGTGCCTCTGAAAAATGCCCTTTCTTTATTAGCTTGTTCATGAGGATGCAGCAAAAACAGAAAAGTCAAGAAAGTGGAAAACCCAAGTGATAAAAGCTTCAAAGACACAAAGCATTTGTAAGCCCTGGGATTCTGCCATGAATGACACCATCACCAGGCCACTGAGGATACACCTCACAGGAATTTCCTGCACTGGTTTGTTTCCTAGAGCCACTCTTTTCATGCCCTCTGCAGGACAGACACCTCTGCATTTTGAGAAACTCCAATCTTCTGCAGATATCTCCTCTACACTGTCCTTTTTAGCTACAAGGCTAAGCTCAGAGACAAGGCTAACCATTTCTAAGGCATTAGACATGCTCACATGTGTGTTTCACAAATGAAATTTGTGTGTTTCTCCAAATGACTGGATTCCTACAAAACCATTGCTGCAGGAAGCACTCATTTCCATCAGTCATTATTCAGATACTTTCCTCCTATTAAGGTATTTCTGTCCTTGGACATATATTCAAAACTTCCATTCACAAGGCTCTAAGGAACCTCACTGAAAAGTGAGGTCAGCCCTGCTCTGAACCTAAAATTTCCTCTGGTTCTGTGAATCACATTTGATTTACTCCAACCCAGAGATTTGCTGTCTTTAATCTTAATGGTTACAATCTGTTCTAATGGCGGTTCACTGAAATTATTGTAATTCACTTGATTATTGTAATTAATATCTAAAAATAAAATCGTATTTCCTCTAAATTGGTTAACTGATACAAATTGAAACTGCCCATCCACTCACCTAAAGCAGTAGCAAGAAAAATATCTCTTAATTTTCCACTTTCTAAAGAGACAATACTGTGTGTGTGTATATCTATGTATTTGTATGTATGTATGTGCTCCAGTAAGGTGCTACGTAAAACCAGCTACAAGATTGGTTCTTAAGAAGTAACCTAAGAGATTATGCCTTTGACTTAATCATAATTTCTCATCATAATTACCTTCCAGGCAAAAGCCATACTGTCAAGCTGTCAAGAATTAGCAAAACATACATGGAGGCAGCAAGAAAGTAACTAAAGCTTCAAAAAGTGACTTCTGAGAGAAGGCAACAGCGTTTGCAGCTTTCAGGAGTGAAGCCTGGACTGAAAGTAACATCTGTAAAACTAAAGAGCCATAATAATAATAAAATAATAAATAAACCATATTTTGAAGATTCTTTGTGGTAACTTAGCACAATGAATTATTAATAACCAAAGCTTTCAAGCTCTGCTAAATTAACTTACATAAGATTGCTCTCCTCCTTTAAAAATATTCTGTTTAACAAATTGTTAGGCTAAAGGATGGGAAAAATTAGTCTATCACTGATATAATAGGGCAAATATCACTGATATCACTGGTAAAATATTATGTAACAAAATATATGCTTGTTTGGTTAATACACAATTCTTTAATCACAGCTGCTGAAAATCCTTAGTCAGTGCCTTATTCATCCAACTGGCCAGCTTAACTACAGACAACTGACTGTACTAAAAGAAAGAAGTGGCAAGTGATCATCTGGGGAAAATTATTAGAAAAGGAAAGGTGTGTGGAGCAAGGGCTTTGGGCAAAACTACACTTGCAAACTTGGCAAGATCATCAGAAGCTGAAATTACAGGTTTCTTGTGGGAAAATGCACTAAGTGGGGGATCCTGGAGGCTCCTGCCAGAGCAAAAGGATTAAAAGGTAGCAGCTCAACAGCTCATGCAGCTGGTGACACACGTGGCAGCAGGACAGTGTGAGGAGAGTTTGTCTGCACAGGTCTGATAGAGGGGCAAGAAGGCTGAATCACTGAGACAGAACCAAGGAATGTAAAATGTCTTCAGGATTCATTTTGGGAAAAGATTAATTAGTATCTACCAGAACTAAAATTCATATATCATTTCTGTTATGACTGCCTAGTGACTACTTTTATGCCCTTAAAGGATCATGCAGTTTTTACACTCTTCGTATTGCCAGAAACTATCATTTTTAGAGGCATATATAGCTCATTTCCTTTGAAGTGACTGCTATGTGGTAAAGCTGTAAATGTGGTACAACTAGATCTAAAATAGAAAGACATTAAAATATTATTAGTGTTTGGTCTTTCTCTCTCCTCCTATAGGAATTCTACTGATTTAGAGATATTAAAATCAGTAGGAGACCTGAGAACAGAAGTGTTGCAGAATCCTATTTTCCCTAAGCTGGCACAAAAATTAATGTTTGGAAAATTGAGTGGACAGTTGCTAAAAAGATAGAACTACCTTAGGACACATAATTTTTATGGGATTACAGTTTTCTTCATATAGCAATGCCAATATCTAATATGCTGAATACTGCTTCTACAGTGACTAGACAGCATCCAAATTGGATTTAAGTAAATTATTTAGCTTATTAGGTAGCCTAGTGTCCAGTATTTAATCCCATTAGGAGCAATTAAACTTTCAGCTAGCAAAAACAAAAAAAGTAAACCCATAGAAATGAAAGCAGTATCAGATTTATCCCAGCTGACCTTGGTATTAATTACACAGCCAAAGTCAACAGTAAGCTTAGGGAAAGCCAGATATGATGTATTATGAACAGCTTTAAACAGTGCCTATCATCCACACAAGTTTTAATCATGCACTCTCCAATTTCTATCTCAATTTACAATAACATTGCAGCTAGCAGCTCCAGAAACAAGGCTACTATGAAGGGGATGCAGAGCACATTTTGTCATATAATCTTCCCCAAAGACAGAAAAAATCTTGGATGGAAAAAATTTCATTGCTGTTGATACACAGCAATTTAATTCTGCACAAGTAACTGAATCTCACTAGTTTTATGCAATGAATAGATCCTTCTACACAATCTTTTCATTTTGGTTTTCAAGAAAAATATGAGCAGAGTGGATGTTTTAAAGAACTATAGAGTAATAAAGCTTATAAACTCATTTGGGTAGTTATGCTACACAAGTTCTTAGAAAAGACTTTCACTGTCTAAAAATATCCCGAAGCATACAAAATATATCCCCCAGAGAAAGTTCAACTACATGTTCATGTCCTATAGGTACACAACTCCCTATGCCCTCCCTTATAGGAGAGCCAACAGGAAAGGTAAACCACAATGCATTCACTGGGTACCAGGAATTTTCTTCTCCCTTCATTTCTTATGGTCAGGGCTGAAAAAGTCCTTGCATTACAGAGAAGAGCAAAAAAGCCTGGGAACCTCTTCAAGACTTTGAGACAATTCCAGAAAAAAAATCATTAATGAATTAGTTTCCATTAGAGTATAGCTGACTTGGATCCTACTGTCCTTGACACTTTCTCTTCTTGCCTTCTTGTGCTTTCATCTATTTCTTATAAGTAAAAGAATCCCTATGAAAAGCAGGGGAAATGGTACCTGCTTCTTGTTATAGGTTACCACAATCAGTCAGTGCCAGCAGGGGAGGGTGAGCAAAGAGGAGGAGGAGGAGGTGGCTCTTCCTGCATTGCCTGGGGTGACACACATGGCTCTCACACACAGGACATTTCAGTGCACCTGGGTCTCTATTATGCAAGTCTTAAACAGATTGCTAAGGTGCAAATGCTTACTAGGGTGTTATTGTTACTTAAGAGAGCTAAGCTCAGAAATTGATTGGGAAGACAACAAGTAAAGAACATTTATTGAATTACTATGCTTTATCCATTTCAAAGCAGCAGAAGCTTTACAATGCCTGCCTCATCAGTAGAAGACATTGAAAACTTTCATCAGCACAGTTTGTGCTTTTCATCAGTATCAGCTTGTTCTCACTTAGTTGCATTGCTCTCAGTGAATGATTAATGTTGAAATCTTCTTCTCTTTGAATGTTTATCATCCTGTTGGATACGGCTGGAAGTTTAATTTTTCAGGGCATTGTCAAATAAAATGTGTTGCAGTTCTTCAAAGTTAAATACTACACAGATAACCAGAGCCTCCCCTGTTTCTAACAGCAGGTTATTCCTTTCTAGCAGTGACAGAAGAGATCTGTATTATGGCACATATATTTTTCATTGTAAGCATTTCTTAAATGAATAATAGAAATTACCAACTGAAAAGAATTGTGAAGGAATTACTACCATGAAGGGTAATTTCAATCCAAATGTCCCTTAGAGGAACAACTCAGTAAGTGTAGGCTAATCAGTTTAGGGCAATAAGCTTCACAAAGGTCAGGATCTGGGTTGGTAAACTTGGCTATATTCACAAACAAAAAGAAGAATCGACTGGAATGGGAAACTCACAGCTTCCTTCCATGCTCTTTGACAGAGAATTGATACAGTAAATACAGCACTATTTTAAAGGGCCCAGTAATTTTTTTTCCTGTTTGTGGAATGGGGTTAAGAGGACAGTCAGTCACAAGAGCTGTCGTGTAAGATGATCTCTAGAACACCTTGGACAAATTTAATGACAAAGACTGCCTAAGCAATTCACTTCCTAGTTCAAAACTCATGTATTTCCCTAAGCAACTTCTTTGTGCCAGATGCCCTAAGAAATACGCAGGACACTCAAAAGTATATTTTCCCTAAGTCAAAATGAGCCAAAGGGCTACTTTTAATTGAAGGAGCAACTCTAAACCAAAGTCAACTGAAGTCACTGAAAGCTATGGAGTAGAGTTTTCAGCTATAGTTTATTTATTTTCTATTAAATCTCCATATAGTTTCAATTCCATCCAACGTGTGTATATATTTTATATATATATTGTATATATTTTATCCTGTCTTGTTATTTTACATTTATCTATGGTATTTAAACCACTACACTGTTTTGAAATGGCTTTCTCTTTTTTTACAACATACTTAATAAAACAGCTGAATATCTTTTAAGAATATTGTTAATATTTTTATTACTTTTACAGAAGATCTGCTATTATAATAATATTTATACTTTCTGTAATTCCCTTCAGAATCTACATTCAAATTGTCATGCAAAGCTTTAAGGGCTAAATCATGGGACAAAATCACCAATATGTAATAGTATTATTAGAAATTATTAGAAATAAATCTGCATAGCATTTCAGAATTGTTCTGCCATGTTCATGTGCTGTTTCATGTCATATTGAAGAAACTTCTTACTCCACACCTAAATGGAATTACAAGTCTAGGAATGCAAATAAATACACAAATAAAATGAACACACAAAAAATACTTAGTAGAAGCAGAAACCATACTTTAACTCTATTTTTCTAAGGCCAGACTTCAGTACACATACCTAGTGCTTCACTTCAATGCAATATCTTTAAGGTCCATTTTCAAAAAATGCAAATTCTAGATTGAAAGAAAAAAATAAATTTTTAGAGTTATAAATTCAAATATAGATAATTTGAAAAGTTGGTATTTTGAAGGCTGGCTATTTTGATAGGTTGTGTGAAATACTCACTGTTGGCTTTCGAGCATCACCACAAATTTACACTACTAGTTTTTACATCCTATGCTAGAGGGCTTGCTGGCCAGTTTTTAAGACTGTTGAAAAGCTACTTAGATATTGGAAACAGAAATAAAAGAAAAAAAAAGGAGAAGAAAATGGTAGGATGAGAAAAATTGCACAAGAGAGAGATTATAAATTATGTGCTTCTTAGGCAGAAAATAAATCATTAGAATCCAAAGGGTAAAGGAGAAACTAAGATTGACCTTCTGCTGTTGAATCAGCTCTAAATTGTCTGAGTCATCTTGATTCTCAGCTATGGAAAACCTCCCAATTCAGTGGAGAGTAAATTACATAAAGAACTCTGCAGACTGTACATCCAAGGGCAGAGAGAAATGTCAGTCAGCATCTCCTGAGAAGCATGAAAATAAGATATTGCTGTATTGCTACAAAACATATTCCCTGCAAAAAACCCTAAAAAGGAGAAAGCCTATCAGTGTAGTTAAGCACAGTTCATAGCTCTCTGCTAAGAATTCAGAAGCTCCTTACACACTACCATAAATTTTTCACAAAATTTAGATATGTGGTTGATGACATATCTGAAGTACACAGAAGTTAATATTCTTATAGATACATATATTAAACCATCTGCCTGCTGACAGAGTCAGTACTAGTCTAATTCCTTCAGTCAGAAAAGGTAAGTTTAGGAATTTCTAAAAGTTAGTAACAGGTGAAAAAGTTATACCTACTCTAGAGATTCCAATGAGTATAGTTATTGGCACAAGTGGGAAAAAAAAGTGAAAGCCAGGGAAAAAAATATAATATAGTTTAAATTACTAGATGATAATAATACACTTAATTGTTCTAATATGAGAATTCCTAAGCCTAAAATTGCAGAAATGTTAAAGATCAGCAAAAATTTGCACCTGGTGACACTCAGAAGTTCCAAGTAGAGATCACTGGGTTTTGGGCAGTAAAGGCTGAGTCCAGCAGGCAGTCAGACAGGTAACTGCCTTGTCCCATGTATTTCCTTAAAAGACAGAGAGATAAACTTGCCTCACAGCTGCTACCTGGACATCTGTTTTCAGCATACATGGTAGAAAAAAATACTTCATTTTTCAAGATATGAGTTAAAACATCTCAGAGAAAAGAGAAATAAGTCAGATTTTGTATAACAATGTACAAGGTGGGGAAAACTCAGGTTAAAGAAAAATTGAAATATACCTGGCCTTTGGAATCTAAAGAAATGGTCTCTCATAACTGCTGCATGAAATGGTAGGGCTGGAGAAACAAACTTTTGCATGGCTTTTAGGAGATAAATCTCAAAACTTAATGCTTACATTAACTTCTTTGATGTAAAAGGTACTAGCTAGAAAACAATAAACAAATGCAACAACATACCCCTAGAATTCAGTTATACAGAACACAAGTTACAGAAGAAAGTGCATAAATGATGCATTGAATCAGCAGATGCTCTTAACAGCAATAGAACATAGCAGATGTTTGTACAGCTCAGGTTCTGTACAGCCCAAATGTGCAGATTCAGGTTTGAGCTTGCAAAGTCTTACAGAATTTACATTCTTTCCTCCACCTTGAATAACCAGCTATAAACTTCTAGTTCTATCCACTAGGATCAACAGATGAAATGAGGTTCATTTCTTTGACTTGACTAATGAAAGAATCTGAAACAGAAGATAGAATACCCAGATGCACTTTTTCTATCATTTGTTGATTATATAGGACAGAATTTTTTAAAAGAAATGCAGCGAGTAGTAATTTACAAGGCTTTTTAGTGGAGAAAAGCTGACATTCTAAGAGGTATAAACTTTAGATTCACAAAAAGAATCAAGCAGAGACCCTGGTTTTCTTATCCCTCAAAGTTTCTGTACACCTGCTTAGATAATTTCTCTCACAAGAGTTAGAAATTAATTAGGAAAAAGTTCAGTAAATATTCTTAAAAAGGGCAAGAGTAAAGAAATTAGATCTCCCTGTTATAACATCATTGTTTAACAGATGAGCTATGCTTGTAAGCAAGCTCTAAGAAGTGCAGAAAACCTAGCTCTGCCTTATGGCAAGAGAGAAACTACTCATAGTATCCATCTAATATAAATCACTGCAATCTCCACCTTTTCTTTTACTCCTAACCTGCAGGCTACTCATGAAAAAGCAATATTTTTCTGAGGACAGTGAAATAGAACTTGACTAGCCTGTATGTAACTATTCCCTGCTGTAACTTCCAACAAGCACATTGCCATCTCCTTGCTGGGCTGAAGTACTCACTGACCATCACACAGCTTTCACTGCCCCACGCTGTGCTGGCCCTGCTCAACTCCAGCCACCAGTGCCAGGCCAAGCCCTGGATGAGGGCTAAGCCCCTCTTTACCCACTGCTGGAGAGCTCAGGAGAAAGTGCTGCCAGCACATCAGTGGCATGGAGAGCAGCAGCATCTCAGGCACACTTCTCTGAGAAGCAAGCTAGGATTTGAGTACATACAGTTCAGTGTCATACCCTGTACCCCATTTACAGCTGCTCAAATACTCTGATAGTCAAGCCAAGAAAGACTGGCAGATTTTCAGAAAAACAGATTTATACTGGGTTCCATGCAAAACAGGTACTTGAAATAAAGACTGGCAAAGCCACACCTTAGTAGCCACGTAGTTACTACTGTGCCTCTGCAAATAAGCAGTTTCTCTGACAGATAGCCCAGTCCTATAAACTGCAGACACATCGGCTCACTCCAAGCAACCACCAAAGTAGTTACCACTGCTACCACTGGCACCTCATGGCTGCTATTCCATTTTAATGGTAGGGAGGACCCATAATGAGGCTTTTAAAGGGAGGCTGAGAAAGCTCACAGACCTTTGAATCACCCAAATACCTAATCCCTGCTGTGCAAATTCTGCATACTTGTCCTATCCAGTTGCTTTAGAAAAAGAACTACAGCTGATACAACATTTGGATCACCTTTTGATCCCAGAGAACAATGATAATAACAAGTGACTGTAGAATACAATCTGCTACAACATATTTGTTTTTTTCTACCTGGATATCTTACGAAATGTGGGTGTAGCATTCTTATTCAGATTTTTCGAATTATGCCAGATTTGGAATAAGGCTAAATAATTCCCCCCAAAATTCAGGAAGAGAAATCACTTTTCCTAATCCCCATTTATAGGTCTAGTTGCTCTGTATGATCTCCCTAATAAATTTAATGACAAACATATATAATGGCATCATGACATTATCAGAGTTTTGGATCCCCAAATGCCATTAGATGTGATGACATAGAGGCCATGAGTCTTGCTGCTGTCTCAGTGTGACATAGCACAAGCAAGAAAAGGCAGTGGATCTGCAGTGATTTCTGTCACAATGGATCACAAACATCACTTGAAAACAGTGAACATAAATTGCCGAGTTACAAAACTTGCTGAAATTATGTGACAGAAATTATGCCAGACAATGAAGCAATTTTCTATCCACATGGAAATAACTTCCAGTATGTGCTGATAAAAAACCCTTAAACACCTTAATTCAAAAGGCAAAGAAGGCTCCATGATTTCACTGAGGATGAGAATTTCCTTAGGAAAGTCATAATGTTTACACCATAAAAAACTTCTGCTTGATATGCTGCTGTATTCTCCCTCAATTTATGACATCCCCCACTCTCCATTTATCAGATAACTCTAAAGGTATCACAGAAGGATCTATGCATCCCATGGGAACCAAAACACTGCTTTCTCAGTACCAGTATGAGGTAAGGAGATAGGTACCAAGATGCAGAGTCTAGGAATTAGATTCACGGGGAAATCTTAAAACTTGGCAAGTTTTACTTCTGAAGTCTAATACTGAGCACCACTGAAATTCCTAGAACAAGTGATTGCCTGAAATCCAGGGATAACAATACCTAATTGCCTCCGCAGCAAGGCCCAAGCACGCGTCCAGTACAGTGCATGAGTCTGCAGCTGAGCAGAAAATTAAACACAAATATCCCACTCTCACTCAGCCCAAGAAATGTTTATCTGAAGAGGTTCCATTTTGATCTGCAGTCCACAGAATCCAATGATGCCAGCGTGCACATGCAAGTCAGGAAAGACTGTGCTGAAAATACAGCTTAATCAATTCCCTCAGGCTCCCTCATACCAAGTCAGCTGGCAAACTGAGAAGAACCATCAGGATTTTTCTTTATAATGAGCATACACTAAAAGATAAGGAAAATGTTGCTTGAATTTTCTGTGCGATCCAAATGTTTTGGATGGAGAAATGGCTTTAAAAATGGGAACAAAACCTCTGCTGATATAAACAAGCACAACTACTCTAAACTGAGTTACCCTATAAAACCTGCCTATGAAGAGTTACATTCTCCTTCATGGCACTGTTTTATTGGATTCCACAAGATATGCAACTCTCAAATATTAATTGGTTCAAGAATGAAAAGAATTGTAGACTTATAGAGTATTATTAAGATTTAATCACCAAAACTATGGATCCAGCTCAGAGGTACTTCACTTCCCTGTATTCTGGCACTTCAGGACATCACAATCACTTAAAATTTAATTGCAGGCATAGAGACTCCATTCCCTCTCATGAAAGAATATTACAGAAACAGGAATTTTCCCAGGTGTCACAAGTGATTGCTAGCAGAGAGCAGCCCATAAACATAAACATATTGATAGCTGATGAGAGTATTTTACTAAAAAATACACCAGCAACATATCTACTATATTTTCCTACCTCCACTAATATGGAACACGGCAACATCGTGAGGCTTCTTTGAGACTGATGCCTGCTGCTTGAAATCATGTTCACCTGTGAAGGAAACACAGGATATTGTGTCCATCTGTCAGAAGCTGTCCTTGTTTATAATAATGTGCTGACAGTAAACTAGAAAAGGCCTGCTTGAAACACAGGTTTGTACCAAAATAAGGAGGTGAGCATTACATCAGGGAAGAGGACTGTTCATGTGCACTTCTTTATTCCAGTGTGAAAGATCTTCAAGCTAGTTAGATTTTACTATTTTGTAACATGAATTACAGCTATTTTTGTTCCAAATAATAGTATCTATATGAAGATTTGTACTTAAAATTGTACTAATTATATGCTGCATATGTCAGCGAAACAAATCCTTTATCTCTTTCGTGGCAGAGCTTTTCTAATTCTATTGACTTCAAAGAAACTTAAGCATGAACTTAAAGTATAAGCAAAAGGACTTTGCCAAAGAGGCATTAATTGAAGGCTTAAAGGTTTTCAAAATTTAAATTTTAATCTATCAGGCTTTTACAGAAGCATTGGAACACATGACTAAAAGGGAGTACCAAGCTGTGAAGTTGTGTCTTGTAATCTCAGTGCAGTAGGTCTTTGGTTCTTAAGGATCCACAGAATCCTTATTCTCAGCACTGCACCTCCAAAAACTTTACTATTCCCTTGCAAGAAAATTAGGCTCTGTTGTTAAAATTAAAACAACAACAACAAAAAAGCTGTAACTGTCTAAAAGAAAAACTGGCACTACTAATCTCTGCTATAGGAAAAAGTAGAGCAGAAAACAAAGTACTATGAATGTAATGATACTAGGAAACAGCCCATGACTGATACAGTAAATTGACTACAACCCCTAGAGAAGTTAGAAACTTGAAGAATTAGAAAACTTCTAAATGCTGGGTAGTCCCTCTAGGTCGCTCTCTTCTTCCTTAAAAACACCCTGTATAACCAATATAACCACTATTTCTCTGATTATTTAATTTTTAAAATTCTACTTCAAAAACTTCCCTCTAGGCTCTTCCCAAAAGATACCGAAATAGTCCATTAGCTGTTCCCCTCATCATTCTTCATTTACATCTCACCATTCACCCATTTTTATGCTCTTTCTTTCTGGTGTCCCTGTGTTCCCCCTCCAGTTTCTCTGTAATATTTCCACAAACTCCCTTTCCCTCATTCAGTTTCTTGCATGTGGCATATTTTTCAGCATCCTGCATCTCCTTCTTCTCTCTCTCTTCCATGGCCTCCCAAATTCATCTTTGATTCCCTTTCTTCCTCTGATGCTTTAGTAAACTGCAGCTGACTCTTTCTCCCTCTGATGCCCTGCCTGTTCATGTGCATACTTCACACAGAGCTTGGGGCTCAAGTCCAGGAGTCAGCATGCTAAAGAGAAGAGAAAGCAGATGCTTCCAAGCAATATCAAAAAACCAAACTGCTCTGCATGTACAGCTTGGCTCCCAGCAATGCACTGACCACCTCTGATGCCCTGCTCTGCTGGTAAAGGTGGCTGGAGCAGCCTGACACTGTGCCTCCCTCCCCTCATGAAGGAGTTAGTAGCAATGTGAAACAGAGCAATTGCTCAATTCTGTGAGACGTAGGCCTGCACCAGACACATCTCACTGGGAGCTGGGAGAATTTTAGCTGTGACCCTGTCACTCTGGGCATCTTTAACCATGTGTTTGATGCTATAAAACACAGCAGCAATTATCTGCATTCAGCTTGTGTTTATCCAAAGCAATGAAAAAAAAAAAGTGCATTACAAGCAAGTAAATATGGCATACGTTCTTGAAATTTCTCCCAGATTGTTAGAGGCTGAATTTATTTGTCAAGTAAATAGAAAATGGTGCTCTACTGTTGATCAGTTCACTTTAATGAATCCAGGGCCAAACTCTGTTGTTCATATTTCTTTCAAATTCTCTCTCGGGCAAGAGTCCCAGAGACTCCTTGACACTCCATTATACAGTTACATAATATAACCATTAATATTGCATATGGAGATGTGCATGCACAGCTACTGCACATTGGGACTATAGGCTCAGTTCATTAAAGAGACACCAACATAGCAGTTATTTATTATTTACTGAGTGCTAACAATACATTGAAGGAAAGGGAACAAGCTCTGGGAATTAAGGACCAGTATGTGTCTGCTCTTCAGCTATTAGCTCAAGAATAAAAAGGGACTAAGATTCATCTTCTCCAGAATAGCACCAAAGGAGCATCATGTTCTTGTTAATGTTGTGTAAGTATTGCAGATGTATGTTGGCCAGTGTCAAAATCTCTCAGTGCATTCGAATGGGGATGAACTCTAGAGCCTGTGATGTACCCCAGATTTTTTTTTCCATGGCATTGAGGTAGGCTGGCCAGAGCCTGGAACACTCTTTACACAGGATAAATGCACCCAATACATGAAATTGCCTTTCCACAGGTTGCTGCTATGAGTTTGGAAAAAGATGAGTAAGCCTGAATGAGACATCAAGAAGCCATCTGTGACAGCATGGCTGAAATGTTACAAGCATCCCTATAAATATCTCTCAATAAGGAACTAGTTCTGTTTTAGTGATATGAAGTCTTTTTATGTAAGTAGTTACTAGGCAGCCTAGGAGACAGTTTCCTTGGCAGTACCCCACTGTATGCATCAGGCAGCCTTGTCTCTCTGGAGCTGCTGCTCTGGGGGCATGCATAACAACAACCTACAGGATCCCTCTCCAGACAAGACTACCCCTGCCACATAGCATCACCAATCTGCCTCGCTGCCTAGAGTGAATATGACTAGAGTGTCATATTCACAGCTGTGCTGATTTGGGAAGAGACAGCAAGAACACACCTCCAGGAGGAGCTCTGGACAAGAGCATTTGGCTGAGCAGCAGCAGCTCTGAACAACGGCAGCATGGGAGCCAAGGGTGAACTTCAGGCTTGGCAGCTGAACATCCTCACACAGTACGGTTGATACAAACCTGCTCTCAGTGTTTCTGATCCCGCTTGGATCAAAACTCACTCAATTTATACCTATCCTCAACTTGAGACAATTGCACTCGTGTTTCTAGGGTGGGTTTTTCATAGATTCATAGAATCATTAAGTTTGGAAGAGGCCTTTAAGACATCAAGTCCAACCATCAACCTGGCACTATGACTGTTACCCCTAAACCACCAACTCAGCTCCTGTAAAGGGGGTAGGAATTGGGCAGCAAGGCCAGGGCCACAGCAACAGAATGTTTTTTACAAAAAAGGAGTCACTGCTCTGCGTACACTCTAGAAATTTCTAGGCATATCTACTGACTCAGGTACTTCAGATGCACAAGGAAATATCCCCTAAGGATGTTAACATCAGCAATAAGCCCTGGAAAACTTTGAACAACTTTCAATGCAAAAAGATGTCAAGATTTTAATTACTTCCAATTTACTCAGAAACAGAAGAGGAAGTAGTTGTGCTCATAGCTTGAATATGTCTTGAAGGGATTTATTTAATACTGCATTTCATAGGCAGAAAAATAACTCAGAAATCCTTGGTTCTGAAACGGAGTTCCCTAATCTCACTATTTTGCTACTTCCATTATCCACAGTTGCTATTTGAATGTCCATCTTCTGGCATTTTTGGTGAAAGACAGTGTGTTATACAAGCTCCAAGCAAATCTAAGGCACTAGTGTAAAAATGTCTGTTTCATCACAGGTTTCCCTGTAAATTATGATTTATCTAGAAATACAAATGGCATATTCTAATTCATTTGCCTCTTTCCATTTATGGGTGAGGTTCACCTATATCAATGAAAAAGTGCTTACCAATAAACCAGGAGATGTAAGATATGCTATAAACTTAAAAAAAAACCCCTACTGACATTCAAATAAAGCTCAATAAAACTATCAGTAGCACTTATGCTCCCCAGTGTGGTAAAAATGTACTGGCTTGTGAGAAGTTAAACATAGAATGTGTCTGGGGAACATTGAATTAATCACAGAAAAAAGAAATAAGGTCACTACTGTGAAGAAAATATCCATGGTAAGAAACCATTTTTACGTGCCAAATCTATGGAGTCTTCATAGAGATAATGGAGAATAGAGAAGATTATGACATTTTAATGAAAAGAAAGGAAAAAAAAATAAAGAATGCTGATGCTTTCCTCTGAGTTACTGACATTTCTATCTCCCTTTTGTATCTTATCTATCTATTTATCATCAATATCAAAGTCAGGAGGTGAATGTGCTGCATGAATATAATGCAGAAGAGTTTAGAGTATATGGGCTAAAGAGTCTTTGTATACACTTTGATCAATTTTCTAAGGGTGAACCAGCTGAGGAATTCCTGGAAGGTCCAGATTTCCTGCCCAGCTGCTATCAACACATTGAAACACACAAACTGTTCTGGGCACGGCAGGAGCTGCCTGGGGAAGCCTTTGGGACAGTCCAAAATATCCACCAAGATAGTTCCTGTACTAATTAGTCAAACGCTTAGCTGTGAAGGTGGCTAAGAATACAATCAACCACTTTATCACATGTTAGCCCATTGTTTAAATTGTCCACTATTTTGTCTCTGCAGTTGGTCGGATTTAGAGTTGCTGCAGCCCCCAGTGGTGGTAGATTGGTGAGCACAAAGGCACAGCCCTCACACCCAGCTACACAGGAATTAGAGAAGCTGCGCAAACTCGAGGAGTTTTATACTTGCTACTTGGATTTCATGGCTCTTGTTCTTGCTGAATGTCATTGGGGTGAGAAAAAAAATAATTTTTACAGTAATTGATAGTCTACTTATGGAAGCTACTGTTAGTGAATATCTTCCTTTTCTATTAATACCTGTGCTCCAGCTACCTCTCAGTTCCATGCATATACACAGAGACAGGTGCTTTTTCAGACACTACTCAGGCTTTCCCAGATAACAAAATGTCCATTCTTATATCACAAAGAATTCTTACATAATCTAAAGCTGACAAAAATCAGCTAAGGCTGAACAAACTATCAGAGAAAAATACTGTAATAACCTGAACCATATTCATGGTGGAAATACTGAAGTGTATATTCAGAACAATCCTTGCAGGAAGACAGTTCATCAAGTTATTCCACATATTCATACTTTTATTCCTCTTTCTCGAAGAGGATTTCTCTTATGTTTTAAGCTTGGTGCTGCAGTAACCAGAAGTCTCTTTTCTCTGACATGCATATTAGTTTTGATCCCAGGGTGTAAGGACAGAGGACAGACAGAGCAGTGGGAAGCTAATTCTGTGAATAGTAAAGGCATTCTTTGAATAACTGACAGAACAGAGATGAGTCTGGTATGTAATGCAACCTGAATATCAAACCAAACTACAGAATATCAAAGACTCATCTGCAGATAGGACTGCTAAAACAGAGAATTTTGTACACTAATGTCTATACCTTTTCATGTAAAATGCTAGGGAGTTTGTTCCCAGCCAAATATGTGACATTTCCAAACTGCTTTTCTCTTACAAAAAAATACTGTAAAATGAAAACTTAGGACTGATGATCCTTTCAGGCTTTAGATCTGCCAGAGAAATACATGAGAAGTATTTCTCTCTAATAGGAGAGACCTTAACTCTATATACATAACAGGGAAAAGGAACAGAAGAAATACGTACTGATGGTAAAGATGCTGGGGAAGAATTAGTATTTAAGATAATCTGGATGAAGATCATGCAGATAAATTCAGCATTTAATGCATTTCCAAAAGTAAAGTGTGAAACCAATGACATATGAAATGTGCAAGAACAGGTTGCTATCAGCTGAGAGAGACATGAGAGAGAACAGTCGCAAATCAGCTGAATTAGAGCAGGGAATGACACACTTGGCTGCTTTTGCCACCTGAAAATTCATGAGTGCCACTAACTGGTGAACTTTAGTAATGAACTCAGATGCTCTTTCCCTCTGAAGCCCAGGGCCTTACTCTCTTTGCTCCTTCCTCGAAATAACCTTCCACCTCACAAGTGTATTAATCCACAGGCAACAAGGTCCCCATAACATCTGCCAGGCTGTCAGTAATTGCCAACACACAGCAACATCTATGTCAAGGTAAATGAAATATGGGGAGAAATGTCACCAGCAGATTGGAAGCAGTACAATATATACCAACACAGTATTTTCCCCAGTGACTTCCACATATGCTGCACAAATGTTTTGTTTCTTTATTCTTTGCTGACCTTCTGATGGGTGTATCATTTGTGATGATGCTGAGAGCTAAACTGTGCTGTCCTCTCTTGAAATTAAATAAAATTAGTTTTTAAAAGATGTAAAACAGTTGGAACAGCATAGAGTGACAATCTTATTACCATGAAAGATGAATGCTAGGAACTAGAGAAACTATATCCCTCTCTTTCTTAGATTACTCATTATCTGACGATTAACATTAGAAGGACCTGGAATCCTGTCAAATGCCAAATCAAAAGCTCCCACAGGAGTTCAGACAGTAAAAAGTGTTATCAGCAAGAAGAGGATTCATGGGATTATGTTTGTAGTGACAGGATTAAGTTTTGCCCAACAAGCTGCAGTATCAGAAATAACAAGGTCATTTTTCTGTTAAGAAGATGAAGAAAGAATGCACTTGTTTTGCAAGCAGACAAATTAATGTGGGATTAACCAATAAAGGAGTTCCATAAAATTACTCCATTTGTGAAATCCAGGCAAATCTTAATCCTATACTTTGTACATAAAGAAAGAGCCCACTGGAGTGAAAGAGCAAAATTCTGGTGCTGACATAAAATCCCGTCCACCATGGATGTGGCAGCAACTCTATCATAATAACAGGAAGCCCTTGCCACTCAGAAGGCATCTACACAGACACCTTCCTACACAGGCAGCTGACTGTGGGAATCTCTGCAGAAATTCACTAGAATAGTTAGTGTAGTGTAACCGTCTGGAATAATATAGGTCTTGGAGTGTCTTTTTGTCTTCATTTTGCTCTCTGATTTAGAATTAAAATATTAAAATATGTGGAATGTTATGTCTTAGTCTGAAGCTTGCTCTCCAGTCAGGAGAGGATTTACAATGCAAGGTCAAATCAGCTGCAGTTCTCTGTGCATTACCAATGGCCAGGGAGCTATGAATGACACCAGCCATGCAACGGGGTATTTGTATTGGGTTTTAAACCCACTGGAACCAAGTCTTCAATTCTGAAAGCTCTGAACAAGTAACTCACCAACAAAACATGCAGATTCAAAGAGATTTGTTTTAATTACACACTGATGACACTAGAATTACTGCTGCCAAAGGCTCCTCACAGGCACAGCTGGAGTGCTGTGGAGGCAGTGGGTGAGTCAAGCTTGACTGATGTATCCATGGTTGTACCTACATATGATAAGAATCTTCTGTCCCACAGTTCATTGCCTCACTCAGTGCTCAGCTGAGTGTTCAGAAAGCTGAAGTGCTTTCTGGCAAGCCACACTTTCTCTGTTCTTTCGGGTCTGGGCATTCCTGATCTCAGCTCCAGGCTTGATCAGACACAGCCCATGTCCAACAGTGGATGTTGAGCTGACCCACTGTGAGTAATGGACATTGACCTGCCTGTCATCATCTGGAATCAGATGTCAGACAGCTGCTGATAAAACTTATCCCGTTGATTAATGCACTTTTTCTGTGTCTCATCGACAGTACTGTTAGAACAAAACTATAGCAGAGTGAGGCCATACTGTGGTTTCTCTAAATTTATTTAGTATTGACATTTCTGTCCTGATTTTTTAATTCCCTTTATTGCCAAATATTCAAATTTTGAGTAATGCTGATTAGTTATGAGTAGCTATAAATATCACACATTATTGTTTTTGTTGCAAGGATCAATTCCACCTTGTATTAATTAAAAGCTAGCTCAGCCTGTGAAACTTATTATTTCCAAATATTTTTTTTCAGAAAAAGTCAATTTCCCCACTGTTCACCAAAAGTGCAAAGAAGAAGAAGGAGAAGCATAGAGTCACCACAATCACATGTATATCAGAACAATACAAAATAATTTGTATTTAAGAATAGATGCATCTCCAGTTGTCTGAAACTGCTGATCTACAGCATTTCTGATGGTGGTTTTTAGGGAGCTGGGCTGAATACACTGTAATGGTTTTCTTCCCAGACTTTAGCTGCTGTTTTTCTTTCAACTGTATCCTAAAATACATTAAGCACATGTGACTATCTAAGCAAATTCTGTATTGCCAACAAGATGTGGTACAACTGCAGATGGGAGTAGCTATCGTTCTACATTTTCAAGATCAAAGTGGTGCAGAATGTCAGCAGTATGAGAGTCTCTATGACATTGCTGCATATAATTTATCAATTATTTCCCATTTAGAAAATCTTGAGGGAGGCTGGCATGTATAAATCTCTATATGCTATTTCTTCAGATTCCACTTGTTTGCTTTTTCTTCAGGCCAAACAGACTCAGCTAATCTAAGACTAAAAGCTGGCATTATTTCTGCTGAAATAAAATTCAGTGACAGTTCTCAACTTCTGCATACAACCTAATTTGTGCATAAAAAAGTGTGCAAAAAGTCACATTTAAACTTCAAAGAACTTAACCATGATAATCACCTTTATACTTCATTAAAACAGCAATAATTTAAAATTTTACTGCATAATTGTAAACTTCCCAGTTAGCTTATGTCTTTTTTATTTCCTCCTGCTCTCTCTTCACTAAAAAGTAAACAACAAAAAACCCAAAAAGTCACAGAAAACAATTTGCAGGAAAAATGAGTGCAATTTTATTTTCATCAGGGATGTTTAAAAATAGACCTGTAAGTGAAGGTATATGAGTTGATGAGCTGCATTCTCGGCCTGCCTGAATACCAAAACACTGCCTACACTGGCCATGCTGAATCATTCAGATTCCTCAAACAAATTTACAGATATCAAAATAAAAGTGAAATAAGTCCCCTATGTTGTCTTTACATTTTTTGGTGATAAAGTATGTATTTTTTATTCAAGCAACTGGCATACATCACTAAGGGTCGGTGTGAACTGCTGGATTTTCTATCTACTATCTAACAGCATGTTCACAGAGTATATAGCCATACTATAACTTCAGGCCAAGTAAACAGAAAACATAACCTCAATATGTGTTTGTGCTTTGGATCTAACCATGAAAGATTCATTGTCTAAATATGTCATTGCAGCCAGTGATTCAGAAGTAGAACACTTCCATCTGGCAACAGATGGTCAAGATGGATCTTATTTGCAGGAGAGTGTTCTGCTAAAAGAACTAGTCTTTCAATTCTGTATAATCAGATAAGCAGGTTCTCTCTAGTATTATTATCATGAGAAGCTGCACCAGAACAAGTTCGATCAACTCTTTATACACCTACACCCCTGCTTAATTAAACATCCTTCTATGTATCACAGCCACTCCTGCATGTCACTGTTAATTTTCTCATTGCTATCATGCATGTTATACATGCAATAGCTGTGCAGTTCTCCTAACACATTAGTCGCTGCTCTCTATCATTCAGTGTGCTGTGATCAGCTAAGCAGCAGCTGTCCTTATTGACTGAGGGATGCTTGCAGCTTCCTACTAGCATTTGCCAAGGATTTGCAAAGCCATCCCCTCAGACTGAACCTACTGCATTGTTTCACATGTGTTCAGTCACTCATTCACAAGAGGCAGTGTCTGTGGGAGTTACAGATGGCTGCTAACCAAGCTGGTCTATCCTATTTCCTCCCTCACCCTACCAGGTATGTGGTGCCCATTTCTGACTTTCTTCTCTAAAGGTTGGTGAAAGAATATTCCAAACCTCAACACACCCTGAACAACCATTCAATATTTACTCTTCGTAAAATTCCAACAGATTCTGTTTCACGGTAACTAGGTAAAGAAGAAAAAAAGGTTACTTTCACTGAATTACTTGTTCTTTGGCAGTTGTTCACTCAGCTCCATAGAAAAGGGTTTAAACATCAGTTCTACTGGAGAGTTATGAGTCATCACATAAGAAAAATCTGCTCTCCCATTTTTATGTGATGTGGTAAACAAGAAAAGCACTGCAGAATTAATTCAGTGCTTACTTTGGTCACAGAATCTGAAGTGGCTGTTGCTATGGGTACATAGAATCAAGTATTTAAAGGGGATTTAAGGATATGAAGGAGGAGAAATGACAACACATCATGGAAGATTCAGGAACTGCAGACGCCTGAAGAAAATTATGATCTGAAATACAGAGACAAAGAAAAGAAAAGAAAAGAAAAGTAGCCATTCATGCAATGAACATAAGAGAAAAGACAGCTCACTTTGTTATCAAGGTGGAGAAATAAAAAGCAGAAACTGGAAGGCACACCAAGAGGCAAAGAAGAGCAGTTAGCTCCATAAGAAGAGGAAGGGGCAATGAAAATAAGCAGGATCATGAGGACAATGAATTGCATTATACAGAAATCATAACAGAGACAAGAAAAAGATGACAAAAAAGGATAAAGAAATAGCAGATAGAGGACAAGCAGAGAAGCAGATTTACAACACAAGACCCAGGTATGTGTGAATGATCAAGGATTTTCATTGAAGAGTCTATGAGCAAGTCACCAAAGCTGATCTGGAGGAAAGCAAAGACAGTATGCCAGGAGCAACAATACTTGTCCTGAGCAACAAAAAGTTATCATGGGAGAAAAGAATCATCCATTAATCCTACTTCATGCTGCTAAACGTCACTGCAAAGTTTCATCAAGACAGGATCAAAGAGCTGCCAGACGGAAAAGATTACCTCTTCTGGTCTTTAATGGAATTCTTCCAGACCCAGGAGAAGGAACATATATGAAACGCAGCATTAAATAAATTGCAAGGTGACTCAATGTCTAATCTTAGAAGGAAGGATCTGGGTTGCTCGGCCATTCAACAGAGGACATTTTTCTGATGAGAATCATTTTAAGGAAGGGATTACATGCAGAAACAAAAAAGATAATATTAACTGGTATCATCAAGTGAGTCAGTGAGATAGCTGCTAAAATTTGACTTCGAAGATAAAGTAGTTTAAAAAACCCCAACATTAGGCAACATCTGAAAAGTATTTGTGTAAAAAAAAAAGAACCTCTAGAGGGAAAGCCTATTGAAATAGCAGTTGTGATGATTATACCAGCATCAAAAAGGACTTGGTCACCAGAAAAGGGATATAAATGTAAATAAAGTGAAATGACATTTCAGTTAAAGATGTGACAGATTCTAAAGAATTAAGAAGGGCTACTGTAGATGAAGCAGAATCTAGGTGGGCCTAATCAGTGTGTAAAAGCAGTTCTAGAGAGTCGTGTCAAAACCATTTCTTTGTTGTGAGATCAGAAAGTGTCCATGTAAGTCTTCTTACCTCAAGGCACTTACTAGAAATTACAAGGCTTGCAGGCAGCTAACAAAGACTACTGGGACAATGGCAGTACTTGAAAATGTGCAATGACATGTATTCATTTGAATGAACCACTGAAAGCTTTAGCCTTCTAGGAGAACAACTGTGTGGGCAAAGAGGGATGCAACCCAAAATGACTTCTACACAATTAAGTATACAGTTCATAATTTCACACACACTGTGTTGAAAACTGGCCTTTTAAAAAGTTTTAGACTATGGATATAGCCATGATCCATCTTCAGTTTAGCTACAGCTATGAGTTATATTTCTACTTCGCTTCTAGCTAACTTTCCTAAACAAAATGAATAAATGCTAAATGTCACATGGTAAAAGAGAGTGGAAATGTACCCCACCGTCACAGACAGCCACAATTTTTTTTCTGATTTTGTTTTAACTAGCATTAATATAGTGGCTGCTCCTGAGGTCCAGATGCTATTGCGATAAAAACAGTACAAGAGATAGATGGAAAGACAAATTAACATCTTGCTGCACTTCTTTAAAAAGAGTGTATTATGAATAGACTTGGATCAAGGTAGGCAGCAGTAGTAATAATAGAACAGGCAGTGACTACATCACACTGAAACCTGACACTGATATTTGAAAGACAACTTGAATTGTGATATTTGAAAGATTCTGGAAGTGAACTTAATGATTCCTGATAAGGACATTTTTTTTTATTTTTTCTTGTCATTCTTAGAAACGAAGGACTAATGACCTTGCTTTTGCTGTTGAAATTAATTGGACGTTTGGCCTTAATGTGCAGAAAGACAGATCTCAAGATATTGCTATTTTCTGAACAAGTCTGTGGCTTTACTTTGGGTATATCACTTTCCATACTTTTGTACATAAAATCAAATATGAATATATAAAATTGAATACGATTTCTTGAGATATAATTAATACATTTTAAAAATAGTCTTTGGAATTGTTTTTATTGGTGTCCATCCACACTTACTTGTTAATGAAGTGCTAGCTTCAGCTGTCTTGAAAACCTGCTTGTTACTTAGAGTGAATTTTAAAACCAGATTTCCAAGTTGTTCAAAATGAGATTTTAAGTGACAATGGATTGATCTTCTGGCACTTCAAATAGGTACATCAGAAAAATTTTGAAGAGTATACAGCAGCTAGGAATGGGCATGATGGATTAAAAAAAGATGGGGAATAAATACTGCTGACACCACAGGTCCACCAGGTGAGCCTTCCTCTGGGTGGTCTTACACTGGTTGATTTCCCACTACTTCCTCACCAGTCAATATCTACCAAGATGTCCCTCTATTTTAGCTGGAATAATTACTTTCTTCAAATTATCCAAAGATATACAAACATGTAATTGATGATTACCAAGAATAATGAGTTTTTCTAAATATTTCTAATGTACATAAAAGAAACTTCATGATAGATAAGTCGTAGAAAGCTCGTAGGAACCTGAAGGTAATAATTCCTATAAGAAGACCCATTTGTATATGGGTTTTATGAATGGTACATGACCAGGGACATGCATTAGGAAATATCTCTGGTAGAAAAAAAATTGCATTGTCATTACTGGATAATAAAATGTTGTCAAGGCTGTTTCCAACATGTTAGACAGTGGTACTGTAGAAGTAGGCTGGGGGAGGTGCTGGGTAAGAGGAAGTTGAAAACAAATTCTGTAAAATTTTACAGCCATACTGTCCCAATAGGCATTACTACAAAGAATGGCATTTATTTTAGAGCCCATATTCCTGTATTTCACACATACTTAGCACCTGTCAGCTTCATTATTGAAACTCTTTTCCCAAGAAACTAAGGCTAAGGGATGTGGCTCGAGAAAGACTTCACAGAGATCAAGATATTTTAGCTATAGCTACATAAGGGTAAATTTGAAAAAGAAGCTAGAACTTGTGAACTTTGTACTTCCATCCATTGCTGTTATCTGTTCCTGCATCTCTTCATGTTCCCAACACCTTTTGTTTCCTTCTGTATCTGGACCATGACAAAGGTATAATTGTTTCTCAGAGGTCGAAGCTCTGGGCAAACAAACTTCTTTGTTCTTCCATGACAGGCCAAAGACCACATGCTAATTTTCCATTAAGAACTCAATCATCGTTGGGATGATGTGCCACAATAGGCTGCCCAGAGACCCATATCAAAACCAAGATGCATATGTTTCCCTAATTTGGTCCTATTCTATAGGAAGAACACCCTAAGCATGATTATAGTGGATGAATTCAGTAAAAAATCAATAAAGTTTGTTTGAGTTGGGCAGGAGGATGGGTGAGTAGTGGGCAGATAATTTTTCTGTGTGACAGGAATGGTATTGTGTGCCTCTGCAAATTAGAGAAAAAATTCTATGTGATACAGCTATTTGGAGGCAGTCACCCATAAAACCTCAGTCTGGTTTCTAAGGAAACTTTTAATAATAATTAGGAAAGCAGTTGTTTTAACATTCATCTGAGACACAAAATTCTCACTTTACCTGCTACAATCTGGGAAGCATTATATTCTAGAACTATGGAAATGATACATCTGGTTTAGTTACCCTACTTACTATACAAAAATAATATCCTGACCAGAAGGAGTATGTCCATTTGGCCTCTTTTGGTCACTTTAGTGACTGTTTAAACTCTTCCTTTTTAAACTGTCTCATTGGATCCCATTCTGGGTGTCTAGCTCAGAGTGAGGGACTGTGTTAGGCAGAAGGGAATTATAGCCATCCAGCACTGTATCAATATCAATCAGTGACTTCAGCAAAAATGCTTTGGCCACTGAGGCATTTACTGGATTTTCTGTTTCCTTCTCTATTTTCAGAGAAAAAGACTTTATGAGAGGGAGGTTTTGGTGGCTGTAAAATGAAATATGCTTTACCATTCTTTTACTGATAAATATTTCTCAACACTATTTTAGTATTCTACATTTTTATGAAACTAATATTCTGAACCAAATCCCAATACTTCAGAGATTTACCCAGCTGCCTTCAGAGGAACATTTTGTGTAAAGGAAGCAACTATTTTGTGGACCAACATTTGCAACATTTCTTTCAATTTTAGCTGTCCATAGCAATTTAGAAACATTCAAAGCACTGTGTAAGAAAGACCTATCTAGCTCTATATCTTTTCTGAACAACCACTGTTGCTCCAGAAAATATTTAACTCCAATAATGTATTGTTTGGTAGAAGGATGAATTTCTTCCTAAAATGAGTTCATTGTATGCCCCAAGGCTTAAACATTCCTGGTGCTGCAGTGCATGCAAATATATGTAAAGTTCAGTATGGAAAAGCATCATATATAGAATAGAACAGCTCTACTGCAGAAAGTATCTTCTGCCAAAATCCAAAAATCATTTGTGAGTTTGCAGCTGTGTATTAGTAGAAAAACCTACTTGAAATATATATAAAAATCTATACATATATATAAAAATATAAAAAAATATAAAAATACATGAAATATATAAAAATATAGATTTTTAAAGCCATCCCATATATTGCCTTCCAGAACACTTTATTCCTCACTCATGAAGCCCTTGAAATCAGCAAAAATGTTCCTGTTTACATCCTGCAAGCTTTGCACAGTTTCATCCTGTTAGATGAACACCCTTAGAAATCAGACTCCATTTTTCCAGGGAAGTTGTACCCAGTTTTGCTACAGCTGTGTGATGCTTTGGCTCCTTATTTACATACCAATCCATCACTCACTGCATACAAAAAGCATTTTGTAAGTGATACAAATACACATGTACCAGACTTCAAAAAAGGTAAAGTCTCTTGTATGTCCTGCACTCTAAGATTTCTGTAGATGCAGCAAGGCTCTGTACCAACCTCTGCTCTGCAGAGCAATCTTTAGCTATAATTAATCTCCCTAAATACTAATCAGCATTTCATCTATGTGAGTTCTTATAATATATTCAATTCCCCAATGCATTAAAAAAAATTCACTGCATATTTCAATCTCTAGTTCATTTCTTCCAGAGGATAGATAATTTCAGGTAATTAAAAATATTAAAAATTATTGCCATCCTTAGCAACATCACTTACTCATTATGCCTGTTAAATCAACATTAATAGAACCAGGTACAAAGTAACAAGAGTCTTCAGGAAGTATCCATATGCATTAGGCATTTATGTAAACAAACTACCTTAACACTCTTTTAATGGAATGAAAACTTTGTGTTGAAGGAAAATGAGGTGCCCAAAGTATTTTTAAAAGGTAGTGAAGGGAAAAGGCAGGGCATAACAGAGCACTGAGCTGGGGAAAGTCGGGACAATGGGCAGCATAGCGAGGGGCTGCTCTCGGTGCTGCCTGCCCACACAGCTGCTGCCAGGAGTAAGAGGAATAATGGGATAAACATGAAAAGCTCTAATAGCATGTGATTGCTTCTAAGGTACATCAACTTACTGAGAAAAATAATAATAAAAAAATAAAAGCCAAATATTTGAGTCTTTTTGGACTGAGCAAGTTTGATGCACAATCACTTCTGAATGCACTGTGTCGATGCAGTGAAAGATCCCAAGAGGAATTGCTGGTGCCAACTGGAACAGGATTATGCACACATGACTGAGAGTCCCTCACAGTCAAGCAAGGAGCAATGCAAATCACTGCTGATTGATTTTTATAAATCAGTTACGCTCAAAAGACAGCAGACTTCTACCTCCCATAGCACAGTTCCCGTTTGTCTGCCGGGACTCCAGGGCTCAAGGTGGACATGGGCCTCGGCGTCACTCGTGTTGTGTCCCAGGCAATGCCGCCACCGCCCATGCTCGTCCCCGCAGCCCCAGCCTGGGCCCGTCGCTCTTCGGGCAGCCCTGTCCGCCCTCCCTTTGCTCACCCTCGGCCTCAGCCCCTAAGAGCAGCCGGGCAGCTGGATAAAAACACTGCTGAATGTTCTTGCACCATGAAAAGGCACGAGCAGGAAGGCGGCAGAGCCCGCCGGGACCGGGAGAGGCTCCAGCCCCCGCAGCAGCGCCCGCAGCCGCACACGCTCCCGGGAGGGGAGCGCCGCACGGGCTAAAGGCGCAGCAAACACAGACCTGCCTGCACGGCAGGGCTAACCTGTTTGTCGATTTGAAAGAATAAATAAGCTGCATTATTTCTCGTCATACAACTGTAAGGAGATCATCTTTTTCCTAGCAGAAAAGGGATCTGAGGTGCTCCTGCGCTGAGGAGCGGCGGAGACTGAAATAAAATGGCTCGTGTCCTTTTTGTTTCTGTGCCGTATCCACCACACAGATAAAGAGATAAAAGCAGACAGCAGAGCAGGAAGCATGCTTGGGTTCATGTGCTCTTGCTCTCTGCATTAGTGACATATCATAACTGGTTCTGCTTGAGTGAACAGAGTGAAATATTTGTTCTCTCTCTTATTAAAGATGCTGTTAATAAACATGCCTGGATGTCAGTCTGCTTCCATCTTCTCCTTCACTGAGTGCTTTCTAGGCTACAGAAAAACAATGAAGGAGCCAAATGCAGACAAAAAATGAGCCTTAGTACTGAAGAGCGGTACTATCTTTGAGGTTGTTGATACCACCTCAGAAACATTTGAAACAGCTACTTAATGGAGCCTAACATGAAATATAGAAGCAATCTGACTGGCCTGATTTTGAATGTGTGCTGGGATTACTCCCTTCATTGCAGTACAGTTGCTTCTGAAGTGTGCTACTGCAAGTAGATCAGCTGAATTCTAAATTAAACCTTCTTCACAAGCATATTCAGTCTATACCCCACCCTTTATATTGTGCCTTGCAATATATGTTCTCTAGAGGGTAATAAAAACAATTATTATTTTTTATTACAGTCGTTGTTGGATATTAAATAAAAAAGAGCAAGGTTTCTTTGTGCTTAGTGCTGTCTGTTTTATCCAGTTAGTGGTACACCCATTGATTGTTTCCGGGTCCTTAATTGTACAGTAGAGGCTAACTGTACAACAGAGGACAAATGTACATCCTTTCCCTCACTTCCCTTTATACACTAATGTTTTTGTTCTCAGGGCTCCAGCAAGCAGTCTAATTGCAAGTGCTTCAAGATGAATATGGATTGATACCCACGAAACTGGGCGAAGTTACAAAGGAGTGTGAAGCACATACATGGACGACCCTCACATGCAGTATGCACAACTGAGATGCAGCAGTTACAGAGGCAGACATCACTTTATCTGAACTGAAAGCTGTCTGCAGCTGTAACTGTAAAGGAGACCCCAAGGACTCAGATGATATATTGATCCCCCATGAGAAAATGTCATTGAATTTAGTGTATATTAACACATTTTGTACAGTTTTGTAGGATTTACTCTAGAACAGCAATGATATTCCTACTGAATTACGCATATTTTTGATTTTCTTTATGAACTCTATGCTATTTCTCTGTGGCATTGTCCACTTGAAAATAAACGTTTTCAGCTTTATCCAAATTTAGAGAATTTTGCATATGGGATAGCTTATATTATTAATATTTTTCTTCTTCAGTATTTATTGCAAAAACAAGCCTTCAATAGACATTCTATCAAGGCTGAAATCACACTGAGAAACTCTCAATTTCTGATTCGTACCCTGAAGATGAAGGTTTTCTCCAGCAGAGATATTGTCCAAAATAGGGATATTTTGCTCCTCACGATGTTCAGTGACATATGTGGCAAACCATTTGTTCAGAAGGTAAAAAATCCAAAGGGAAAGAGTCTTTGTCTAATGTCCCCTGCAATACAACAGGCCACTGGTGCAGAGTGCTGTTGGGGCTACGAAGAGCCAGTTTGTAGGCAGAAGATGCCCCAGTGTCACAACTGTAACTGCAGGCACACAATTCTGAGCAGGTTACAAACAGCAGGCTTTGCCAAGGCAGCAGCCATGGAATGTATCCATACAATGCCTGGGATGGTTACCATCCCTTCTCTTTGGACTACACACAGGAGAGATTTGTATATTTATTTTCCTGCTGAATTTGAAAGGTTAGAAAGAAGCAAAAATAAAGAAGCGTTGGAGCAGAAGTGAATTCCAGGGAATGTTGGAATTTTAGCATATCTCTAACAAACAGTATAAACAGGAGTTCTTAATTCCTTTGCCTGAAAGTTCAATTTATGTCAAGAAATCTATTTAAATTAAAGCAGGAAAAATTGAAACACATAATTCTTAAAATGTGTCTTCCTATTCTTCTTTGTCTGGTTTTCGTTAATAGAGATATCTGAAGTAGGCCATGAAAATATTATATACATACCTATATACATATATATAGTTATAGTTAGTTATAGTTTAGTTATAGTTATAGCTAGTTTCCGTTATAGTTATATGCACAAATGAGACTTTCTTTGAGTGAATATAGCCATAATAGCTTTTCACACGGTAGTACATTAGTACATTCAGGACTTAAGAGTATCATATATTAAAATATCATGGTACTGTAAAAAGAAGTAGTATGTAACCCCAGTAAAAATGTCTATTTTAATTACACCAACAGCAATTTCAAATTGAAAATTAGCATTTTAGAGTTCATTTTAGAGCTAAGGTGCTAAAAACACAGTGTCATATCCTGCAGATTTTCCTATTTGGTTAGCTTTGTTTCTGTGGTAATGGGAGTCAAATTTTTCTTCTGCTTTTTAAACAGAAAACTATCAGGACCAAGCCAGTAATTGTTAAGGGGTCCATTATTCTATTACAGAGAAAGAAATGTAGCAGTTTATTAGGTATTTCAGAGCAAATGTAGCTCTGCTCTGAAACTGCATCATACAATGCAGTCCATACCTGGGAGTTTAATTTTAGAGTGCAGTTAAAATGCCCAGCTCTTACTGAGAAACAACAAAAAGTTTGACCCCCACAGATTTATCACATCTTTTATCCCTGCAAAATCTGTGGGCAGCAAAAGGGTCCATTTTGGAACAAGGAAGAAGAAGGTCTCTGCCCTGAGCCTAATGTAGCAGTTACCATGGTGGGGCAAAGAGCCATGAAATCAGTGCTGCCTGGTGTGCTTCCACAATTGCAGAGCAGATAAACCTTTACACAAACACAAGCTGCTGTAACAAGGAGGACTCTACTCAGTGAAATACCAGCTTGTGATTTCATATTTCCTGTGAAATGTCATATGTGTGTGTTCCCACCACAAACGTAATTTGACATGACATTAATTGAAGATACATTCTAAAGACTGCAACTCGCAGTGGACCTTAGTTCAGTGCTGTTTATGTGGGTTGCATTCTTCTCAAATTAAGCCCGACACACTAAGAGATAGATTTTCCCTGGCATAACCTGAGGGATAAAACACATACCAAGGCCTGGGTTTGTCCAAATTTAGTTATTTAACTGAAGTACCTCAGCTAAGGACTTCCAACTACAACTTGTTGACTACAAAAGTCAACAGAACTCAGGGAGTACATTAAGTCCTCCTAAAACCTGAACTGATTTCTGGAGATGCCTCTGTCTCACAGAACACCCCCACTCATTCCATTGACTATATGGGGAACTTGGGCATTGCGTACCTAAACATGAGCAGAATTAATCTGTGCCCAAGCATCTGCCTAAGATATCTGTGGCCTCCCTGTGACCTGGAAGAATACAGCACTAAGTTATTTTTGTTGGACAAAGAATGGGAGAACAGAACATGAGGCATCCAAGAACTCTGCAGTACCCATCTCACTGGGAAGGTAGCAAAATTACCCCTCTTCTGTGAAAGATGTTTAACAGTTTTACCATGAGTACATTTTTCCTTACACAGCTACTTTCATTAAGCATAGATCACTGCACTGCTGGGCCGATAGCATTAAAAAAATATCAATTGACCATCAAACACTCTGTAATGACCGGTTTTCTTTCCAGCATTTATATAAATGATAAAATGCAGTTCTTCTCCAGATGACCCTATGAATTTTCATCACAGCACATATCCCTAAGAAATTTGCATTATAGGTGCCAAGTTAGTCTTGCCTTTTCATGTAGTAGGGGGAAATCCTGATAGAGGAAGATGAAGACAGCTTTATATATTTCAAAGTAAATATTCCCTTTGATGCTGCATCCTCAGAGCAACTGTCCGTGTTTTCCCAGATCTCATGTTTGGGGCAAGCACACAGGACATTCAGAGAAATATGACCTTATAGGGTCCTTTGTCTATTTCAAATTTTAAAATTAATATGACCTAAAATATACAATAAATAAATAAATGTCCAAAACACACATTTAGGGGAATTAGTATTTTGTTCTTATGAAGTGTTTCAAATGTTCTTCTGTATTATAGCCATACTAAGTAAACTCCTTTCCTATGTGGAGCTCTACAAATTTGTTGAACTGGTAACCTTTTCTTTCTGCAATGTATAGTCTGAAGAGACATAAAAAACAAAGCACTAGACTATGTTCCCAAATCCTACTAGAAATGAAAGGAGCTGCTCTGAAACATCAGGAAGCAATATTTGGTTCTAGTGGTTTTTGCTCACAAGGTGGCTATGTTTTGAGTAGTTCCTGCCAGGAAGGTATTTTGAAAGATTCATTAGATGCATTGACTTCAGTCATATGCTATTTTCACTGGCTTAAAATAAAAATGAAGGCAGAATCAGGCTATTTTCTGCTTCAGAATGCAGCTGTTCTCCCCCTGATGGCCTAATTCATTTAATAACAATCAAAGCATTCTAAACCAAGATGGTCTATCAATTTCCAGTTGTCCATTATTTATTTAGTTTCCCCTCATAATCAGACTTGATTGAGAGAAAATAGGAGGAAAAAATACATACATTATGCATGTGCAGTCTGATCTGTGATATTTCCCTTCATTCAAGAAGAGACACAGAACCATTTTCTCCTGGCTATGTCTTCTTGAGCCTTCCTTCCTTCCTTCCTTCCTTCCTTCCTTCCTTCCTTCTTAAAAAGGTATGTTTTCTAATAATGATCCAACATTATATGGTACTGAAGTGATGTAAGCAATACCAGTGTGGCAGGAAATACCAATATCATTATAGCAAAGTTTCATGCTTTGAAAGCTGAATCCAAATTTCAGAAAGGAAGAGTCAAAAGATACCATTAAAACAACTCAGGCAATTCTAGACAAAACTGCCCTGTATGTATAGCAAATATATGTGAGCTTTATGAATGTATGATTTAACTTTTTTCTCCCATTTACCCTTTTTTCAGCCTGGAAAGGGATCATTTCAGCAATCTGTTTCTTTAGAAAGACAAAGGAGTGCAGTTCCTCGTGAAATACTTCAAAATACAGTTTGACTAAAGTCTTTACCTTCAATTGGGCCCAGATTTTTTCCTTTTAAGTGTAATACAGTACTAATCTAAAAAGTGATTGTGTTAAAATACTCAGGTTTTCCATGGTGGATTACCTGTACTGAAATATTGGGTAGTTTCCATTAACCATAGTCACAAAATTATTTCCTTTATTTCTTTGCATGTCCTATGAAAACATGAAGGAACCTAACACATGTTTTTGTTTGTTTGATCTTGCTCAGCACCATTCTTTACTAAGCACCACATTTTGAAGGGATTGTGGCTGTTTTACTAAATGCCATTAGCATCCCAGGCACCAAATAGAGAATGATTGCCTGAAAATTTGGAAGGAAGAATTACTAACTGAAGATGTAAAAGTTTCCCTTAGGGATTCCAGTAAAACTTCTAGCATCTAAACTGAGCAATTACCAACATTTCCACACACACCCTGGCTGCACTTGTACAGAACAAGTTGCTTAGGCCTAATTCTCATCAACAACTCTCACATACCAGCAGAAGGCAAACAGCACAGCACAGGGGGCAGGTTAATATAATTTGAAGGTATTGATGCTATCAAGTATAAGTGAATAATGCCATCTGCAGCATTTAACTGCAGGTGAGGATTCATTGGAGCAAAGAACTCAACAGGATTCTTCCATCCCAGGTTAAGTACTTAAGACTGAACAACTGCTGTTGTTTTTTTACAATTTTTACAGAGAAACTCTTGAGGGAAATTATGTTGTCCTGATATACTGATTATTGTAAAATCCATTCAGCTAAAAATAGCACTTAAAGTAGCATTTCACTCCCAGGACTTTGAGTAGGTTGAGGAGGTGGGAAAGGTCAAAGCTGAGGAATAGCTATGAATACTTCCTTTTAAGTTTTGCATTTAATGCAATATTAACGCATGTCCCATTATGTCAGGTGTAATCTGCACCTCTCTGCTCGGTATCTTATTGAAATTCTTCTTTCTTGGTGTTAACTGGTAGCAAATAGCTCAGAAAAATGCTATTTCTTCTCCTTTTTATTATGAAGTAACCTATTCTTTATAAATCTTGTGGTGGCAGGGCTGAGCTTTAAATCAATACAACTTTCATCTACAGAGCCATGTGGGGATTGTCCTCTTCCCTATCCCCAGACTCCACACAACTCCTATAGTAAAAACCCACAGAGGACTACTACACTTAACCTGGCAAACTTCTCTTCTTACATGACACAGGTATGTTTTTAGGAATAGTTTTTAAAAATCACAAGTGGCTATAATTATTTTATACCACCTAAAAATTTTTATACCAGCTAAGAATTGCTGTGCTGTCATTCAGTGACAGTGTGACTGGAACAGATTAGACAGAGGAGGGGCTGAACCTCTTGCTACCACAACTGATCCTAAAAATTCTAGGGACAGTTGAGGAGTCCCATAGCTCCTCTGGGAAGGGGACTCAGTAGATGTTGTTAGAAACTGTACCCAAGTGAGTATCTTTAGAGTTACAGTAACTCACAATAACAACAACAGACTTCCTTCTAATGGCCTCACACTACTGAATTAATTATGGTTTACATAACACTCATACCATCTCCTAACACTGCAAAGGACATTATCTCTGTTTTACAAAAGCATAAACTTCAGCACAGAGAATTTATGAGAGACAAAAAAAAAAAGTGTGGAAAAAAGTTAATGACAGAAACAATAATTTTTTAATATTCTTTGCCAATGCCACACTTCTGCTTTTTAGAAGGTGAATTTATAACCCGATTTTTCTAGGTTTTGAGAATATCACTCCTGGAAAGAGTCACATAAAGGAGCAGAAAACTGAGCCTCTTGAGGAACATACACACAAGGAATTCTCAAATGTACAAATTAAACAAACTGAACAACAGGCAAATTTTCCCTAACCCTCTGTGTAGAGACGTTACTTCATCAAACAGATGATGAAAATATTCCAGCCAAGAGTTGCGAACTACTTAATTGAGAATGTCCATGGAAAAAAAAAATTGTTTTGAACAATGAGAAGGTTGAACCCCTGTAGCTGTCAATATCTCTCACCACATCTTTGATACACCAGATATCTGTTACATATATTCTAAATGAAAGATTGGGTCAACAGACTGGAAAAGTATCTTTAAGTGTCAGTCCCCAATATTAATAGCAATGCACAGAAGCACATTTTAAATGCATTTTCCCAGCACTTAAAAATAATCAGATTGGATGGTATGAATTTGATGCAGAACAACGTATCTGCGTATCTGAGAAATCTAACTAGGCAAGGGATTAGAGAAGCAGGACACCAGCAATGTGTTTGGAATTCCATCTCCATGCATAATCTACACGTTTCTTCTGCCAAACTTTGCAATAAGAGATACGGCTTTCCACTGTGTTCCTTATGTTACCCAGCTAAAGTGCTGTTTGAGCTGCCTGCACTGCAACATCCTACTGATTCCAGCACCTTGAGCTTGCTATCCTGGATTCTATTAGCTGGTCACAGGTAACAGACAGATGAGAGAAAGAGAGGCTTCCTGGCTACATCTTCAGTCACTTTCTTGAAAAGCTCCATGCTAAAATGCTGAAGGACAAAGAGATAGAAGGACAGGATGGGACTGCCAGCCATACCTTGGACAGCTCCTCAGCGTCACTTCTGCAGGTGAGCAGGGCACGGTACCACTGCACAGCGGTGGCCTGGCTACAGGTAATATTTCGAGGGTATGGTAAGCACAGGGCATGGGCCCAAGTAAAGAGAAGGGTGTCATATTGCTCATCACTTCCAGGCTCAGTCTCCGGGTTCCTGCTTTCTGTCTCAAATAACTGCTGCCCTAAGCAGAGCTGCTGGCTGGCAGGACACAGGAGACGGCACAATAGGGAAAAAACAAAGAACTGAAGCACTATGAAGAGAGGTGCAAGGAGTTTGGAAACAGATATGCCAATGGTAAACAGAGGAGGATGAAAACATTAAAATGGAAGACTGGAAGAGCTGGATGACAGAAAACGGCAAGGAAGGGAGGATGGGGAGAGGCAAGAAAAGTAAGAAACTGTAGGGGAGGGAGCAAACAAGACACTGAAGTAGAAGAAAAGAAAAAGTTTATAGAGAATTGAGTGATAGAACTGGGGTGGTGAAATGGCAAGGAAAGTGGGGAAATATGTGAAAGAGATATGAACAAGAGATGCACAAGTATTTAGATAAAATAAATAAAATAAAGAAATAAAATAAAATGGGAACATAGAAAAATGTGTGGCAAGAACTGAAACACTGAAATATGTAATCCATATTATGGGCAGTAATACCTGCTTCTGGAACATCACATCAAATCTCCAAATCTCACATCTATATCCCAAGACAAATCAATACTTATTATTCCAGCCACCAGTCCATTTACAGATGAATGGATACACTTGAAGTCCTGGGAAAATGTTAATACTTTCCATCCTCTTAACAATGATCACAATCTTGACTTCAGAGCAATTTAAAATGTAGCATTTTAACCTGTTTAATTTAGATTATAGGGGCATTCATTGCTTTCAATTCTGCTTTTGTGCTGTAAATAATCTAGCTGATGATATCCTGGAGTCATAAACAATTTTCCTCTGGTACCAAAGATGGTGACAGGATTCATCTGCATATTCATCAAGTTGCATGCAAATAGACAATAAAGTTTTGCTGATTACTTGCCCTACTTCTTCTACTATAGTGAAATTTATAACATTAGGATCTTCTAAAAGCAGATCATACTCCCTGAACTAAATTCCAACGTGAATGAAAGGAATTATTCCCACACTCTTATTAAATTATTATCAATTAAATGTAGAATTTTACATCAAAATGGTAAACCTTTCTGTTACCAAAGCAGTAAAATGTAGAAAAAAATAGTTGAAATAGATTATTGCCATTAGAGAGACAGATGAGTTCATTCAAAGAACGATAAAATCAAGTATTAACCAGTTACAAAAATAATACCTCCTTCATTTATTTTCCTTGGGTTTAGACATGTAATTTGTCACTGGTCACAGTTCCCTATTTATTACTAGAATTTGTATCCAGAAAGCATTCTACCAGAGCAGGAAGGCAAATAATAGTAATGAAAAACACATGAAAATTACATTCTACCAAGTAAGTACTTCTATTGATATTCTGTTATCAAAGACATTTAAACTCCAAACAAAGAAATCCTTCAATCAACACAAATGAACTCCTGGGAAAGATGAATAAAACTACACAATTGTGTGTTCGAGTTAATTTGGAATTAATAACGCTTTTGTAAGGTTTTGCTTCTTTGAAAATTCAACAGTTTGCTTTTTAATTTAAGTTAGATTAAAGCTATCAATAATTATATTTCAGTGCAATTCATGGGTACTGCTGAAAACTGGTCAGAGTGACATCCCTTTGTCCACAATAGGAAAGCAGATTTTAATGGATTTTTGGTCTCTAATTAAGCTGCAATTTAAAATCCTAGTACGTAAAATGCTGTGGACCTTTTAAAATAATATCTCCAAGAAGGAATGCCTTATTTTTCATGGATTTGCAAGTGCTTGGATGAAGTTACTGTTTTAGCTCAATAGTTTTTGCCAAAGCAAATCACTAAGGACTCCCTTAAACTACAATGATCTGTTGCCTCAGGCAATGCACAGCTCCTTGCTCCTCATTTAATTGACAGCTGTTTGTCAGTCCATAAAAGCCATTTACTCCCACAGCATTCAAAAGGAGCTTCTCCCCTTTTCTAGATCGCACCATCTAATTCATAAAGTGTCCCCTCAGGGTGGAACTCCCCGGAAATAGCAGCTGAATTTTCCTGAATTTGGGCTATACAGCTTCTCCCCTCTACACATCTGCAAAATAAACAATAAAAACGAATTGCTCTAAACTTATATGAGCAAAGCTTTAGTCCCTCATTTGGGAGCTTCTTACACTGATATTACCAAAGCCATAAAGATGTCAAATCTCCCTTTGGAGGCGTTTCACTAGGCTGAGGAACACACTGCAGAAATATAAGGCCAGTAGGAGAATTCTCCACCAGCCAGTCTACAAAGCAGAGGCCTGCAGGAGTTATGCTTACTATAATATTTGGTGATCCTGAATGCTTCCACAGACTGGAAGCTCTGTTGTTCAGGCAACAAAGTCGAAGTACATTTGAGCTACTTTGGTTTATCGTAGGTAACACGATATTTCCCAATATTTTATTTTATTTCTAGAATCTGTCAAATTCAGGAGCAACCACCCAGGGAAAGACAGGTGCTGATAGAAGAATTTGAAGCTAAAAGCACTTATTGAGCCATCAGATATGTCTAATTCCCTGTTTCCCCCCATTCCTATTTATCCTACTGTTTGTGTTTACTGGAGCAGCTACACAAAACAAGAACTTACTACCACATTGTGCCATGACCTGCACACAGGTCAACCATAGTGTCTCTACTTCTGCTCGCACTGTTGCAAAATCATCTTATATCTTCCACATATCTTCATCTTTTCTTGCAAGTTGCATCTAATACAATCCCTACAATCCTTAAAATTCAGTGAGAACTCATAATGGCATGAAGGTGTTTAAAATCCAGTCAGAAGACATGAAGAACTGCACCAGGAGAATCACACACTTACATGATAGATAACTTATTATTACAGTTGCCCTTATAAATCTGTTCTGGCTTTGCACTCTGAACTTTATAAGATGTTTCTATGGTGAATACCTGTTGACTGTTCACATCTATATTTCCATTCTTAACAGATTTTTCCATATTTAGTTCAGCAATGGTTGATTTTAACAGCCTTCTAAGCATGATCACAAAGGGGCTGAAAGCCACCCGACAGCTCTTCACTCTCACATTTCAGAACCAAGGAACAAAATTATCGTAAAACCTCTAATATTTTTGCCCAAGTGCTAATTTTATAAAGAACACTGTCTCTGGGAATATTCAACTATTTTTTATCATCAGGTATTTCTACTCAACTTATTCATAGATCAGGTTTTTATTCACTTTTATTCTAACAAGGTGATGATTCTTGCACTGTGCTATTCTGACTGATTCTTGCACCACAGTATTTCTGCATTTATTCAAACATTACTGACGAGTTTTTCTGCTGCCTGATGATGTTGATTTTTTTCAAGGAAAATGTTATACTAATAATAAAATAAATATTTCATTGTTTTCTCCTTCCTGTTAGCTCAGTAAGAGTTTTCTGGTGCTATACAGTATAAATATTAAACCTGATATATATTGAGTGCTATTGTGGAATTGCAGTCATTTTTAGCTGACGCGATTTCACTAAATTGCCACATTGCTTTAAGACCTCATAGATACAAACCCCCATATTTATGTGCACATGTACACATAGGGTTTTTATGCCTCAGTTTTACTAACAGTGAAAAATTAATATTTAATAGTGTGGGACAGGAGTTTCCTTCAGTTGTGAGGCTGCTTCACTTGTGTCCTTGACAATGAATAGTACTATGACTACAGACTTCCAAAATAATTGATGCACCAATATGGAAGTTAATACTGGACTTCAATATTGTAAAAATAAAATATTTTTGTCTCTTTTGAATTTGGAGCATCTAAGAACTCTCAGAAAAATACACGTTTTAGTACTTTAGATATTTTTCCATTACCTCCTATGAATAAGACTATCTTTTGGTGTTACAATTCACTTGCTAAATTTCCTTCTCAAAGATGTGCATGCAGTTTTCCTTTCTCAAGGAATTTGAAACACGCATTTTTCATAAAAATTCTCTATTTTGAGAGGGTGTTTATTTCAGCTGAAAAAACATGATATCAGATCCTTGGATATGGCAAGACTATGTTGAGAAGCAAATATGTGAAGTGTTTAGAAAGGAATGGACTAATAAATATCAACAGGCTATTGTAGTCCTGAAAATGTCAGACAAGTATGCCAGTCCTTTTCAGACACGGTATTTCATACAGACTGCAGGGCAAAGAGAATTTCTGCTGGGACTCCAGCATTTCCCTTTAGACAAAAAGGTTATACTGTTAATTGCATGACTGTAGTTTCTTACTGAACCTCTCTCTGCCTGAGCTCATGCACCAAATGGCTGATATCAATCAGCTGGTGATAACTTGCCCAGATTCAAGCAAAATATTTGTGGCAGGTCATTGTGCAATAATCCAGATCTGGTTTTTGTTGATATCTACACAAAGTTGCTTTAAAGAGTCATTGATATTCCAGAAATGGGCTGTGATTTTCACATTGTGACGCTTTCACACCTTCATGACTGTAACTAAGATCTTAAATACAGACGTGTGCAGGTAACCAAGAATCTATCATTATCAGCATGGAAATAAACACACCCTGGGCACAGTCCATAGTGAACACAGACTCGACATCAGCCAGCCACAAGGCACCTTCACTAAAAAGCCACACAACCACTCAGCCTGTTGCTAAATCTGACTTAAGGGAAAGCAGTTCATACAAACCACAGTCCAGCATTATGCTTCTGCAGCCACATAGCTTGCAACCCATAACTTGACTAAAGCCAGAAAGCACAGTCATGTAAGGCTGCAAAATACTATGCAGATGTGTTCATAAATAGTATTTAAAGCCACAGATTCAGAAAAATTGTCTTAGCATGACTCATGAAAATATGCAAAATTCATTTTTCAAACCAAACACTACAGTGGAAAAGGCAGCAGGAAAGCCAGGAATCATTTAGAGTCATCTGCTACTTTAAAGCTGTGACCTATATCTAGCAGCCAAGGAAAAGACATTAGAAGACAGAGCTTTACAACAACAGGAGATTATTAGGCATAGCAGAGAAACAATTGCTTGTTGCAATTACAACTTCAAAGCAGAACTTAACTCTCCCATCTGCACTGTGCATCTCTTTTGTAAGTTTTGAACTTGTCCCAGTATGAATGCCCCAGTGCTGTCACATGCCATCTATCCAAGAGTGCTATATGCTGCCAACATGGGATCTGCAGATGGGTCAAAGAGGAAAATTTTGCACTAACATGAAAAAAGAAGAAAAAAAATCCTGCACTTGAAGAAAGCTAATGCAAGTTGATAATTAAGCGGATGCCCTTGATACCAATCAGCTATCCAATTTTGCTATATCCTGCAATTTTTCCCTTTCATAGCATTTATCAGGTTCATATGTAAGTTACCTTGTTTAGATGCTGGAAAAGATGCTGCCATGTTGTCTGACATGAGCTTTGTCCTGGAAGCCATCAGTTTTATTCCTCCAAATAACAGACTATATTGAGGTAGTTGCACCAAAGATTAGAAAGCCTGTTGATAAAATATTAATAAAAATGTATCTGTCTTATGACCAGAACAATCTTTTAAATGAATGACAACAATAAACAAGCAACATGCCCTCACTTGCTCAGGGCAGATTTACCTATAGAATAACATGTGAATTCAATACATACAGTAAATTCCCCCAAAGAGATTTTCCTGAGGGACTGGGGGTGTGGGGGGGAAAAGAAGAATATATATACAAACACACACTGCTGCATTTTTGAATTCTGATATGGCAAGCAAAGCAGAACAAAAAACATCTGTCAATTCCACACAGCAAAGCCCAGCTCCCATATGCCACCCTTTCTCAAGAGAGGATTACTGTTTTAATATGCTGAGTTCACATCATCTATTCTGCATTCGGTGTGCAAACCAACCACACACACACACAAAAAAAATCCATCTATACAATATGATTTAACCCTGATCCATGCACAGAGCCCCAGAAATGGCCTTTCTGCAGGGAAATTGTGTGGTGACCAGAAGAAAGCAAGTTTAGGCTACTAAGCAATGATAACTGCAACTGCAGCTGCTGCTGCAGCCTCTGGCCAAACTTCTGCTTGCTACAAATGCCCAGAGCCACTCTCTGACCAGGTAATCTGCACAGCCATAGACTCACCAGCTCCTGTAAATCTTTGTCATATTATTTCATCTTGCTTTTGCAAGTGGGTTTATTCACAGATATAACACTGGTCCCTGCTTCTGCAGTATGCTTTCTGTTGCCATGGAAGCAATGAAACCACAGCCATTGCCTGTGTCCAGCACTTACCAAAGCCTGGGAGCAAAGGCAGTCTTTGCTGCAGGGGGAAGAGAGCACCTGGACAAAGAGACAATGACCTGCAGTCACATTTAATGCACTGCAACTTTGCCAATGCACTAGATTGTACTGGAAAAGAATTTCATATCATGTTTTTAACAAATGTGGCAGCTACTGTCTGCTTGACAAGCACAAAGAAAGGTTCTTTCTTCACCTAAAGAAGTTTCACTAACAATGCCTAAGGGGGCAAAGGTCTTAGGTAAAACTGAGCTCTAAAATATCAGCTTGCAGTCACCAGGGGCCAGGGGCACCCACTGATTGCCAAGTTTTCTTTTTGTTGACGGAATAATAAATCACTCCTAAAAACTCATTCTGGATGAGTCAAAGAGGCCTTTTGTCCACATCTATGAATTTCATCTTTTAGTTCCCCAACTCCTTTAAATGTTTTTATGAACTTGATTGGTTTTGCTGAAGCAAAGCATAAAAAAACAATTTTATGATTTATGCTAAATGTTCCATGACACTCCTCTGAGTTTTCTTGAAGGCAGGTAGAAAAGCTGTCAGGAATAGTGCAGATCCTGTCCATATGACTGTCCAGGACATAGAAGCATTCATAAATCACACATCACCACATTTTCTGATAAGACTATCATGACTGAAATGGACAGGAGGTGTTTCTGAATTAGTTTCCACCAGCACATTTTTCTTTTAGGAGATCATATGGATCAGACACTCGTGGTGAATTGCCCCTAGACAAACACCAGGTGTCTACCAAAGCCTCTCTATCACGCCCCTCCTCAGCTGGAGAGGGGACAGAAAACGTAAGAAAGGCTCATGGATCTCCATAAAAACAAGGAGAGATCACTTACTAGTTGCTGTCTTGGGCAAAACAGACTAGATTGGGGAAATAAGTTTAATTTACTATCAATTTATTAGTAAATTTATTGTGAACCCTTTTGGCAGCTAGGAATCCATTGCTGGCAACACAACAGAAATGGTGAAGTGGAACCTTAGCTGTACCTTGGTTACTTATTCCTGAGAAAGTGGTTGTTCTAGCTGAGTCTCAAGTGAGGACCTAAGTGAAAGCCCAGAGAGAAAGGTGGGAAATGTCCATACTTGCCCATTAATGTCACCTTTAGACCAGTGTGAGACAGACCTGCCCCATGCTGGGACACAGGCACTGGTGAGCCTTCTCCTCCTCTGTTGGACTAGAATCCCATGTAGCTGTGAGAGTCACTGAGCCAGCCATGCCAGAGCATGCTGACAGTACATGTAGCTGTCCAGGTCACAGGTTTCCAGGAATGCCTGATGTCTCTCTGTGAGGCTGGGGATGACGAACAGTTCTTTTGCAGAAGGTGTGCTGCGGGTGAGGAGCTGTGTCACCAGGTGAAGGAGCTATAGGAAGTGGACAGGCTACTCAGTATGTGAATGAATGAGCAAGAGATAGACTGACTGCCTTCAGAGACACTACACTCTCAAGACTTTTGGGAGTCTTGAGCTTCCAGTGTAGTGGAGAAGCAGGTGGACTTAGAACCCTAACAGGGTAATTAGTCAAAGGACTGTTAGTCAAGGGTCTGTTAAAGATGAAGGCTGGAACTGGGTCACTGTGCATACCAGGAGGAAGGCTCATCTTCCTTCTCAGTGTTTGACTGACCCAGGGAAGTGGTCACAGCCCCAAGCCTGGCAGAGTTCAAGAAGCATTTGGACAATGCTCTCGGGCACATGGTGTGACTCTTGGAGATGGTCCTTTGCAGGGCCAGGAGTTGGTCTTGATGATCCTTGTGGGTCCCTTCCAACTCAACATGTTCTGTGGCAGTCTGTCACAGACAAAAACTACTTCACTTCACTAACAACTCATATAAAACCCCTCTCCTAGCTCTGAAAGAAACAAACAGAGAGAATTAGCACAACTCTTCCTGCCCTTACAGCAGTTACACAGCTCACATGGTATCCTTCCCACCAGACACAGCTTTATAGTGAGTTTGTAGAATAGAAGCTGGCTACTACTTGTGTTTCACTGTACCTATCATAATGCACTCTTAACTGACCTTTAGGCAGTCCAATGATAAAATATAATTTATAGGAGGAATTTTTCCACTTTCTAAAGTTACATCACAATGTGAGTTTTTTTGCTTCATTTTACCAGAGAAGCACCGGATCCCCCTGATTCTCCCAGATTGAAGCAATTATGTGTGAAATGGGCAGAAAAAGTACTCTTAAATAATTTTATTAGAGTTTGCTGATTATTTTCAAGCCAGATTCATGATTTCACAACAATCAAGGCTGATACAGGAAATACAGTTTCAGTGGTGTCACTCATTACCCAGTCTCCCCAACAGTTACGTATTTGGCAAGAACAAAATCTTACAACTGCTCCTCAACTCCTGCTGCTTTACCTGGGATAACCCACCAGTGAAGTTAACAAAAAGAGACTTGTATTGATGGGAATGAACCACTACTGGACATCCCCACATCGCTTGGAGTAATTTCATGGAATTTAGTACTGATAGATAGGCACAAACCTCCTCTGCTCACAGCTCTTCTGTTCCCAGTAAACCCCCTGGCCACCTGTACTACCTGGAGGCCCCTGACCTACCTTTTACAAGGCTACCAACAATTGCCCTGACTCCTAAGCCAGCAGAAACCCTGTAAATCTTTCCTAATAGGGTTAAGACAAGAATATGTGTTGGTATGGCAACGTGCGTTGCAGCTCTGAAAAGTCTTTTTCAATGATTTGGAGTCAGACTACAGATTTGCCTTCCACACCTGCCTGCAGGCATGAAGTACATTTTTGATTTTACCTTCTCATGAAGCTTGTCTACTCAGTGCAGAGCACGGATTCGCATATCCACTCTGGATAAATGAAAAGAGAACAGCTAGAAGAGAAAAGGGGCTGATGAGAACCTTCACCCCCATTGCCATAGCAGCCAAAATACTAACAATCATCTGAACAGGAACAGCAGGTAAATTCCCATTTTCCCCTAAAAGGAGAAAGGAAATAAATGACTGGTTGAGTCACACTTTTCTCCTGCATTAAAGCTGAACATCACAATGCAAGAACAAGCTTATAGGGACAAGTCAATTTTGCAGACCTTATTAATGTGCCACAAAGAATCAAAATGCTATCTTTTACAGAGAATTCCTGCAGGCCTTATCCAGGTTACCTCTTATTGACATCAACAGGAGCTTGCCTGAGAAAAGGCTGCAAACTTTGATCCATAAATAGGATCTTAGCACATTTCACCATGGAAACAATTGCTCTGGTTAATTCTGTTCTCTTCAAGACTGTAGCAGGAACTGCACCAAATACTTCACATATCAGAGAAATCACATGCCTCAGTACTGCACATGGGGTTGAAGAGCTCAGTTTGGCTCAGTCCCAGTCACACTACTCCCCCTGACTGGCACTGAGGTAAACCGTCATTAGCATCTTGATTTATAAAAAAAACAAAACAAACACACCTGCAAGAAGAGAACATTGGTTGTACAGGAATGCAATTGCCTGGAACGTTCTACTACTCTGTTCCTGAAAAAATATTACCCAGAAACAAGATAAAAGCAGCAGACTCCACGAGGAGCGTCCCGAACACCCCGATGCCCGCCGGGATCCTGTTCAGGTCTCAAACCTGTACGGTTTGCGTACAAATCTGCCGCAGCCAAAGTCTCCCCGAGCGTGCGTGTGTGCGCACCGCCCGGGGCTCCCCTGCCCCCCGGTCCCTGGCCCGACTCGAAGGAGTTAAGTCGGCCGGGACCCCCGCCCGCCGCCGAGCAGGCTCCTGACGTCAGCCCCGCGCACGGCGCAGCGCTCGGCGCGGCGGCGGCGGGCGGAGGAGACCCGCGGCGGGCGGGCGGCTGCGAGCGGCCGGGGCAGCGCTTGGCCGCGGGGCAGCCGCCCGCAGCCCCGCCAGCATGTCCGCCAAGGAGCGGCAAAAGAGCAAAGTGACCAAGGACAGCGTCACCCTCCTGCCCTGCTTCTACTTCGTGGAGGTGAGTGGCCGCTGCCCCGAGCGGGCTGGCCGGGGGCTGGCGGCGGGCGCGGAGAGCGGTGCGGAGCCGATCCGCGGGGAACGCCGTGAGCCCGCGGAGAGCTCGCTCGCCTCGGTGCGCTGTCCGCACCATCTGATGCAAAACCCTTACGTGATGCTTTATATCGCCGAAATCAGCATCGAGGCTCCCTATAAGGAGCAGGCGTAAATTAATCACATCTTTCGAGCCTTTTGAAGCAGAAATTATTTCTAAGAATCACTGAGGACATGAAAGGATTGCTCAAGGAAATGGGGCTATGTGCACAGGAACCTCTCGGGAGGAAGACATGTTTCAAGAAGGGCTGGCTTCCAGGCAAATGCCGCTCGCATTGCTCTGATGGAATAAAAAATCACGTTCACAAGGGAATGCTTAGAAAAATAGAAATGTTCTCAAATAGGTAATCACTGATACATTTTTGCTGACCCCTGGAGTATGTGTTTCCTCTATGAGAGCTAAAATTGTCTGTTTGGAAAACAGAATGAGGTTCTTGGCACATTTTCTAGGGCAAAACCTGCTATGGCTGCTCAGCTGGTAGCAGGTGGACTTGCAGAGACACTGGCTGCTTGGTGTGTCACTTGGAGACACCTAGCCTTCCTGGAAAGTCCAGTCACTTGGGTACTTCTGGAATATCATGAGTAGACACAGCTTAAGCTTAAAGAAACCATTGTGATGTGGATTTGTTTAATGGCACAGCAGAAAGAGGGAGGTAAAAATGTTTTATGGGTTGAGTAAAGTGTTTCATGTAACTCTACTCATAGGGAAGAAAGCCTAAGGCGCTTTGAGGTACCTAACGTAGGTAGAAAACAGATTGTTAAAATAATGTGAAGAACTTAATGGTAAAATACAGTGTAAGTTAACTATACCTAGCACTCAAAAGCATCATAAAATTACATATATATATATATAAACAAAAATATAAACATAGCGTGAGATATAAAACAAAATGTATTTTCTCTCAGATGCACTTGAAGGGCTTTGGAGGTTCTCTAGAAGGTGGAATGGGGTTGGGCTCAGAAGGAATTTTAGGTAACAGTGGGGTGTTTCTGTTCTGTAAGCACCTGGATATGGTCAGCAACAACATATGGTCAGCACCAACTGGATATGGTCAACACTAAGATGCACCAACTGGAAAGGTTAACAGAGACTGGTAATATGGAAGCATCAAGCTCATACTACAATGTGATTAGGCCTGCTCAAGAAAAGCCCTTTGATGGAAGGCACTTGCTGTGCCATATATCTTATATTAGCTTTGATTAGGAGGGAGAGGTTAAGCTTGGAGAAGCCCCTAAGAAAAGGGAAGGGGCTTCTTCACTTTCTGTGCTCTCTTTGCTGCTTTGGGAATCCAGACAGGAAGGGAAGTTGCTGTACCTCAGCCTGAGCAGGGCTCTAATGCTGGAAATGATGTAGAGGTCCTGCAAGACACAATAAAACTTGTGCTGTTAGTTGGGCTGCGCTTTGGCCTGCAGCAAGATGGGATGAAATTCAGAGCAACAGCACAAAGTGTGTGCCTGCTGCTCTTGAGAGTTGCCTTATGTAATACTCATTGTATACATATACTTCCCTTAGAAGCTCCCTGCAGCTGTTACAAGGAATAAGGTAAAGGATTCTGTGAGCAGTGAAGAACCTACACTGAGCTCTGCTTACAGTTCCCACATGAAGCAGGCGAGTTCTCCACTCAGGTCTGGACTGTTAGCTCCCTCAGCAAGTCATTTCATTCCCTCAAGCTTCATTTAAAAACAGGTGGAGATCTTTTCAACACCCAGTTGCTCTGAGTCAAAGTCCTCAACTAACAGAGAGATGTCCTAATGAACTTTTAAGACTTCTGTATTTTTCAGTCCCAGGAGCAGTCAAGAGCCTGCTTGAGCCCTTCCCCACCAAGAGTAATTTCTAATTATTGAACTGCAAACTTACAGCCCCTCTTGAACTGAAAAGTAAAAGCAACATGAGGAGAAAAAACTGGCTGCAATACAGCCACACCTAAACGTTGATTAGGAAACTTTCTGGTGAATTATCAGCCCTGTCCCTTTACATAGCAGGAGGATTTGAAACCATTTCCCACTTCTCACTCAAATCACTTGGGTGAAAGGGTAACAACAGTTCATGTGACACTTGAAAGGAGCATGTAGCTCATGTTCTCTGTGAACGCCCACTCTCTGCACACATGCACACTAATTCCAATCAGACTAACGAGAATGCCTTTCGAAAGCTTTGGAGAACAGCAAATGCCAGCACTTCAGCAGCATCAGGGAAAGGACATGACTTCAGATCTGTTGTGATTGGCTCAAACAGAACCAGATTAAGTTGTACTCCATAAAGAGGGATTTATTCAGAGATCATTTAATTGCAATGAGAAGTTTGCAGGTGTAAGGGATAGAGGAGTCACCCAGTGTGGTTGGCAGGCATTACCATGTCATAAGGATTTCCTTTGTAAGCATGAGGTAAGGTCCTAATGCAATCCAGCAACAACCAACTATTTAAACTCAAAACGCACCTTCTTTAAATAAGGCTTTCTGAGTTTTAAAGCTTTTACTTTCATAAATGGATGGTAAGAAACAGTCTTTCAATCTCTTGCCTTAGAATGCTGTTAATTCTTCTATTTTTTTCTCCTTTTTGGTATTCATCCTATTTTATTTTCCCTCTCCTGATCATAGTGGACAGTACCGTCCCACACTGAATTGCAACAAAAAAGCCCCATAGCCCATTAAATTTCTACCATCAAACAAGAAAAGTAGGGCTTTCTGACAACCACCTTCCAGCAAGACCTATTTAGGAGGTCTAGGCCCAAGGAAAAGCACATTGTTAAAAAAAATATTTCTAAAAATATGCTTGATTTTTTTTTCTTTTGAATGCTAGACAAAAGCATAGACTTGAAAAAAGACATGTTGAGTTGAAATTTTTTCAACACAGTAGGAAAGGGATCTGTTAATGTTACATGAATGAAATGTGTTTTAAAGAGTGAAATGAGTGAAATAATACATGCAACAACCAATAAGGCAAGCATGAAGAACCTTAGAAACAGCAATACATAAATGCAGTTCTGACACTAAGGGGTTTCAATTGTTAAGATCCTTAAGAATGTGTTATGAATGAGATTAATTCCAGTAAACAAATATGTTTAGTGGCAGTGACTTTCAGGCTTTGATAAAAATATGATTACATAGAATGTAGGCAGGCCAAGTGCCCTGGAGAAAAGGAGACTGTGGTGAGACCTCATAGCTGCCTACAGCTTCCTCACAAAGGAAAAGATGAGGGGCAGGTACCAATCTCTCCTCTCTGGTGACAAGTGACAGGACCCAAGGGAATGGCAGGAAATTGTATCAGGGGAGGTTTAGGTTGGATATTATGCAAAGATTCTTCACCCAGAGAGTGGCTGAGCACTGAAACAGGCTCCCCAGGGAAGTGCTCACAGCACCAAGCCTGACAGAGTTCAAAAAGTGTTTGGACAATGGTGTCAGGCACATGGTATGACTCTTGGGGATGGAGGAGTTGGACTTCAGTGGTCCTTGTGGGTCCCTTCCAACTCAGGACATATTCTATGAACTGATGGATAATTCAAACTGGCAGGTGTTTCCAACAAAAGAGTTAAGACATAAAACTAACATGTTTCTCTTAAGATTATTAGAGCTATTCTTCATTTATACAGGAAAAGCAAAAGGAGAATCAGGCTAGAACTTTGAAAGACAGGGAAATGGAAAGAAAATGAAGAGATAGCTTCTGGAAAACGTGGACGCAGCATCCTCTAAAAGCATTAGAGGCAAATAAACATGAAGTAAATCTCAACACACTTTCAATTACATGTTTTCAGGTTTCACAATTCATAAAACAAAATAACTTGATGAATTATCCTATGTCTCATATGAATCTTTTAGAGGTTATTTTAAAGGACTGGTAATAGTTCTGCTTAGCAGAATCTCTGATTAGCAAACACTCCCAAGAGCTGAATAATTTTAGATTGCCTTGTGCACACTTACCTGAAGGACATGGTAATCATCACCATCAGGCAGTTAGGCCTCTTTTATTCCTAATTATGCTTAAGGCATTTTAGGGTTCTGTAGACAGACTGTATGGGTTATCTGAATTTTATTTGCATAGCTGAGAAAAGCTTTCCATGAAAATTCATAGTTCCTCTGGTCTAGTGGGAATTACTTTTCATGGTAAAAAGTCTACATACCTCTGGGAGACCTTGAAAATGAGTATTCCTGGAATAAGTTTTGGGGTTTGTTAACTGACTTTGCTTTCAGCATATTCAGAGTATATCATTATTATATTCACTTAGAGAAGAAATATTGATGTCTTGAATGTTAATATCAGTCTGGAAAACTTCCAGAGATACGCAGTTTCCATTCCTGGCAGGGTGGTCACACTTTGGAGTCAGGACAGACAGATTTCCCTTGGTGAAGGAAATACACTGTCTTTACTCAAGCTCTCCCATTTCAAAAACTCCTAGTTTAAATCTGTTCTCATGGAAGTTGCATAATTTTTGCCTTTGACTTCAGTGGCGTTACTGCTTCATCCAGTGCCTAATATGTGGGAATGCAAAAGGTCAAGGTGTTGTCAATCTGCATGACTCAATGCATTTATTCTCCAGATAAATTGTGTTGCTGTAGCACAGCCTTCATCTGCTGGTTGTGTAACTTCCAGGGACTAAAGCTGGAGATATTTTAGAAATGTCCCTTGTGCAGTTAAATTTGCTTCCTTATGTTGTCTTCTAGGCTCTGTGTTATGAATGCATATGGATACAGCTGCTACATTTTCCAGAGCTCAGCCAGGCCTTAATCAGTTTGGAAACACTTCTTCCAGTAGTAGGAGACCACTTATTGTCTTTGCTCCCCAAAGAAGTTGGAATTCCCACCAGCAGAAAGCATGAAGATCTGTTCTCATTGTAGAAGTCCAGGCTGCAGAATGCTGGAGGTCATGAGACCCCACTGAAATATGTTCATGTAGGGAATGGCCACTGTGTCTCAGTAACAGATGATTTACTTCGTTTTTATTCTAACATACACTGAGAGAGCTGGGCTTGAAATGTCATTTGATACTCAACAGCATGTCTTAGCCACATCTGGAATGCTTCTCAGCTGTTCAGCATGACCAACAATATTTAAATTACAATGACCTGCAAGTCTTGTATAGGTGCAACTGCAAAAGACAAAAAAAAAAAATTGCAATCAGGGGAGTGCAGTGATTAGAATAAGAGAGATAATAGGCTGTAGGAATAAATCTTTCTTCCTAAGAACAGGATGTTTGAATCTAATGCAAGAATTAAAATGTAATGCTCTGCCTTAGAGGCACAGTGTAGTCACATTCCTCTCTAGATTGGTCTTCTGTTATACTTAAATTAACTGGGGGCTGCACCCAAACAACAAAGATCCCCAATGGCAGAAGATGAAATTGTCCCTTTGCTACTCTCAAAGTAGAGAATAATATCTTCCAAATACATATTTTTCTCTCAAAAGAGTCAACCATGTGTGAGAGGAGGAGAAGGAGAAATACACTTAGCTCTCTGCTCATTGAGCTGACCTAGTCACGTGTCTGTCAAAGGATAGATGACAGATGTGTTTACAAAGCTGCATTACAAACCAATATCCGCGAAATATCTGGGGGCTATCCAAGACCTGAGGAGGCTGCTATACATTCAAAGCAGCTGTATAATTCATTGGCCAGATCATCAATGTTGCATCCTCCCTGTGACTGCTGTGCTTATGGAAGAGCAGTACAGCCTAAACAATACCAGCTTTTAGCAGGAGATGACCCTAAAAGGGGAATGAAAAGGGAGGCGTCACATCAGTGCCAAGGCTGTCTTTGGAAAACAAATGGAAATGCCACAAGCTAGGTGTCACTTCTGGTGTTGGCTATGTGCTTGGCAAGTGTAGAGTTTGAGTAGTTCTCAGTGAAAGAAGGCCCTGGTTCCTTTTCAGTCCAGCAACATCCTCTTGACCTAATATTTCCAGTCATAAAAGAAGGCCTGAATATGCTAGAAATTAATGGAGATACATTTTTCTGAATTACTACCTCTTCCAAAAATTTATAATCCTAGCACCTGTGATCTTCTTTTATAGCTCTTAAAAATCTATTTTATTACTCTGGAGCCAAAGTTAATAAAAAACAGCATATTGTGGAACCTTAATAAGCACAGGAGCTGAGCTATTACAAACATGGTATCTTGACTGATGATCCTGTCACCTGAAAGTTCTATTTGTAGGGAGTTCAGAAATGGCCAAACAACATGGGAGGAGACCACTGGTGAAGGGATGGCACCTACAGGATTAATTTTTTTTTTGTATGTATGTATGGAAATCATCATGCTTTAGAGAATACAATAAATTGTAGCATTGTGTATGGACTAGCAGCTTTGTCCCTTCAAGATGGGGTTTTTGAAGAAACTTATAGCTGAAATTTGGTGACACTGACCTGAAAACAGTGCCTTTTGTTGAAGTGCTGCTGTTCTTGATATTACCATAATATTGCAGCAGGAGCATAAAATAAATTTTGTGATCAACCAGTACATGTAATATCCTAAATCTCATTGCATGTAGTTATTAATTAATTGTAACATATAATTCATGTAATCAAACAATAATAATTAAGATAAGGAGTCATAAATTATGTTTGAAGTCACACTGAAAAGAAATGCATTGCTGGTATTTTTGTGTTTTAAATTTGTGCCTGAGAATTTACTTTAAACACATATATTTAATATAATATATATGTAAAATATATAATACATAAAATATGTAAAGTATTTATAGATTACTCCTGCCCAAAAATATTTTTGGTAAACATTTTTTATTTTGTTGGTTTTTCCCTGTGTGATTGCTGCTTTACATATATTTATAAAAAAAAAAAAAGAAAAAAAGCACTTTTAGGGTTATTGTGCATTTAGCATGACTGAGATTTCTGAAATAAATAGGAATTGTATCACTGATATAGCAGCTCTGTTTTTGGTCTTACACATACTGATACCTTTCTATTAAGATCTTGTAAAAGATAAGAAAAATTTGAAGAGTTCTATGAAGATAGCTGGTGTATTTCCAAAGCTAGACTGTAACTGGCAGTCACAAAACAATTAAGTTAAATTCTAAAACCGATGCTGGAAATACAGATAACTTACTTTTCCAAAATGGTAATTATAATAGATTTCAAAGACATCTGGGATTTGAAATTCACCATTAAGTTGAAATTAAATCAACTTCAGTCTAGGAGAAGAAAGACTGTTATATCGTATCTGTACATAATTTTCATAAAAGTTAGACAGTGGTGAGGGACAAGTACTTTAGAGAAAAGATTAAATTCTTATAGCTTTGGGTCAGATGAAACCTGCATCCAGAAAAGAGACAAGGAGCAGGAGAAACTCAAGTTCGGGCAGAAAAGCGAAAAGCCTTTATACAGATGGAAGCCTTAAATTTCTAAAAAGACTGAATGCCTTCTTTTATAAGCCTGAGACATTTAAGAATTAAGTTTAGAACATAAAAATAAATCTAAAAATCTCACTTTCCTGTCAAGCCAGTCCCCTGCTCTATAGTCATGCCATGCTTAATACTCTCTCTTCAGACAGTCATGGGCTCTCAAAAATGAGAAAATGGCAGAATTTGGCTGATGTAATTTCTTAATACTGATCTATTCTGGAACATCTTCAATCACAGCAATTACCTCAGTATTCACCCCTGTCAGGATAAGAGAAGTTCTGTCCTCTTTCCATTGTCTCCTCCTGTCCATTGTGAATCCCACAGCAAAGTACAACAGGTCAACAGCCAGGGTGGTGGAAAGCTGCAGTCAGTTTGTAGTTAGCTAAGGAGCACCTTGTCTCCTCCAACCCACTACAGCCCTCTTTCCTGTCTCATCCATCTGTTGTGCCTTGTCATTTAGACCATGAATTCCTTGGCACAAGGACCAACATTTATGATAAATTTAATAGAATCTTCCACGATGCCACAGCCTTGTCATGGGAACTAAACATAGTTATTAATTAAACCATCCTTCTCTCAAAGACTTAGCTGATTTTTTTTTTCATGCTGGGAAACCAATGGCATTCATTTGCTCTCTCTTTGAGGCAATCCTGTTTATTTACTTGATTGCTTACAAAGATTCCCAATTCCCAGAAAAAAAGAGAAACTTCAGGAGGCAGCTCCCATACTCAGGAAGCCCTCACTTGCTGTGGAAGAGTTGCAAAACAACCTAAGAATCTGAGAAGTTCCTGGCCATCCAAGTCTAAAAATTATTTACAAAATATAAAATATCCAAATTGTATCAGGCATCACATAACCTTTTCTTTTGACAGCTGAGCTAGTGATACCATCTTCAGTCTGCATCTGGCAAATCATGTCTTTCTCTGAAATCTACATCCATGCTGCTCCTCTCTTTTCTGCCTGCCTTTTATACAGGTAACCTCACCATGGGATCTGGGTATGAGTTCATTTTAAGAGAGGACACCCAGACAGTGCAATTTAGCAAAGAAAGAGTCACAGAACTGCAACCTACGAAAAGGTTCAGGTATCTGAGTATGTGATGTTCCATGGCTGAATTCTCCCAAAGCCCATGAATTTTAAGATGTTATTTTCCTGAAGAGAAATAGGGACTTTTTGCTTGGTTAAGTATGAATATGAGAGTAAAATATAAAACTAGCAGTGTATAGTTTTTGAAAATTAATAGAAGCCAGGGATTCCCAGGTTCTATTCACTCCCATAAGACTTCCATACTAAGCCTTGACCTTCCACTGACACATTTGCATGACCAGACCTGTATTCCTGCATTACAGAGAGTGCAATGTGGGTGTAGGTAGGAGACAAGGCATGTACTGGTACTGTAGACCTCAAGGGTATAAACAACTGCTCAATGACAAGATAAAAAAATGCAGAACTGAAACTGGCAAAATTGAAGAATAACAAAGAGATCAAAACCAAGAATCCAGCTTACGTGCACCATGCTACATATAGTAAATTGGGACTTAATGTGAAAAGACAGACCAAGAGAGAGGAAGGCATAAAAGTGCATTAGCAATCATAAAAATGAACCAAAGTAGTTCCTAAAGTGAAGAAGAATCCAAATCCCCATCAACATTATACTGCTCCTGAGAAAGTATTTGGGATGCATCACATTACAGCTCATTTTATACTAAGTAACCTCTTGTTACTGCTAGATATAAATACAAAAATCATGCAGAGATGTACCTTAGAAAGCTATGAAAGTAAAACAAACTAGCCATAGCCTGATTTCTAAGGTTTAAGGACAAAGCCTGTTTGATGAACCTCAGCCCTGAGTCCTTGTAAACTCACTACAAAACCTGTAGCTTGTTAGGTAGGAGTGATGATACTGTATTTAGTGGGCTACAGCTCTACAGGTTCCTTGTTTCATACATCCGAAGTCATGGAAAACTACACTTAGGCAAGTTTTAACAAAAGCATCTCCATGTACCTGGAAGTGCCCCAGCAATTTTGGGCCCAGAGATTAAGCAGTAACCAACTTCTGAGTTTTGGGCAGGACCAGCATGGCTTCTGTGCATAGGCTGCATCACATGACCTGTAGCAAATTGTGCTTACACTTGTGCTTCCTGGACAATCTTAATCTTCACAAGTAAACCAGAAGCACCTCAAAATGATCCCCAGAGCAATCACAGCACGTGCCACAGAAGAGAGATGAACAGCTTGGAGAGGTGTTATCCTCTACCTCTGAACTCTTCTCCCAGCCATCTCTTCTTTCAGTCCTCTGTGATCTATCAGTATGATAGCTGTCCTGTGGCTCTTGGCCAGAAGAAGGATTTGGTTTTTTGCCCCATCAGTTCAGAGAAGTTGTGCTGCTGATTGCTGCTTTGGTTTCTCCTGCGCTATGTAACACAGGAACTTTTCTCCTTACAGCATCTCTGAGTATTTGCATCCTTGTTCAGCTCTTGGGAACAGAGAACATCTTTTCTGATGCTTGGACTATTCCTCACTCAATACAGCAAAAGCTTTTAAAATATTAATAACATTAATTATTATTAATAGCAAAGTTCTGTGGTTTAATGAAGGCTTTTAACTTACAGTTTAAGAAAATAGCAAGGAGGGAAAAGACAAATAAGTATCTTTTTAAAAAATAAGTAGACCACAAATCAAACTTTTTCAATAGCTATTCTGATTATCCTTCTGACTTTAAGACTCTAAGCCGAATAGGGTTTGACCATTTGGGTCAAACTTTAAATTTACAGGTCTAAATTAAAAGCTAAATGGGGATCTTTCTTGGTTATCCATCCAAGGAAGTAGGAGTATAAAGACTTATTAGTCAGGATTAGTCAAGAATTGACGGTGGGGCACAGGAATTGCAATTAGGCACAGGAAAATTCCTATTCCATTTTGTAATTAAAACAATACACATTCTACCACCTAATTATATTTGACATTTTCAAGGTGTTGGGCGCCGAAGTCTATAATTACAGAAATGCTGCTGCCTTAAGCAGAACACTCCATAAATATTCATATATTAAATAGCCAGTTTTACTGTTTAGAAGACTTTAGAAACATTTGCCTTTTCCTTTTACAAATGCTAGACTTTTAGAGGACACATTTTATATTTGTATTTTTAAAAAGATGGGGAAAAAATGTCCTTTGGGATCTGACATACTGTATATAGCAAAATTACTACAGACCTATTCATTAGTATTGTAAGCAGTTATGTCAGAGATTCATAATTATTTAGAATTATATCTTTTCTTTAGAAGAATGGATAATTGCAGTCAGAAACAACATGTGAGTCCTGTAGAGACTCACATAAAAGAAGTCATAAGACAGTAAAATGCAATTCCTAAAATTCCTTGGTTTCTTAATTAATAATAGTGGCATCATACATATGGTAGCTTGAAGAAAAAGTTACTCACTACCTTTTATTTTAGTGTTTTGTATTTGCCTATTTTTGATAGTTGAATACTGCCATTTAAAACAGTTGTGTGCCTAAAAATACTGTGATCCAAGTAGAGTTTGCCTTGTGGTTAATTCATAAGCTATTGTTCAAGAGATACTTTCCCTTCCTGATCTTGGAGAAATGGAAAATTTGTGAAGATGAAATTAATACAAGGTGTTCCGTGAGTGGGCCTGCTCTGTGTTTTTGTTCTGGGAAATTAACCTTTGGGGACATCTTGATAAAAGAGCATAATTTCTTAAAAGAAGGGACAATAGGCATCTGCTTGTTTTCTCCATTTAGCCCACTGGAATAAGTTTGTGTCTTCCTGTAAAGTGCTTTGCCCAATGGGACATGGACCTTGACTAAGTCATTAAGTATGACTTTCAAATAGTTAATAATAAAAGATGTTGCAAATGTTTCAAGAGTTAAATGTAGTGCAGAAGGGAAGTTGAGAGCTCATATGCTGTGCAGAATTCCAGTGTCCTAGCAAGAGCAGCACAGAGTCAGTCAGTGAAAGCTCCCTGCACTCCAGGACAGGGTACACTGTGGCAGCCTTTGGTCAAGAGGCCCCTTACCCCAGACAGCAGGGTCTCTGTGCAGGCAAGCGTTGAGAGAAGAACTCCCAGTTCCACAACAATCTGAATTATTCCCAGAATATAAAGAGTTCAGGGAAGTCCTGTTTCATCCTGCACATGTATGTAATGACTGGAAGCAGTCTAGCCCATGTTGACTAATCATGCATGCTTGCATTATGGTCAATCAGGCTGCATCCAGCACGAAGTGAGGATTATATATATATATATACACATATACATATATATATAAAATATTTATTATATAATGCATCCTGCTAAAGAAATGGACTTCTTCCTGTGATGGGCAAGAAGAAGCATTTACTTTAGTTCCATTGTATATAATTATTCCATACATATTTCCATCAGATTATATAATAATTATATGTGTTCACATAATATGTGTTACTGTGTACATTATATGCTGTACATAATATGTATGTGTGGTGCAGTATGTGAGTGCAAATGTGGATGTTTGGGTTATACAGATATATATATATATATAAATATGCACACTGTTTACTTCCTAGATGCCTACTTCTAGATGTCTTACTTCTGTTATGCTCACAGCATTTAAGGATGCCAATGCCAATCCACATTTCCTCCCTTTGTACACAATCACAGCCTCTATACTGTGTGATATTACAATGCAATCAACTTGAATACAGATACAACCAGACAAGTGACATTCTTCCACGCACCACCCTCTTCAGATCCTGCCTGGAACACTTTGAAGACAAAATTCACCCTTTTCAAATCGGCACATCAAAGATAACCCATTCTTTTTTAAACAAAAACTCACGTTAAAAGATGTTTTGATTAAATTTAGCAAGAACCCTCCTTCTTTAATCACCCAGAATTACACTTTATGTACAAAGAGCCTGAATTTTATGAACTCAGTGTTTAAAAATCAGAAAATTGCCTGTTAATGCAATTAACATCTCTGTCATGTAGAGGAGATTTTATTCACCATTTTCCCAAAATATATATGGACCCCATTTTCCCTCTGCTTTTGTTTGCATTGTAGAATTAGATGAATGACATTGATTTTAAACAATCAGTTATTTTTGTAAATGTGAACTGAGCATTGGAAGAATAATCAAGTATGCTCAAAATTCTTTTAGGACAATTGCTGTTCCTCATAATCTCAGATGCTCTTAACCATAGGTACCTCACATCCTGTTGGTCACCTTGCAGTGCCCCAGTGCCCATCTGCCAGGTTACCAGGGCTGCTCTCTTTATAAAGCAATAGCTTTGAAATGCTTTTTGTTATATCTTCTTTTCAATTGCTTCCTTCCACAGAGATCTAGTGGTTGATCCTGTGCTTTAAGGAGCACATGGTGAGCAGAGCTGAATTTGGGCTCCCAGAAGGGCCAACTTTGCTCTTAATAAATTAGTAGAAGTAATTGCAAAGGGTTAGATAACTAAATAGCTAGAGGATAAAAGAATTGTGAGCCATAGTCATCAAGGTTCTAAACAGACTGAGTCTTGCCAAAGTTAATTGCTTTTTTGATAGACTTGCGAAATAGATGTGCATTATCACATATTTAGATTCTAGGGAAGGACTGGATACTGGTTTTCATTAACTATTACTTTGAAACTTAATGCATAATGGCTTTGATGTAAAGACTGTCATACATGACAGAGAGTTTCTAAGGGACCACAAAGGGTGATTGATGAATAGCAGAGTGCTGAGGCCCCACAGGGGAGACTGCAGTCCAGATACTTTCCTTTAAAAAAATTAAATCAAAGTTTTTCTGTTAATGATTCCTAGATGAAAAGGCTAAATGATATGTGCTAAAGATTGGGCTGGGTGTTTTGACTAGCTTGGTAGACAGCAGGATTATTGATATCAACTGAACAGTATTGTATCTCTAGAGAATTAATTATTTAGACATAGTAAAAGAGGCATGACAAGGAGCAGTGAGATATAAACAACAAACATCAAAGAGATTTATTTACAGACTGTGTTGTCTTTGCAAAAGCATTGCTATTCCATTTCCAAATAGTAATTTGTTGCTTTCTTCTCTTCTAGTTGCCCATATTGGCATCTTCTGTTGTTAGCCTCTATTTTCTTGAACTTACTGATGTCTTCAAGCCAGTTCACTCTGGATTTAATTGCTATGACAAGAGTCTGAGTATGCCATACATTGAACCTACACAAGAGTCTGTTCCCTTCTTGATGTTGCTTAGTCTGGTTTTTGCCGGACCATCAGTTACGGTAAGTTTGAAGTGCTACTGTCACTTAATAAAGATTTTTGAACAGAGTTTCAGTTGGCATAAAAAAAATAGCTCCTTTGGTTTCAGTTAGGATGTAAAGTGTCATCCAGGCTAGTTTCCCTAGGATTTTAAATTCATGTTTCATTCTTCTGTAAGAAAAGGAGATACACTCCTTAGAACATTCCAAGTAGCACTTCATCTACTCTCACTGTCTTGATGGTGGGCTTTAACATCAAGAAACAGCATCTGTAGTTGGATGAGAATAGCTTGAATCATTCTGTTATGCTGTACAAATATTTGAACTTTTACAGACAGGGTATCTCCATACTCACAGATACATCAAAAATGCAAAATTTTTATCTGAAATGCAAGCCTTTCACAGCCCTGAACTTGCAACTTGTGTTAAAACTAGCTTTATTCAGAGAGAAGGTATATCAATCTTGTCAGTGAACTCAATTACTTTTTCTCAAATAGCACTGAGACACCTCTAAATTATAAGTTAGTCATTAAGAGCAGGCAAAAGTGGGCTGGTTTAATCATTCACCCAAAGGGAGGAGATGATTTCAACAGAACAGAAATATCCTGTTAGAATGAGCAGATGGGTCAGTATTGTACAGGAAAGAAAAGTGGAAATTCACTTAAAAAAAAAAGTGTATATGATATATATGTATGTGTGTATATATATATATATATGTATATATAGGAGGGAATTCATTTTAGCAATTCAGATAGGAGCCTTATTCTCACACTATTCCTTTCTGGCAAATAGAGAGAGAAATTCACCTTGAGTGGGTGATTATATGCACCTAAAAAACACGATCACCCTTTTGAAAGTATCTCTCCTCCCCCCTGACAGCAGTGACTATGCATCTCTGTTAGGTACTTCTCAAAGGCCAGCTGCAAATATAACTCTGCTTCCAGCTCCTCTTAATTTCCTTAACTTCAATCAGTTAATTCATTTTATAATACTATCCAATTTACAGTTACAAAATCTATAAAATGTGATGCCTGTATAAAAATTATCAAGTGCTGTTCTCTCTTTGCTTTCCAGAATGTTTTTTCTTTATTCGTCTTTTTTTTTTTTTAATTGAACAGTTCTTACTGCATTTGATTTTTGTTGCTTTAGAAACCATTTTTGAAGGATTTTGCACAACTAGCAGGCTAAAAATTATGCATTTAGGAACTGGGAGCTAAGACTCTTAGTGATCCTGGTGCAAAGGATTGTTGTAAACACCAAATACTGTGATTAAGGCAGAATGTTAGTATTAGGGTTTGGCTGGGTTTCTTAAGTGTGTCTGCTGACAACAAACTGGACTTCTCTGAAACAGCTGTAGAAGGAATCTGTCTACGCTCACTTGGGCCACAGTAGGTAGGAAAACCTGGCTTTTATTTGAGAGAGTTTATGTTAAGCCTAGGTAATATCAAATGTCTTAAATCAGGATAAAAGATGCCTTTTTCATTAAAATTATTTGTTAAGGGCTTTGATTGCAACTTAATTCCTTCAGCATTGCATTACGTTTTGCAGTAGAAAATGTTATTCTTGCTTGAATCATTCTACCAGCAGTATAGAAAATTAATCACAAATATGCCATGTGAGGAACTCAAACCCATACTTGAGCATGACTGTAAAAAAGAAAGTTTGATAAAGAAAGTAAATCCAAAAGCTTCAAAGTATAAGTGGCTAAAAGCTGCAAGCCTTAGGAAGTTCATTTGTATTGGTGTGAGCATGAATGTGATGCCTGTGTTAGTTAGAGGCTGTGCAGTGACAGTGCAGAATACACAACCTCCTTCAGTGAGAGCACCAAAGGCATTGAGTCCTTATTATTCAATACCACTCTGGAAGTAAGGAATTAGGGGGCATTTTTAGCCAATCCCTCTCTTTTCATTTGGAAAAACAGACTAGTGAAGCTCAGTGTTAAAAATTAGAGTTGTGACACTGTCATATTGCAGAGTTTAGCATTTTGTAAGTTAGTTTGCATAAACATTTCAACTGATGACACACTTAATAAAACCTGTAAAAGATAGAAAAAAAAGCATGAGCTTTGTGAGGAATTGAGGAACTCCTGTAATGTTGCATATCCTGGCCTCTGTCCACACTTCAGGGGACATACTGCAGTGTGAGGCAGAAGATCATCATGACTCAGTAAAACACAGGTGTGATCGAGCCACATTTTAAATATTACCAAAGAGTATATATGAGAAAAAAAAGAAAAAAGAAAAAGCGTACATGGGGAAGGAGACAAGAAAATTCCAGTGTCAATCCGTCTTTAAAACCTTATATAAATATTATAATAGGATTTTTTCTATGTTATTTTTGTTGGTATAATAATTTTCCAAAGACTGGAGAACATATATAAATCTATTAACTTTAGATTAATTTTTTATACAAAAAAAAAAAAAATCGAACATTTTATGATTTCTTTTCCCAAGTCGTTATTACACAAGGATCTGTTTGGCTTTGAGGGTTTGCATTTCGGTTTTTCTCTTTGGGCTTTTTTTCTCATTATTAGTAAGTAGCACATGCATTTAAACAGGTCTGTTCTGTAGCCCTGAAGGGTTACAGAAAACAACTACCTGTATTATTGATATATGTCTTCTAGCTTGTGGCATAGATGAAATTTTGTGTATGTATTCAAAAACTGCAGGAGACTTAAGAGTGGAACACCTGGACTTGAAGAAATTATCAAGACAGATATTTTATGTCTGGAACATAGATACACCTGAATTGCAGCATGATTTCAATTTGCTTCAAAGAACTCTGAATCTGATCCTCTGATAGATTTTCTCTCTAGTTACTCATTCAGAAATGTTAGGACCAGGTATTGAATGGTATCAGTGATGGTTCAAACTCTTTATCTGCCACTGACTAAAAACCTGCTTAGAGGTGACATTGTCCTTTCCAACAGCCACCACGAGGACATTAGATCGCATTGCTTTGGGAACTCAATTCTCAAGGAGAGAAATTCACTGCTGGCAGTTTCACTCCTACTGCCTGCTCCACTCTGGGAGTCTTTTTCTGTGAAAATGCCAGCCTCTGAATTTTCCTTGACATAGGCCTTGTTGTCTTTTGCTCTATCACACAAGCTAATCCATCTGTCTGGTGTTTTCCCTGTACCAGACATTCCCTCAAACTTGGCTAAAAACTATTAAGAGTTTTCCACGTATTAAGTTTGGAATACTACTGGTTTCTCTGGGAAGCCTCAGCAATAAAATGATCAAATGTAGACAGATAATTGTGGCTATAGTTCTCAGCTAATTAGAATACCTTTAATAACCCTTACCACTGGCTTTCCCATGTCATAAGAGAACCTTCACTACTTCGATATTCCAGGTCAATAAATTTCAATTTATTGTGACTTTAGCTAATAAAGAGTTAGACTAAGCTTTTCCATTTTACCTCCTTTTTCCTAGGGTGGAGGTGTTAGTATAGATATCACCACTGGTAATTACAGCATATTCAGCATAATTCAGATGATTTGGCATGTCATTGCATTATAAGCTTTGTGCATTGCATGGATTAGTTTTCAGTGCAGCTGTGGATAGGCAAAGTGAATCTACTTTTGCTGGTGAGAATTGCCTTATTAATTGCAGTATTTTGATTCAGCCCTTACTCTGAACTCTGTACAAACCCTGTATAGAATTCCAAATACAGTTGTTCTACTGAACAAGGAAAACAATAAAATCTGAGACTGCAAATGTAGAAATGTGTCTGGGTTTTCCAGCAAGTGACACCATTTTTAATTTATATTCTCCCTTTTATAAACTCTTGTCTAGGGTTTTGGTCATAATCTGTTTTGCTTGGTGTGTTGTGAAGGACCATAAGGACAGAACTTTTTCTGCTGCTGTGGATCTGGTTAAAACCCAAGCCAAATTAAACAAATACAGAAGAACAGGCTGTCACATAATTAGAAGCTGCTCGGGATTGCTAGGCTTGTGGCCAAGACTGAATGCTAAAACCACTTCAGGAGCACTAAGATATTGCAGTGGCTCTAGATTATTTTAGAGGTGATATTTTATAATTACTGCTTTTTTATTGTAGAAGCAATAAGTTTCAGCTGTAGATCAAGGCCTGGATACCACTGAGCACTGTATACTGTATGCCATTTGCATTTAATTTCAGGGCCATCTTCTTGCCTGTCCTCATTCAGGCTGAGTTGCATCACTTTATGTTTACATACTGATATAAATCTTTTAAAGTTGAGAGCATGTCAGTGGATGACATCAGTTGTGTTACAGTTTTATTTCAGCCCTTTAAATTCCATCAGGATCTTCTGAGTAAGTGCTACATTCAATTTAATGGCTCCTTTGTCATTGCAGATAATGATAGGAGAAGGAATTCTCTACTGTTGCCTGTCCAAAAGAAGAAATGGGATTGGAACAGAGGCCAATATTAATGCAGGAGGATGCAACTTCAATTCTTTTCTTAGAAGAGCTGTCAGATTTGTTGGTGGGTTTCAGTTGTTGCTCACAGAAACAATTTCCACATACGTTAGTTTTCACCATGCAGGTTTGCTTCTCTGAAACAGACTTTCAGAACAGTGCAGAGCTGTCCCTAGCACAGATCTGCTAGAAAACGTGAGAAGAAACTCAGACTGCAACAGAGCAGCCCCATACTCACTAATGGAGCATCTACACTCTCCATTTTGCCTTTCCTATCCTGCACTATTGTCAGTATTTCTAAAAGAGTGATTTGTGTTTCCTTCCCTGCCCACCTTGAGCTGGCTGCCTTTTAATAATTTCAGTGTATAGCTTCCCCTGCCTGTCTTCAGTGCATCATAAGGATTCAATCCACCTGTCACACTATTCAGCATGACAGTGAGCACTAGTCAGAAACTCTCAGTAGGTTTGACATTCTTTTTCTGGAATGTGTTTATCTGCCTCTCAAAAAGGGCTAGAATCTGGCAACTTAAATGGTAGAGGAACATGTTGAAATCTTTTAGTTTACTTTATTCTAATTGTCATTTATGAAAAACACTACTTTGAAAGGCAACTGGACTTTGATTATCTTCTCACAGTTAATTTCCTCTCCCAATGAGTGGCTAAAGAAGAAGCTTCCTCTGTTTCAGAAATCTCTTGTTAGAGAAGGCAGGCTAGGCAAAGACAACCAGCAGGACAGCAGACTGAAAACCTGGTAGGACAACTATTCCCTGGGTTTTGGTAGAATGGCAAACAAAGAGGTAGTGACAAGTGAGGTTCTGCAGTCTGTGACCAGTGAAGCTTCACAAGAGCAGCAGTGAGGAAAAAAAGCAGAGGGTTTGTAGATTACACCATGAGCAAGGAGGACTGTAAACCCCATGTTCATTTCTTCTCCTATTTGGTATTCCATCACCAAAAAACAAACTCAAAGACACACAAACTTATCCCCAATTCCCACTCTGAATTTGAAGGTTTTTTCATATTTTAATGTCTTTAACATTCTTTCAATTTTAGGATGGAAAACAAATTTATCTCTATGAATAAAAGTAGGGAATTATAGGTAAATCTTTAGGAGAAGAGAAGTTGAAAATGTTCAGTAAAGCAATTGCATTACTTCAATTGCCTTGTGAATTTGCATTATTAATCAGTCTGAAGCACTGATCCCTTATGAAATAGACTTAAATATTTGGATTAGTGACAAGGACACAATAGTCAAAAACATCAGAGGTGTTGAGGTAGCCAAAGTTATCACCAGCTGGTGATTCTGTGGTGGCAAAAAGAGAACAGGTCTTCAGAACAATGATCTAATGGGCAGTTGTCCATACTAGTAAAAGTCTGTCTTCCAGTGGGAAACTCCAAGGCCTGGATAAGCACATATGCTTTCCTCAAATAGTTGGCTACTCTTTAGTCAATTCAGAAAACTTCTATCTAAACTGAAGGAGCTCCAGTGTAGCTCTGTTTTATGAAAAGAGGTTGGAGGACACCAAGTCATTAAAACAAAATTTTAAGTATCAACAGGAAGAACGAGCATAAACTATCTTAATTTTTATAATAAAGAATTCAACTTTGCAGTAAGCTTTTGTTCTGCATTTAAATTCTCTCAAGTCCAATAACAAAAGCCATCACAGTTCTATTGAATGTAGTTTGCACAATTAATTAACCTAATTAATGCATATAATAAAATTAACAAGCTCTGTTTATTTCTTTCCTAGGTGTTCACGTGTTTGGTCTTTGTGCAACTGCTCTTGTTACTGATATTATACAGCTATCAACAGGATATCAGGCACCATATTTCCTGACTGTTTGCAAGCCTAACTATACATCCTTAAATGTATCCTGCTCAGAGAATTCATATGTTGTGGAAGATATTTGCTCAGGAGCTGATCTCAATATTATCAACGCTGGAAGGTTGGTTCTATTCTTCATTGTGTACATTTTTAAAGTATTAATTCTATTTTTTATTTTCTGTTCCAATTTCAAGATGTTTTTTCCTAGTTAAAGTCTGAATGAGTTAAAGGTGAATGTATAAATGTCCTTTTGTGATGTTCCATTTTCTGCATAAAGATATTAGTCTAGCAGTGGAAGACTTTGTCAGGTTCCAAAGCACAGTCATTAGCAGGTGTTCTTTCCCCTCAAAGGAGACAATTTCCTGTAGAGTTGTCACTATGTATAGCATCTGCTTTCCAGAGTGGTATGCGGGTAAGTTCCCTGGAACAAGCAGGGGAAGAAGTCTCCCAAGTGCTTGGTCTGAGACCTCTGTATAACATACATTACAGTTCAGGTGTTTGGGAGTTTTTGAACAAGTTTGTTTTCTGTTTATCTAATTTTCTTTTTATACTGACAGCACTGAAAAAAAATCTCATTTTTAGGGGAAATACAACAATGGTAAAAATCTGCATGTTCCCAAAAGTTTAAATACCATCACTTCTAAAAAATACAGTGAAATTAATTGTAAAATCTTAAGACTAAGCAATCAGGTTTTGGGTATTTCCCTAGAAAAACAACCATATATTGATATCTCAAAGCTATTCCCATCACAGAGGATACATTTGGCAATCTATAATACTCTGACACCACCCACAATTTCTCCTTAATTGAATTTTATTGCATTTTTCCTTTATTATGTTGTTATTTCCTTATGCCAGTCTCAACTTTACCCACAGCAAGCAGCACTTGCTACTGGTTCTTCAGTAGCACTTGCTACTTCCTTCAGTCACCCATATAGAAACTATGGTATAACTTCTACAGTACAGGAGGTTAATTTGGCTTCAATAATTTCAGTTTGGAAGGAATTTGTTATGAGTTTGCTAATGGCCTTAATTTTTGATTTGTACTTCCCAGAGACTTTGGCTCCAGAAATTTGCCTCTGCACTCCTGTGTGAATAGCATAGAGAGGAGCACATAATTATCCAACTGATTATATAAAATAATTTTTCTGCAACATCCCCAAATATCCAGTGTTTCCTATTGCCCATTTTTTCCTCTATTATTTTCAAAGATCCTTTTCAGTCACTTTTGTTCAGCTCTCCAGTGAGGTCTCTGTCATCTCTGATGTTCTGACTCAGTATGGCTCTCTCTCTCTCAGTAGGACTCTCTCATCATTCCCCCTCTACACATCCTTATGCATGAGCATTTAGAGTGATATACTGTCATCAGAGTTCAGGACATATTGTCTTTGAGACCTTTGTTCACCTTTTCAATACAGAGCCATACAAAAAGCCTATATATTTTTAGCTGGAGTTATTTTCATTTTAGATTAAAAGATAACAAATAGAGGAATAAAAGCAGTGACGCCATTAGAAAGTACAGTTAGTGTGTTTGCACTGAAAGCATGTGAATAGAAAAGAGAATAAAGAGAAAATTGACTGTGCCATTGTGACACACCTTATATACTACAAAAATGCCATCAAATTAAGGTTAAGTGGTAGAAAAGTTCATAGACTAAAATATATTCATTAGCTACACAGAGACTCTAAGGAGATTTATGCTTCATTAAAATCTGCACAGGGTAAAGGAGTTGATTAGCTATTATAAACATTTACCTTTTTTTTTCTTCATGTCTTTATTCTCCTGTCCCCAGCCCTGAGCTTGTTCCATAGGAATACTATTTGTGAAAGGTTTGTTCAGGGAGGTTAAAAATAAAATGAGATGAAGAAGAATTTAGGTCTGTCTTCAGAAATGCAAAAGGAACCATGCAGATTTCATCTTGGCCAGAGTCATGAACCTGCTGGAGCCATAGGCTCAAATTCAGGTCAGCAGTATGGCATTCACAGTGAACTACATGCACATTTTTAATTGCCAATTAATTATGTAGAACAGACAAGGCAAAATGCGTAGGAAAGAAATTTAGAAAGCAGACTCTGCTGCTTTGCAGAACAAATGTCTGTCTAAAGTTAAAGGACTGTGTTTAATTCTCTGCTATTTTAAACTAGCTCACTTAGGTGTTGTTAGGAAATTGGCTGTATGTGGATCCCAGTTAGGGTGGCAAGACCCATCTGTGAATTATAGCTTAAGTATTTATCCCAAGCTGAGCTTTCCCAGGTGAAAGTTGCTGTTTTGACTGCAAGGTCACATATTCAAGACACTCTTCTTCACCAAGACATGCAGACCTAGAATTTTTTTAGGGTTTCTGTGATCTAGATGTCCACCATAGAACAGGTATTACTGAATTCAAATCCAGCTTTTTTTCGCTCTACTATGTAAAAACCTCTTTCGCATTCACATCGCTTTTCTTTAGCTGTTTTTAGAGAACTGAAATGGGTCTAGAAGAATAATAATACTAAAATGTTGGAGAGCCTCATGTGATGGTTCTATGTAGCTCCTGCTTGCACAATACCTCTTTTTCTTGTCAGAGAAGTAGAAGCTAAGATGTCACTTTAAAATTTCATATCTGAAGCTTGTAACTCAAGACCCAGTCCACATAATTTAAGTCTCCAGGCTTTCAATTGGAGCAGAAGGCCCTCAAAAATTTCAAGAGCAAACTTGATATTGCCTACTGTCCCAGAGTTTGGACATGTTTTCATTTATTCTCTTTCTCTGGCCATCAAGAAGGGGCCCAGTAATTCTTAAACCACCCTCCCCATGTTGTTGTCTTCCATTAGCTTCTGTCATGATGTAAAGTTCTGAATTTTTTTAATAAACCTATATACATAGCAAATAAAGATATAGTTAGCCTCTCTCTGAGAAAATTGTCACCCAATGACAAATGTTATCGATAGATCACATATTGCTTAGGAAGTATAAGATGGCTGTACCACCCAGTGTTTTTTTCAATGAGCACTAGCACTGTACATTTGAACTGAGAAATATAATCTGAGTGTCCTTCCTTGGCAGAAAGTCATTCCCTTCTCAACATGCCACCCTCGCAGCCTTTGCAGCAGTGTACATTTCGGTGAGTAACCAATGGTTCAGTTTCATTTATACAAGACAAAAGTCATAAAGTAATTTGCCATATATTGTAAAATTATGTGTTGCCTGGATATCTTGGATGGATGCTTTTATCCTACCAATCTGAAAGCAAAATAAAGCTACTAATAAAGCTGTTTTTATTGTGGCTGTTAAAGAATAAGGAAAAGATTCAACTGCTTCATATCCTTCGTTAAGAAGCAAACAAAAGTGTTATGTTAAAGTATATTTGATGCCTCATATTATCCTCATATAAAATGCAGTGTTTATCTGTCTCACAGAGTGATATTTTAACTTACCAGTCAATTTAACCATTATGTATGCTTCCTTTTCTTTGTTGCTGTCTTCACTTGATTTGCTGCTTTTGAACTTGAAGCGTAAAGGGCCGTACATTCATGTGATGTAGTTTGGTTTCACCTCCAAAGATTAGCAGCATGGATGAAATGGCATAATCACTCCCAGAGGCCTTCAAGGTGTTACTGTAAAGCAAGTGAATAAAACCCATCAGTCGCTAGCAGAGAATTGTGGGACATGCTGCAGCAATCACAGCTGATTTTGCACCTCTGAGCAGTAACATTTCTTCACTATAGCCCACAGTGTTTCTACTGTAGACAACTTAATTGAAGTTTAAAAAGTAATTCCATTACTTGTGCTGTAAAAATCAGAGGAAAACAACAGCAAGGACCAGTTAATGACATTAGATAATAGTATTGTGTATGTAGTGGGAGCTTGCCAGTGTTTATTCTGCCCAGAGAAAGGCCAGAATTTGGAATAACACTGATGAACCACCTCCACTTAATTTTTGTGACCTCCTTGATATTATGGCCCGCAGTTGAGAAATGGCTCTCTAAAGCATCTGGTGGTAGCTTTTGTTGGAATAGGTTATTGCGTTCATCTGGCATGACATCTGGCTTCTGTATTTCACAAGCGGTGGCTCCTTAGTCATTTTTTCTAGAACATTTAGGTGCTGATTTGGAACAGTATTGAGGCACAAAATACTTATCCTAATTGATGTCAATAAGCAACTCTGCCTATGTTTTTAGAAATCCATTCCTTGTGATTTCAGATCTTTCTGCAGTAAGTGAGCAAATTTCAGCAGGGCTGTAAAGTAAAATTAAATGGATTGCTTGCAATATTATTGTGTACTAGTGATCTATATATAGAAGAAACACCGAATATTAGAAATTAACATCCACTTAGGTATATTTAAGTGTCTTCAACTGCTTCTTTATTTCTTTATTTTTCAAGATGTACTTCAATTCTACATTAACAGACTCCTCAAAACTTCTTAAACCACTCTTGGTCTTTGCCTTTATCATCTGTGGAATTATATGCGGTCTGACTCGTATCACCCAGTATAAGAATCATCCAGTTGATGTTTACTGTGGCTTTCTCATAGGAGGAGGAATTGCTCTCTATTTGGTAAATATAATAGTTGTGATTAAGTTCTAGCAAATTAAACTTATAAGGCGGAATAAGAGTACTGGGTATTTTTATGAAAACTTTTCACCATGTTCACATGCTATAAGTATAAATAAATACGTGTTGGAGATGATGAATTATGGATAATGACTTTAAAAGCAAACAGGAAAAAGCAAACAAGCATTTCAATGTGAAGTTGCAGAACAGTGCATAAAGTAGAATATAATCATCTGGCACTGTATACAGAAGCAGTTCTAACTTTATGTGCTTTATTAAATACTTTTAAATACTCATATTTTCTAATCTACACTTAAAAGCATAACACAAGAAAAATATTTGATTAATTGGTATTTGTTGCTGACTTGAGTTGATACTGACAGTATTCGCTTTATGATCTCAAAAAATTATTGAATTAGTATGAGTAACTCAGCTGAGTGAATTGCTGAATCTTCGGGAAATTAAAGGCAATATTAAACACTTGTGATTATTTGGACTTCTTAGGGAAACCATGCAGGGGAAAAAGGATGCTCAGATCAGGTTATTCCTATGCTCTTCCTTTGTACTGTGTCGAAAGAGATGGAGCACCTTGGAAGGGTCCTGTAAGGAAACACGTAGGTCAGGTCTGATTGTATCTGTATCAGTAGGAAGCTCATCAAGCAATTGCTTTTGCTTGCTGCTCTCAGTATGTCTCCAGCAGGAATTCACTGTCCTGGCTGCTCAGAGAGCAACACAGGTGCTTGGGAGCAATCAGAGCTTCTGCTGTCACCACTGCTAGAGTGTGGGCAGGTGAACAGAAGGGTTGTAACAGCCAGTGGGATGGTTTTAACCCCAAGCAGCCTATGATGAATTTTAGTATAATACTAAAATAAGTTCATTTCCTGAGCTCCTTTTTTTCTGTGATAACATAACCTGAGGTACCTGCAGATGGTCTGCAAAGGTGACCAGGGAAAAATGCCTTTCACAGTGGCAGAAGAAAGAGCAGTCAGGGTAATAACAGAAACCCCATGAGCTACTAAAGTGCTTCTGTGATTGCACTCTGAGCAGAAAGCATTCTGTTGAGAATATTATTTTAAATTATTCTCTGCTACAGATTTACCTAAATGGAGCTGTTGTCTCCATGTTTGAAATACACAAACAAGTATGCTTTGTTAGGTGTTAGTATACTGTTGTGTGACATTATACAGCAGATAGTATATTGTCCTGGATACCCAGTGCTCAGTAAATCTGCCCTCAAAACTACACACCAATAGGAGGATGGGAAGGAGAAATAATGTGAAACTACGAATAATTCTGAAAGGAGTGTAAAGAACAAGTAACTCAAGTGATTGAGTAAGATATTTGACCCTCTCACAGAATACCCTCAGTGGAGTCTTTTTTAAATGACAGCATTTTATTGTGAGTCTACTGATTAGGAAGGTGTTTTATAACTAAATCTTATTAAAGTTCTGCACAGCTTGGAAATCAATTGATTTAAAGTTGATATGTTTTTCTGTGATGTAGATATTGTATTACATGGTTATTGTGCAGTAGAAAGGGCAGAATCTGCTAATGGCAGAGAACAACTCAAGCTGTAACAAGATTCAGTAAATCAGGGTAGATGGTAGTGTAGTTGTAAAATAGCTTTGCCTAACAGACTGCAAACATCTATTTTACTCTTTTTCTAAAAAAACATTATTTCTGTAGCTGTATCTGTTGCTTGATAAAAAGAAAGCTCATGGAGGCTAAATCCATACCTCAACTGTTTATTGCCATGAATAATATGCCCTAGTTATCCTAGTGAGACTTCTTCATACATACCTAGAGGTACCAGATAGAGGACAGAATTCAGACTAAGGCTATACTAGCAAGGAGAGGCAAGTGAGAATACCCATTGCTTTAGCAATGGAGTATTTATGTCACTGAATTCTATTTAAAAGCAAAAGAATATAATTAAAGTACCTTAAAATGTGTCCTTTTTAACTGAACTGATTGTTGATGCTTCTGTCCAAATATCAGGGCCTGTATGCCGTGGGGAACTTCTTACCAAGTGACGAGAATGTGTTTCACCCAAATTTTCACAGAGAACCTCTAAGGTCATTGACAGACCTCAGTCAAGATGCCAACAGAATCCTGCCAGGTAAAAATGGTGGCAGCAGCGATGGAATTGTCTCTCACCGTACAGAAAGTATCCTGAATAGAAACCACAGAGATTCAGGCTCTCTGACCAATCTCAAGAGAGCAAATGCTGATGTAGAAATAATAACACCACGAAGCCCAATGGGAAAGGAAAACATGGTTACTTTCAGCAACACTTTGCCAAGAGTCAACACACCATCCTTGGAAGATCCAGCAAGACGAAATGCAACAATACATGCATCGATGGATTCTGCCCGTTCCAAACAATTGCTGTCCCAGTGGAAGAACAAGAATGAAAGTAGAAAGTTGTCACTGCAGGTAATAGAGACTGAATCTGGCCAGTCACCACCAAGGGCTATTGAAATGAGGTCAAGCTCAGAACCCTCCAGAGTGGGTGTAAATGGTGATCATCATGGCCCAACTAGCCAATACCTGAAAATCCAACCTGGCAGTGTACCAGGTTGTAACAACTCAGGTCTTACTGGCGGGCCAAGGGTCTCCATTCAGTCCCGTCCTGGCTCATCCCAGCTAGTACACATTCCTGAAGAGACTCAGGAGAACGTGAACACATCACCCAAAAGTAGTTCAGCTAGAGCTAAATGGCTGAAAGCTGCTGAGAAGAGTGTTGCATGCAGGAGTAATAGCCAGCCAAGAATCATGCAAGTAATAGCCATGTCTAAGCAGCAAGGAGTGCTTCAGGGCAGTCCAAAGAGTTCAGAGGGAAGCACAGTGACCTGTACAGGAGCCATCAGATATAAAACCTTAACAGACCATGAGCCAAGTAGCATTGTAAGAGTTGAGGCCCATCCAGAAAATAATAGACCTGTAATTCAGATGCCATCAGAAGGTGAAGGAAGTGGGTCATGGAAATGGAAAGGTCCCGAAAAAGTCACTCTTCGTCAAACATATGAGCTAAATGATCTTAACAGAGACTCTGAGAGCTGTGACTCCTTAAAAGACAGTTATGGGTCAGGTGACAGGAAAAGAAGCAACATAGATAACACCGAGCATCACCATCATGGAATCACCACGATAAGAGTCACTCCAGTGGAGGGAAGTGAGATTGGCTCAGAGACTCTGTCCATTTCTTCTAGCCGGGACTCAACTCTACGAAGAAAAGGTAACATCATTTTAATCCCTGAGAGAGGGAGCAGTCCGGAGAACACCAGAAACATCTTCTATAAAGGCACATCCCCCACGCGAGCGTACAAGGACTGAGAGGAGACGTATCAGCTGGACCATACCACCACAAAGTAAACACATCTTGACACAGGTTCTGCTCTCTTTGTTTTGAGCTGATATTTACCTTTATGTGCCAAATTATTGACCAGCAGCCCTGCATTGCTGATGTGCAGTGTGCATGAGCCTGTGAAAAGCATGTGGTGGGAGGAAAAGCACAATGCCAGAACTAATGTGAAACATTTTCATGCAACTTGTTTCTTCAGATTCAAAACATTTATCTGAGGGCGATGATGTCAATTCAAAGAATGGTCTTGAACACAGACACTGTATTTCCTGAATGTGCCAACTTTTTATTTTATATTTGTGTCCAAAATTGACTGACTTTTTCACAGCAAAGGCTGTATCAGTGGTATATATTCACCTTTGCAGAATTTGCACCAAATCTTTAATGCAGGATGGTGCTGATGATAACTTTACATGTTTTGAAAAAATACATAATTATTAGACTCTGCAAACATGACATATTGATGTGCAGTTACTTTACAAGTAATATTGCTAATACTATGATGATGCTGGCTGCATTCATTTAGCGTAGGAAATATTTACAGCTTTGTTATAGTGGATCTGTCACATTCAAAGATTGCAAAGGTTTTGTGTAGTTCTTTAAGATGTCTACTGCAACAAAAAATGTGTGGGTGACATTCCATTAGAATGGAATGACTATCTATTTTGAATAGTTTTGCTGCTACTGCTCAACTTTTGTTCAAGAACAGGTGCTACTAATGAAGAGGCTGCTTCTTAGTGGGCTAACTTGTAGAATTGTTTTCAATTACGTTTTTTAAGGGGTCTTATCAAGTACTACAAGTAATTCAGATTTCACATTTTTAAACTTCTTATTCTGTCCTTCAGTGACCCTTCCATTTTTCTATTAGTTTTTAAACAAATAATGCAGGACACCTATAACTGCAAGATGTGCAAATGTAAAAGGCGAGCCATGAATAAATAAAAATAGATGGCAACTTTCCTGACCAGCTTCCAAGGAGACAGGAATTAATGTCATAGCTCACACTTAGAAGCAGTCATTCACCTCACTTGCTTAGTATGCCACAAAAACAATCACAAGTTTCACCCCAATCACTTCACGTAGGGGATTTGTGCTTTGCTTTAAAGAATGGAATGCCTTGGTATTGCAGAATCACTGAAAAAGCATTGCATTGTGCCACTACTACAGTTCATCTCCCTTGAGACACCCTCCAGAGCCTTCTTAAGCATGATATTTTTCCCACCACTGCCACTTAAGAATATAAAAGGCCTCTGCACCTGAGAGAACATGAATTATTTTTGTAAACCAAGCTTTGGGTATAATGATTAAACTTGTCTGCTAAAAATCTCTATTGCCAAAAAATTATTGAAAGGATAAGCTCTGAAGGGAATAAACATGGCATGTCCTAGAATGGGCCTGCTAGAAGAAATGCCTCATTTCATTTGGCTCTGACTTAAACCCTGAAGAAAGCCAGGGGCAGTGTTCACCCACTGCAGCTCTTCATTCTCTCCTTATCTACCTGAGAGAGAACTACTCTCAGACACCTGCCAGCTCCCCTGCTAAGAGGGGAAGGGAATGGCTTAGCAGTCCTCTCACTGAATAAGAAATAGCAGATCAAGTCTGTTCTCTGGCTTCTTGAGAGAAGTGTTTTGGTCTAAGTCCTTTTCTCATTTAGGGTATCAGAAAACCAGATGCATTCTCTATAGTCAGAACCTGTCTACAGACCCTACCCCACAGAACTCTAAGGAAAAGCCCACCCTACCCCAGCCAAGTAGGAAGTAGAAGGAAGAATCATCCTGTTCAAGAAGATCAACAGCACAACACAAACATAGACCAAAAAACACCAAAAAAACCCCAAACCAAACAACAAAACAAAAACCCAAAAACAAAGACCTCCAAACCAAAACGAAATCCCAAACCCAACCCCAAACCTAAGTAATTTCACAAGGATGAGGATGGTGTTTGTGAGTCAATGGAAAGCTTTATATATAATTCCCAGTTTTTCAGGTGCTCCAGGCTTACTGAATACTTGCTGTCAAGCCAACTGTGCCAAGCAATGCTTCCCTCACCTGCCCATTACCCAGTGCTGTGGAAGAGTGTCAGTCCTTAAGGAAGTGACCACACTCTTCCAGCTATTGATACAAAATGACCCCGTCATACTTAGGATGACTGGGAGAAAGTATTCTGCAGGTTGCCTGTAAGAAGCTACCCAGTAGGGTTGCAGCATATTGTCTATGATAAAGGCACTGTATGTTGAAGACACACTTTAAGGTACATCAGCTGGGAAAAATAATCATAGATACCAGGAGAAAAAGGAAAAAAAAGGTAATTTTTTTAGAAGTAAGTTCTCAGACGCTAGTATTTACAAGTCAGGATTTGTTTTTTCTTTTCAAAGGGATGTATCTTTAGTCCTTGGTATTTAATATGAAATTTTATATAAGATTCCAAGGAATTACAAACACTTGGATTGTCATGAACAAAACCCTTTGGATTTAGTTTAGTCTAGGTACAGGATAAAGCAGGTAGGATTAGCTTTAAAGGAATGGGTAAGACACAAACACTGTTGGCCTATCAATGCAGGGAAATAAGACGCAATCATTTGTTAGTTTGTAAGTGCAGGGGAAAAGAACATTAGTAGATGAACCTGGAAATAAAGGAAAATTGAAATGGAGAATAATGGCAATAAAGCAAAGATTAGAAAATGTTCCCTCTGGCAATTTAGCTGTTTTGGAAACAGCAGGATTCCTGGTGGGAGTGTTTGTTGTTTATTCCTTGGTTTTAGTCAGATATCTATTGGCATATATGTTGCTTTTATTACTCTAAAACTTGCTGCACTATTTCAAGTGCAGTGTGATATTTTTCCTAAAGTTTCCTATTTCTTAAGAAAAGATTTTAAAGCTCTTGTGTAATCATTAAACTTATGTTCTATACATAAATATTGATATATTCTTTTTTACTCAAAGTGCCAAAGGCTACTGTTTTTAATAATGGCTTATCAAATTATATTACGTTAGAGAGCAGAAGTGTAATAATATATACATTGGAACTCAGACCTCTGCATGTATATTTGATAAGGAGCCTTTTGTAAAATTACTCTTTGTTTACATTCCACTGGTACCTTAATTTAAAATTAATCAAATAAATTGACAGGTGACATCTTCTTAGTGTTCTGATTTTCTTACTTGCTAACAGGCACGAATTTCTTTGTTAGGCTGTGCTTTACTGAGAAAAGAAAATACTTAAAAATAAAATATGTTTTTAAATGAGAGTTCTCTATATAAAGTATTGTGTTTAATAAAATGTTATGCCATGTTTTCAAATGGAAAATAATTTGTAAATTGCTATAAATGTATTTTGTTAAATAAGTACAGATCAATGCTACTGTGTGAGTTTATTGTGCTAACATCATGAAATAAAGATAAAATTCCTCATTGATGTTTGTTTATCTGTGGTGAAGCAAAGTCTCATTCCCTCCCAAATTATTTTTCACTATTCGGTATCTCACGATGTGTAAAAGTGGTCATTGGTGAGAAGCCTCAAGACCTTGAGCAGCGGTAAGAATTTGTAAGGAACAGTGTCCAAACAAAGTTTTCTCTAACCAAAAAACATTTTACAGAAAAGCCCCAAGTGAATTGGGAACTTCAAGCCATGTGAGGACGTGCCTCCCCAATCATTCTGCAGCACCAGCTGCCTTTGCTGAGCCCCCAGTGCCCCTAAAGCACCTTGCTAGTGTTGAGTAGAGCTGCCAGACATGGCTGGCGAGGCCAGCCTTGGTTTTGTGAATGAGAACAGGGCAGATGTCAGAGGTGAACTTGAGAGGACGGGCTCTCCCCAGCGGAAGAAGTTAGAATGCAGGAGTCTGCAGGTGCCGTACACCCTTTGCTGGCAACAGTGAAAAACCTTATGTGTAACAGCACACTCTGAAAAACAGCCTTATCTAGAAGGCACGCAAGGTAGTGTGATAAGCACACAGCAAAGACTGTCTCCGAGCCTGCCTGAAACACCCTGAAATGGCAGCAGCAGGGCCCAGGTGCCTGGGGTGGAAGACACAGCTGTAGCTGAGGCACGCACTGACACTGCCAATGACCTAATAAAGACCACAGGGAGTGGCAGAGCTGCTGCAATGCATGGCAGCACAGCAAACTGACTCTGAGAAGCTTTCCTAAGTGTGCCCGGCCTTTGTGCACAGGCTGCCCCTTTGCATTTGTGTGTCCTTGGAGCAGGTAACCTGCTGTGGCTGGGAGCAGTGGGCAGCTGCTGTCCCTGCTGACTCCAGCCAGGCAGCACAGAGCTGAGTGGTGACAGCAGTGTCACACATGTACTGTGCTCCATGCCAAGGCACACGGGGTGGACTGACATCGCCTCAAGCTGTGTGCCAATCTGGGTCATTTGGCAGTCCCTGTCCCATGACTTTCATGACAAAGTTAAGATGGGAGCCCTCAAGCAAAAGAGAAATCAAAAACCAGTATGTTGTCTCTCAAAGAAAGGCAAGTGTCTGTACAGCTGTGATACTGTTCCCTCTGTGGTGACGGAAGGCGCTTTCTTCTTGTGGCTGGGGCTGAAGAATGTCCTGCCCCCCACGGTATCAGGAGCCAGTTTCAGGAGAGGCCTCTCACTTGGCCAGCAGCAGACACTGCTGTGGTAGTGCATTACATGCCTTGAGTGAGGCTGTGTGATGCATAAGGGCTGTGGCCCAAGGTTATGGTGTCCTGACATCTGGAACATGTGTTGGTAGCCTGGGGAAGCTACAGACAGTGATGGCTGGTGTGGCTGGGAGAGACCCTGTGAAGGATGCAAGAGAGAAAAACAGACTAGGGTAGCACTGCTGAAAGCTGACACGTAATGCAAATATGATGAGTGCTCTCCTGGGAATGGCCCCTTCCATGGATCACAAAGGGGCCTAGACAATTAGTTCAAACATTTTAAAGGGCACATTTTAAACATCTGATATTAGGCTAAAAAATTTAGTCCCTCTGAAGGGTATCTTTGATGTAGAGATTATATTATAAAACTTCATCGAGGATGAGAAAGTACCTCTACTGACAAACCTTGTCACATTCCCTTAGACCATTCTGGCTACAGCAAGAGTGCCACTAATTTAAGAGAGCTCACTGTGATCCAGATTGATGGCTACATATGATCATGTAAAGGGGTTTATAAAGGTATGATTGATTAAACTGAAACTTAAATCTGTTTTGTGCTGGACTTTATAAGAGCTTCAGAGGCCTTGATATAAGTCACATAAGACAAGACTGTACCAGAATCAGTTTGGTATAGATTCATGAAGACCTTTTGTGTGACAGACCAGTGCACACCTAATTTGGCAGGACCTTTTTAAAGGCATTAGAACCCTTGTTCATAAAGTCATGAATAAAATCTTTTCACAAACCTTAAAGCCCAGAATGTATCAAACATGGGATAAAACTTCCAAGTGTCTCCATACTCCACATTTAAAATGAAAGTAAGGGAACTAAGCTGCATACATGTGCATAGAAACACACACAATATGTTCAAGCCAGGGTTTAGAAGGAGAAAGCTAAACCTACATTTTAAATCAAGGAACAAATTGTGGCAAGGTTGCAAATACTCTCTCTAAAATTTTTCTGTTTTGCCTGCAGTAAGCTGTTCAGGCCTTCCAAATATGCATATAGTCATCATTTAATTATACCTTCCATACATGAAATCTGTGATTTTGCCATAAAGGAGAACACAAATCTTCACATTAAATGGATTTATCAGCACATTCCTGTTAAACAAAAACAAAAACAAAACCAACACCCCCCCCCCAAAAAAAGAAAACCAACCAAAAAACTCATCCATAACTAAAGTAAGTCAGCTCAGTTCTAGAAAGCACATCTCATGTTCAAGGGGAAAACCAAAAAAAAAATATTATCACCCCTCCAAGCCTCTCCATACCTTCAAAGGCCAGGTGTCATTCAGCTTTTTAATACTCTATTACTTTTCCAGTACTGCTCAGAAAGAAACGGGAGTCATGGGGATTTGTGGATGTGTCAAATCTCTGCAGCTACTAAATGATGCATAAGGAGAAGCTCTGCTCTCTCACCAAATCATTCAGAGGAGACTGGAGCATATCTGAGTGCAATGGGATCCTGTTTCTGCTCTGCTTCAAACAGAGTTGGTGGATCATGATGTCTGCTCCTACCCCATGCCGGGGCCAGAATACCTCTGCTATGTGAATAAGATCACACAACTGGGAGCAATAGCTTGGCTCATTTTCACCTGTAAACTATATGACTATGCTTTGTAAGCAATAGCCATATTTGAATTTTCTCCAAAATTAGCTATAGTGTTTTCAGTTAGTACAGGCTTGGTTTATCAAAGTTCCCAGAATTCATTGTTTGGGTGTCCTTTCATGTACATATTGATGTGATATTCTTTGCCTGAGCTATATTACTGATCCTGTGGGCCCTGAAATTTGTTTGCCTTAGTCAAGGCGAGGTGTGGATACTTACTGGAGTTCAGGTATACACTTCTTTCATAGAGCATCAGCAGGGGCTGAAAACTAGTGCACGTGGTATCAGTTGCAGTTTCCTCTGATACTTCTTATGTTCAGTAGCATTTGAGAATTATCTTTGCTCTTGTAAGAGAGGAGAGTTTTCACAGAAGTCATTCCAACATCCTATATCACCCAACATTGATTATGAACCAGCCTGGCAGGGAATAGTTGCAGGCTTTGGCCACTTCTAGGCTTTAGTTTCCCAAGGACTGCTATGGGTATGATGACAAATTATGCCTTGGTTTACTACCAAAGAATGAGCAGAAAAACTGAAGAGAAGCATGCAGTTTAAATTATCAGAACAGCTTCATAGAGCAGGTTCTGGCTGATAACACAAACCAAATATGCTGTGAGCTCTGTATGCCTAACAGATTGTAGACTTGTCTAACCTGCTAAACCACGACAGACAGTGGAAAGAGGTTTCTTAAAATGCTTCTATTTTTAATGAGGTTTATGGAAGAGTTCTCCATTCACCAACTTCTTTTATCATGCAGGTGGAAGAATTCAGATACAAGTTTAAAAGCCCCAAAACTTGTACCTTACCCAAGAAAAAAAAGTGTGCCAGGAGAAAGTTGAAGATGCTATACAAAATGAAAGAGTAAGCAGCACTGAAAGAACAAAATAATAATTTTTAAATTTGCATGTGATTTTTATCAAGCAGTGTAGGCAGCTAATTAGTGCAATCAGTGCTTTCTTAATTCCTCTTCAGTTATTCATCAAATAAATGAAGACTGGGCCACTGCAACACAATTAATTTCTTCTATACTTAAGATACAAAATGTGCCTAGTTTACAAAGCCCTAAGCTCTTGTCATTGAGAAGGGGAAGGGGAGGAACCAAAGGAACTGGTGAGAGTATATCTTAATCTGTAAAGTGATACAGAAGCTGCATGGATATTTTATAATATTCAAGATCAAAATTTTTGAAAATTACAACAGAAGTAGCTAATCTAGCACTGGACACACAGCTAACATAACCAAAATTCTACAGAACCTCTGAAGGAACATATTACCAGTTAAGCTCACTGAGTGGGTTTTTAGCAAGGCTGGTGAGTTGGGCAGTATCAGTTGTATGCCACTAAGCCACGTTAGACTGTACAAACAGTCTGTTGTTTAAAGGAAAGCATGTAGAGAGACACAGCAAGAGATCTGCTGCCATAGAAACAGATGTAGCTGTTAGATGTGCTGCATCATTGCTACACTCAGGAAAAACCATGGATCAGCAGTATACCACAGACCGCATCTAACTTGCTTTGTTCAATCAGAATTTCAAATCTGAAACAGATAAATGATGATCAGTTATTATTCACAGTATAGTGTAGTTGCACAGGCTTAGCACACTTTCTATCAGGACTTAATAACTAGTGGAAAACTGGAGATGAGAAACTAAAAAATTAAGGAATATGTATAATTTAGAAGCTTTAATCTGATATAGTGCTTTGTGTTCTCAGAAAAATTTAAAAAGCTGATAGCACCTGATCTTTAACCCAAGTTAAAGAGTGCTTTACTTTTGCAGCGTTTGTTCCTATTTGCTAGAAAATGAAGTTGAAATTCCATATTTATAATCCATCTCTCCTATTCCAGTTGATGGTACTCTCTTGTACATAAGGAATCCAACTGCCAGAACCACACACTACAAGGGTGCCCATTCCATCTTCTATTACACCCAGTCCTGTGCCACCCTTGTAGAGACTTAACCAGTCTGTTTCACCTACAGTGCAACTGCTTTATATGGAATCAATGAACATTTTTAACAAACAAAAATAAGCTACTGTCTAAACTACTGCAGAGACAGGACTTTAGGGTTTACTTTTAGAAAAAAATATAAAATTAAAACAGTTCAAGGCTGAAATGTTATTTCTCTGCAGCCAGTATCTCATTATTCATAATTGTCTAGAAAAGTGCAAATGTATTTCTGGTTTTAAATTATGGTAACATGGAGCTCTGGATTATCCAGAGTGAGTTTAGCACTGATATAAAGCTGATAAATCGAATTCTGTGTCCACCCTGATTATCACTTTTTAAAAGATTGGACTACATAAAACAAAATAGTTGCATAATAAATTACAGGCAGAAATATAATATCTGTTATGTATATTACATTTAGGGCACAAGAATGAGATTTGGTACATGCCATAATCTCCTGCAAGTGTATTAATCTTTACTGAGTGTTGCCAGTTCCTGGTAGAATTCTGATGTTATCATTTAAATAGGAAAAAAATTGTATGTTGTAAAATTATTCAGTTTTTCTCTCTTCTGTGAGACAAAAATAAAATGCTCCATTTAAATGCACTCCTACATGGTTTTCACAGCATAATGATACTCTGTGGCAGCAGCTTGCACAGTAATGCTGCTTTCTACTAAAAAGTATGAATTGACCTTATGTAAACTGCAGTAATTGTTTCCTGCGTTAATGAAAAGATCCTTCATTTTTCCAGAGGAGGAAATTCAATTGGATTAAGGTGCTCTGAATCCAGAAGTTCAGCTAGTTGCAATACTTACATGTCTCTGGTACCAATACCATAGAACAACCTATGCAAGCAGAAGCTTCTTGATATGAACATCACAGATCTATCACTTAAGCATAAAAGTGTTGAAAGTACTTTATGCCTTTTTAGCATATACTTTCCAAATACATATTTTTAGATGCTTTGCTGAGCATCTAGTTGATTATATTGTCCCTTCACTGAACACAGTTAAAATCTCTGTCTTCTACTAGCAACTGCCTGAAAGGAATCTTAAGAAGAAAATACTTTAATTCAGGTTGGCCTCGTTTTTACTCCTTGAGAGTGCTTGGTATATATCAGAATAATGAGTCCATATTAAGAAGATAAGACAAAAGGACAGAAGATTTGCATATTGTATGCTGTTTCTTTACAAACTGTGATATACATCACCTTAAAAAATTTAAAACCTAATGGTTCTTGGGACAGTGAAGAGTTGGTTACAATAAACAAGATCCTTTAGCTGTCATAGCAAATGTTTAAAAATTTCTGGAACTCTGTGTGTTAGCTAACATAATCATCCAGTCTTTTCAGCATCTGAAGTCCACTGGAACCAAACCAATCTTGAGGAAATGTAAACTATCAAGACTAAATAACCTTGTATGTTTGAAAACTAGCAGGAAATCTTCTAGCTGTTGCTACAACTTACAGCTCTGCCCAGGTAAACAATCATAATGTTAAAATATGGCACGCACATGGACCCATATGGGATTGATGGGTGGATTAAATTCATTTCTAAACAATTTTTAAAAATAGAAAGAAATCATCCCTTGAAATTGCCAGAATTACTTTGATAGCTGCCAGTAAGGATCCTGTTGCACTATCCTTAGTATGAGTGTGTAGAACGTGGATACAAATGGGCTGAGTGCAGCCCTGGCTGTCCTTGGTGCAGATTAAAAAGCCTGTATGAGTCTTTGGGTTTTGAAAACTGTTAGCAGTAAGAGACTGGGAAATGATAAACCTGCAGTGGTAGTAGCAGAGTCAGTGATTCACCAGCACAGACAAGAATATAGACAGAATGTGAACAAGAGGGAAGACAATGAGTTATGGAAATCTTTGCTGTCTCCAGTTTCTTCCATTCTTCTTTAATGCTCTTAGATCTGGGTAATTTTAGATTTTATAAAACCTATTCTCCTCACTGTAGTATTAATGCCATATCCTAGTACCCTCCCTTGTTTTCTCACAAAAACTAGAACTCTATACAATAGACTGTGTTTACCCACTTCTTCCTTTTTACCATATTATTACTTTTCTTTCTCCATAAATTGCACATGTTCTGGGAAGTACACTCTTCTTGTGTTTGCCATTACACAGTGAGAAAGATCACGACAGTAAGCTGTATAGGTGGCCATAATATATGTGTTCAAAGGTGATCCCAGAGGCTAATCCTGGCAGCAGGGACTCCAAGGAGGGTTCTGCATCACCCAACACAAACTGCTACACCACAGCCCATGGAGAATTCCCGGGTCCTACTGTATCGGCAGCATGAATCACCGGAAGCATTGTGCCCCTTTGTCTACAGAAACAAAAGGTGACTGACACACGCTTCTAGAAGGCTGATACTTCTTCAGGGTACCTATTTTTATTGCTGTTCATTCCTCCTCTCCCTTATAAGAGAGGAAAAAGATTCTACAGGAGGAAAGTGCAAATGAAGTGCAGTACCATCACATTTAGCTTTCAAACAAGGAGTGTCTTCCAAAACAGATCAAATAATCAGCGCTAACAAAACTTCAAGCAGCGGCTAATTATTAACCCACACCAACAAACAAAAGCAGCAGCATTTCAGCTCTTCCCTTAGTGGAAAAATTCAAAACTGTGAAATGAGAAATGTTCTAGCTGGAACCTCACAAATGTCCTAACCCCATTTCTCACCAATCTGTCTTTCCTGCCTATCAAATCCAATTGACTGACAGGCAATTTGTATGAGCCGTTGTAATATGTAAGCTCCAGTAATTCCTTCTTTAAAAAGCCTTTCATCCTGCTCACTACAAGAGGTGAAAAAATGTGACTGTATGAAGCAAACAAGCAAATTTGGCAGAAAGGTACCCATTAACTCTCATTAGCACTGATCTTAGGTATGGCAGCTGGGATGGGCCAAAGGTCATAACTGGCAACTTTCTCCTTGTTTTTCTTCATCTCTCAAGAGGTAGAGATGAGATCGTATTGGCCTAATTAACATCTAAGTCCCATCAGACTGTTTTAGATCAGATTAAGTCAAGACTGTTAGGACAGATGAAGATACAGAGCTAAAAAATACTGAGAATGACACACTTTATGACATGAATTGGTCATTTCATCAAGGAAGAGGAAGGATTATTTCTCTCTCCCCTTTTCCCTAGCAACCATGAAAATTTTGGGTTCTTTTTCATTTATAGAAGAGCCCTGATTTCAGGATTGTCACAAAATGGAAGCATCTGCTTGTAACCAAGGCGTTTTCTGAAAAGCACAGGACCTTTATTTAAAGCTTTTTAGACCTTATGTTTTATTATGACAATTATTTCAGATAAAAGGAAATTACAAAGCCTGAGGTATGGGAAGGCTTTCATGATACCATAGAGAGCTCATATTATAATCTAGCCCGAGTACACAACTTGCTTGACAAATACCATAATTGGGAGCCTCTATAAGAGGATAAATAATTATTCAGCTGCTGATAAATTCTGACAGATCATCTTTCCTATGCAGCTTGAGTAAAAGACATAATCAGAAAGTCCTTGATCTGTTAATGGGCTAATAGCACTCTAAATCCAAACTACCTTAAAAAACACTGACAGCTTTAAAATACTATTTAACATTTTTTTCCTTTTTCAGTGAAGTAGTATCACTGAGCATCATATTGATATTGTACTGAGAGTGTTGTAGTTTTTTTGTGGGGGTTTTATAATTTTTCACTCAATGTTCAGCAGAGTTATTTTCATTCCCTCTAAATTCAGCCCAAGTTCTCAAGCATTGCTTTTTGTCAGGGTGGTTGGCCAATGTCTCAGATAGGCTTAAAATGAATAAACATTAGTTATTTAAATGAATATATAAAATTTCTATGGGCTACATTTTTTCTTTAAGTCAGAGACATTTTGTGTCAAAAGTACAAGCCAGTAATATTTAAGGAAAAAGGAAAAAAAATGCAAACCCTGCAATCTCCAACTATAATCCCATTATGTAATCATTGCTGGAGACTCCAAACCGAGAATATCAGCCAGCTGCATTCCTAACAGAGACTGAAGAAATTTCTAGGCAAGGCACTCAGGTGACTATACAAGTACATGTCATTAAACAGAACCTAGATGTGGAAGCATATACAATCTCCACAGCTTCTTTACTTCTGTCCAGATAATGTGCAGACAGAGGAGGGGACTAGTGCTGAGGAGGAATGAGAGAAGTATTCCTCCTTTTCTGCCAGACCAATTCTTTTATAATCACAGTGCTGCTGAGAGTTTGGGGACTGCTGTGGTAGTAGATCTGAAAAATCAGAGTAACACATCTCTAGTGCACAAAGGGGTAATGATTTTCGAAAGATTTAAAAATGCATGAACATCTAACAACCTGTATCCTGAAAATCTTCCACTGAATCCAGGGGGGGAGGTAGCAGCAAAGTAATAAAAATTTTAACCATGTGAGATGGTCAAAAGTTTTAGATATTTATAGGCTTTTTGTGGAATAGACTAGGGTTTGGGGTTTTTACCATTTTGCCATGAAATGAAACATATAAAATAAAATTAAAATGAACCCTCCATGACAGATCTCTGAAGCATAATGATGCTAAAAATAAAACGTTACCAGGGAAACTGAATGGAACTGAAATTAGCGATAGGGCCTGATCTAAAGCCACTGAAATAAAATGAGAACAGGATCAAATTACACTGAATAAAATAAATCAAAAGTAAAGCAGTCCTTCAACAGCAAAAGCTTTATTCTGATATTATCTCTGGTTATAAACCAAAAACAATGTCAGACTCCTAGTAGGGCTTTTTTCAATGCTCTGAATGTCCATGTCTGTGTGTGTGTGTGTGTGTGTGTGTGTGTGTGTGTGTGTGTGTGTGTGTGTGTGTGTACAAGACTCTCAAGATCTACTGAGCACCAATAGACTACAAGGGGTGCCCAGCCTGCACTGCTCTGATTTCTCCCTTAGCGTAAGAGCTCATAACTCGAGTCATCTTTACATAACTAAAATTTCATCTCTTCTATCACTCATGTTGGCAACTCTTCTATCTTGTTATGAAGCTCCTTTGAGAGAAAGTTAAAAGGTTAAAAATTATTCAAGACACATTACATTAAGAGTCTAGATACTCTAATTTCAGCAAACGCTCACATTCATAAGAAGCATAGAGTCACCTACCACGAAGTAAAAAAACCTCCAAACTTCTCTATTTCTGAAAATGTTAGTCTACTGCTATAAAATGGCCAAATATCTATTTTCAGACTGAACACATTAGTTCAGGACTAAATTATTTACAGAGAAGTACAGTGACTCCAGACTTGACATCTCCATCCTACATTTTTTAACTTTATCACTGAACTCGAGCTTATTTCCTCACTTCACCCACAACTTCACTGTGGTATTGGTATCATATATATCTGCCACAATATCCATTCTCACCCAGTGATTGCAGTAAGGCTCCCCCATTTGTATTATTGCTCCTCAACTAGAGAAATCTTACTGTTTACATCCTACTTCAAAAGATCAAGGATTAATTCTCACCAAAGCAACTACCTGGCAGCAGAGCATTACTTTTTGTACAATATTATTGACTGTTTTTTTTCTGAAATGGGATAGTCTCACAATATAAGTGATAATCAGTGATTTTTAATGGCTATTCATTTTACTCATTTTTGGTTCTTGGTTCAGATTTCTATTTCCGACCCCAAGACAGCTCAATATTGTTGTTAATATTAATCATTTGTTCAGTTTCATTGTGAGCTAAACTTTTCAAGTTGATGCCCCAGGGTTCATAAACAAATTTGCAAACTCAAGGATGGATACTTCACTGCAGAAAATGATAATGACCCACAGCTCCCATTTACACAGGGAAACAAATGTATACATGTATAAATGGCGATTTTACAGGCATTCATAGTCTATCTACATCAAATTAAATGATGTTATTAAATGTTATTGGCCTGTTTTTTCTTCTATACTTTCAGTTTGCTGCAGATGACTGCAGGGCATTTTCTTTGAGTGATAACTCCCATCCATATACCCTGTTCCAGCACATACAAGCCACATAAAAATAGAGGGTCTTAGATTACTTTTATTAATTTCAAGATCTTCCACACAACAATGCATGTTTAAGACACTAAAACCTATAGCCCCTTAAAATCTTTTAAGAATACTGTAAGCCTACCTTCTCATTAGCTTATTGTTGCTAATTACAACGCAAGTTTTTATTTTTACTCGCTGTTACATAACAGTCTTCTCAGTAAACAATGCTATTGAACAATTTCAAAGTTTGAAAAAGTTTGGCCTAGATTCAACCTCTCTAAGAACAGGTCTTAGAAGGAGGGCATATCAGACTGGGCTCCCAGTGGGGAGAGGGAAATAGATCATGACTTTTTGGGAAATAGAAACAGTTGCATCTGGCTCAGGTTTATTTCTGCAGAATCAGGCAGAGTGGCAGATGACCTGCCTCAAATTCATAAATTCAGCCTTCAATTTTCAAGGGCATACAAGGATCTGCATTTGAAACTAGTCATCTGATGTTTGGCTCCCTGACACCACTTCAAGTGGCTTTGTTATATAAAAACCTCAGAGAGATGTAACTCAGTGATACCTAATGTTTGGCTTTTTCTGACAGAGACATAGCTGAATTTCCCAAACTTGTTATTGCAAAGGGGATCACAGCAACTGAATCAAAGTCCTTCATTGACTCACTTAGACTGGAAAAAATCTCTAAGACTGAGCCCAACCATTAAACCCTCACTGCCAAAGCCACCATCAAATCATGTCCTTAAGTGCCATATCTATACATCTTTTAAATATTTCCAGGGGTGGTGACGCGACCACTTCCCTAGGCAATTAGTTCTAAAGCTTGATAACACTTTTGACGAAGAAATTTTTCCAAGTATCAACTCCAAACCTCCTCTGGTGTAGTTTGAGGCAATTTCCTGTCATCCTATTTCTTGTTACTTGGGACAAGTGACTGACACCTATCCAGCTCCATTCAGGTACTTGTAGAGAGCAATAAGGTCTCCTATGAAGCTCCTTTTTCTCCAGCCTGAACAACTGCAATTCCCTCAGCTGCTTCTCATCAGGTTTGTGCTCCAGACCCTTCCCCAGCCCTGCTGGCCTTCTCTGGACACTCTCCAGTACATCAGTGCCTTTCTTGAAGTGATGGGCCCAAAATTGGACACCACAGTCAAGGTGTGGCCTCACCAATACCACTTACAGGAGGACAATCCCTGCCCTGGTTCTGCAGGCCACACTATGCCTGATGCAAGCCAGAGTGCCACTGGCCTTCTCGGCCACCTGGGCAAGCTGCCAGCTGTTGTTAGAGAGACTTCTTGCCTCATGATGCTCCCAGATCTGATGCCCAAACTGGGCAGCTGAACAACATAGGCCCATCACATTCCCTTTCTTTGAAGTAACTTCTGTCTTTTTAGTTATATGCTGAACCCAAGGAAAGAGTGGCCTTGGTGACAGATACAAAGGTCTGCCATTCTCACAAGGAAAGTTAGTATGTCATCTTCATGTCAAGGCATATCAAAAAAGAAAATGCACACCTTTGGTTTTGATAGTTTTTGACATGTAAATGAGTATAGCAGTGACACTTTTATGTTTTATTTATAACACATAAACAGAACTAATCCTGAGAATTATTCAGAAGCATTTTATTGAAGTAGGTGGTCTACTATCATGTCATTGAGCACAGAATAGCAACATTTACCTTCAAAAGTTCACTTGGAATAGCATCAGGATTTAAAATAGAAAACCCCTGGCCCGAATGATTCCATTAACAGCTCATTTGTTACTTCAGGATGAACTGAGTTAATTTCTCTTGTGAAAACTTCTTTTTAGCAAACTGTCAGAGAAGAAGAATTGATTCAAAATATATACATTCCCAGTTGTAGTTTATAGTTTATGTTTGTTAATTTTCTTGTTACTCATTTATTATTGTTTTTAGATATTATTTCATATATATTCCAGACCTGAACTCAATCTAAGTTATGTTCAAGCACCTTGCAGACTTCTACTACCCTAATGCAAGTGCAACTGATGAATATGTCAACAAAGCCAAATGGCAGCAGATGTCTAGATTCCATTCTGGAAAATGCTACTGGAAAGGTGGCTTATCAGAAAGAAAGAGAAAATCCCATGTTACTCAGGTTTTATTTTCCAAATGATTTTTAAAAATCCTACAGTGGAGTATAGTGGCACAAGAAGGCTTACTGAACCTGATAAAAGCAGATTTGTGGTTGAGATCAAAGCAAAAGTACAGTCAGGGTTGGCCTTCGCCAACAAGCTCACTTGATGATGGAAATATCTCTTGCATGTTCACAAAACTTGAAAGACTGGGCACTTTGAGAAAGGCATTGGCTGCTCATTGAAAAAATGTCTCTTTCTAGGCAGCATTGTAGCTGCAGCCAGGCTGGTGGCAGGACAGAGAGATGGCTGCACATCCACCTGAAGTAATTATATCACCAAGGATTTCTGAGTTACAAACAAAAGCACAATACAAAAACAGCAAATAAAATGTACCCTCCTACAATTGTACCAACACATTTTTATAGATGTTTTAACTGAAATGTAAGCCTGGCAATAAAGCACCCCCGGTGTTTGTGATTACCAGCTGGCTATTACCAGAGACATATATGACTCAACATGTCTGTAAATCCAGCACTCACCCCCACTCCTCAGCATTCTCAATCTAGTAACTCAGTAAAACAAAGCCTATGAAATTCTGTCTTTGCCATCAGCTATGGCTGATGCACTCCACATACATCTAATGTACCATATTCAGATTTCCTGGTATCTATCGAGTTCTTTGAGACTAAATAATCATGTGTGCTTGTATATCTTGTAATCAGGACTGACTGGAGCTTCAAAGTGAAAATAAAAAGTGCTACAAGAATCAGTGCTAGAATGGCTTGATGGTGGAAAATATCTCAGGATATGGAAGACTAAGCAGAAATATCAATACAATGACATAAGAAAAATCTCAACTGCTCAACAGTTCATGGTTCAGAGGGTTCTCAAACAACACCTCTGTGGTAATGCACAAGGCCAGTTCCAAACTGGATTTAATGCAGCCATGTTAAAGGACTGATTTTCTAAACCAGAGCCATCTTCAACAAGTATCTGATTTGAACCCTTGCAAAAACATCTAGTCTGCAAATTTTTTTACATTTTTTATGCAATTTATTATAATCTACACTTTGGTCATGGATAAAACCTCTCTTCTTCAAACCATACAGCTGTGCTGCTCTTCCATTTTTGCTATTCTGTTCTAAGAAAAGTGCAGCTGCCACTATGAATACATTAAGGCTTCATAAAACAGCTGTCCTTAAATATCTCATCACACCTCTCCACAGACAAGTATGGCATAAAGCCACATTGCTGTTTTTGTTCTTCTCATCCATGTCAATTACAGATCAGCAAATTCGTACAGAGATTTTGTGATAAACCTGATGAATCTTGTTACTCTTGCAAAGACTTTCACTTCAAAGTGCAATTGCAAAGCACCCAAAACAGGGAAACTAGAAATAAAAATTAGCAAAGCAGACATTATATTTCTGCATGGTTCCTAATGGTTAAAAATGCAGATTCCTTTAGGACTGCATCAAAATATTAATGTTAACTTCCCTTTTTTATTTCCAGATGAGACCTTGTTCACAGATTCTCCTGCAGAAAGCATTTAAAGGCAAGTTGGGAAACACAAAACACTAAAATTCTGAGTTTTATGTCTCATTTGAAGCAGCAACACAATATTAAAAGCAGCTGAGTGCCTGAAAAATTAAGGATTTACAAGAGAATAACTGTAACCAGTTAGTGTTTAAAAGACAAAGAGTGATCAAAACATAAACTAGATTAAAAGCAAATACAGTCTGTCCATTTCTATGACTGCTAACATATAAAACTTATACAAACTGAAGAAATAGAGCAAGTTTTTCTAGAAAAACAAATATTTCTAAATCTTGCCTAATATTTCCCTGAAAAATTAGACAGATTTGACAGGAATCCAATCAGTTCTATTAGGAAAACATTAATGTGCCTGAAAATCTAAAAGTGAAACTATCCTAATCACAAATTTATAGCATATGTCCAATCTAGTGCACTAGTTCACACATCCTTCTAAAATACACCAACTAATAACTTCATTGTTCATGGCAATGTGTCAAGAAAATTACACTTAGTAACAGAGAATAACACAGACTTCAACTGTAGGGGAATGAATCGGAATTCACCATTAGAAGGATGTGGTGTATGGCCACCACAGGCCTTATCCCACCCACACTGTAGGATGACCTACAGATTCAGCTTTAACCTGTCTGACATCCCTAATGAAAGGAACTTAGAAATAAGGGGAGGGGATAGAAAGGGAAAATGAAGGTTGGGGGTTACCCACAGATGGTTAAAATTGGATGGAAGGTAGGGAAGGTAATGAACACAAAATCCTCTGGTTTCCTGCTCAGATCCAGTGCTAAGACTGCTAAAAGCAGTAAGTTCCAAATGTATTTACAGCAAGCCTGTAGGCGCCTTTGTATTAAAGAAAATGAAACAAACAAAACCAAACCAAAAAAAGGGCTACGAAAAGAACGTGCAAAGACATGCAGATATAATGTTCTTACAGAAGTAACCTCCTAGTAACCTTCTACCTTCTAGATGACATAATCACTACTAGCTATTTTCAGTGCAGAATACTGATTTAATTTGGGGTAACATGTCCTGCACCAATACTATTTATGCCCTCTTTCTTCCTGTTAATTTTTTTAAGATGCTTCAGGATTGATGACACATGGCAAGAATTTAATGAGACAATATCTTCATCTTAGGTTTGTTGCTTAAAATCACATCTGTTATGGGACTAGTTTCTGCTGTTATAACTAAAAAACTCAACATTTGTCATCCTTTAACTGATCTTAGTTATTATTAAAATGGTTTCTAAGTGTAATTAGATAATGATAAAAATACTTTATGTGTTTTCACAATGGATTGATTGAAATCACATTTGCTTTGGCCTCTACATTGCAGAAAAACCAAAGCAAGATATCAGTCTCATACAACTGCGGAAAAGATTTCTCTCCTGGACTTTTCTACTTCCCTGTCCATCTATTCTGTCTTCATGGCCACCAGGTTCATCCTAACCCCTTGCTTATGCTGATAATGTTGATTCCAAGAGTCAGAACCATAATTTGCAGAACACACTTTTCAGATGGGTCGCCATTCAATACAAGGACCTAGCCATGATTTACAGTCCCCACTTCCTAGCAGAATATTCCCACACCATAATGAAGAATTCTGTCTCTTGCTCTTCAGCATACTACATTTCTTCTTTCTTTTCATCAGTTAATGTCACACTCAATTCACTCAAAACTTCAGACAAAATTATTCTAAACTTATTTTTTCTGCACAAAAATTAATAAATTTTAACTCATGCTGGTCACCTACACTATGTATTAAAAGAAAATCCTGAAGACAATTTTAATATATATTGGGGGTAGGGAGGAGATGGGGAGGTTCACTGAAAACTTTTTTATCTTTTTCTTGGGTTAATTTCTTGTGTTCTTCCTTTACAGTTAGAATAACACATATTCTGTGTAGTTCTAAGTAAAACATGCAGTAAGGTAAGTTATTTCTTTGGCAGACCAGATGGTTAATTGATATATGAAATGAAATTTGTAAAGCTTTTTAAGCACTTTGAGAAGCTCACATAGATTCCATAATATATTTCCATGGATCTCAACCATGAAGGACAGGCTGGGGCCCACATACAGGTATAAACAGGGTACTCTGAAATCATACACAGAGGTAGTCAGGCATAAACCAGAAAATGATTCATAGATGAAATTTTCTTCCATCAGTAGTAAAACTCTGAGTAGCTTAAGTTAAAGCAGCACGTCTGGAAAATCAGGGCCAAAAGAGTATTGCACATAATTTAGATACATCTCCCTACTGATTTTTGCCTTGAAAAAGGAAAATGCAGGTGTGATTTGATTATTTTGAACTGCTGTAGTCTGTATTCCACGCACTTTGTCAGAGCGTGTGAGTTACATGTGGTCATTAAGCTACAGTGTCTCACCTAAAATTTAGAATTTACAGTTGACAAGAAACTGTGCCAAGGGTGTAGGTGTTGATAACCAACATTCAACTGTAAGGTGATTTACATAAAAAAAAAAAAAAATAAATCCAACTATAGCTTTCTATGCCACCAATGTTCCCTGTATTGCCAAAATGAGAATGTAATAATAATACACAACCTCTAAACAATATTATAAGTGATTCTCCTTTTTCCTATACTTTGTACAGGTCCTTTTATTGTCACACAAAAGCCACCAACAGTAACTAACACAGATTTTGTATAAAACTTTCACAAATGACTGAAAAAATTACATGTTAGAAAACTAGATGCAATGTCTGTGGGAACAGCAAGACTTTCAATACTCCAATATTCTTCTCCAAAAATTAACATTCAAAATAGTGCCCAGTACTTTATGCATGTATTATTTAGTACCCTGTCATATGAACCCTCAGTTTTGCTGAAAGAGATCTTTAATACCTTCTCTTGGCCTTCTACAGTAAGAGCTCACTTGCAGCTGCAGGCTTTCCTGCAAACAATAGCACTAAAAGCACAAGGCTGACAGCTCGCTATGAGTAGGTGCCTGTCATATGCAATGACAGATAGTCATCCATCCACCCATCTATAATGACAGATCCTAAAATTATTATTTTAAAAAATCATTTGGTGTTGTTAAAATGTCTTACAGAGAAGGAAACATAATTTTAAGAAACCCTTAATGTTAAGAGACAATTAAAACAGAATCCTTTACAGTACACAACTTCTCTCAAAATTATTTGAAAAGCAGAATTCCAAGAAAACAGACATTTTCTCTTCTGCCTTTGTGAGAGTGAAATGTGTTCTTCTTTCTCTTCTTCATAACCACAGGAATGAACAGAACTAAACTATTAGGCTGGCCTATCTAAAGAACATTGATTATTTCCATTTAAGTCACTGTGAAAATGTACATGTAATTAACAGCCAAACTGTTCAACATTAGTATTAAGCTACAGTGGGTTTGATCTGATTCTTTGACCATAAAAGAACTAACAGTAGGCCTCCAGCATAGGTCAAAAGGCACAGGATCACCCTAATAAAATAAGCAAATCTTTTAAACTAAGGAGACATGTTATCCTCAGTCTAAGCTGTCACAGAAAAAAGTATCTGATCCTAAAATATAATTTTGTTTGGGATGTATAACACTCTTTTTAAGACAATGGATGGAGAAATTTCAAAATTCTCTGTGAAGGAAATAAAAATTCTGATCAGGGTTTTAATGAGATTTGTTTTTAGAAGACAGGAGCATTAACACTAAGAATAACATAAGCCCAGTTTTAGGAGCAAGGTTGAAGAGAACTTTGGCACTTAAAAGCCAAGGTTTTGATCTCAGTTCCCTCAGAAAAAAACAGCACCCTAAAAAGCCACCAATCTATCAGTGATTTCACTTACCACTGCTATTTTTCAACACAGATTCACTAGCAATACATGTAAAGAATGTTATAAGTAATATAAGTGACAAGTGGTGAGAGCAGTTTAGATACATCAGAAAGATGAAAACCCACAACATTAGGAATATGATTTAGGCCAGCTAAAAGTCCTGAAGTCTTGTTTTTCACTAACAGATACATCTAATACATATTAGGATACATAAGCTGAAATGGAGATGGCGATTTTGATCAAAATAAAAGAAAAACCATGACTATATTTTGGTCTATAATTAAGAATAAAATTTGAGGCTTCTGCAAATAGTAGCAAAGGCTTTGTGTGTGAGTCTGTGTGTGTGTGTGTGTACTACCCTTGCTGTCTTAGGTCAGGAGTAAATGCTCATTTGAACTAACCATAAATAGAATTACAGTGACACTCCTGTTTCAATGTACTACCTCGCCATAAGATGGCCATGATTATGGTACACCTTGCTATACCTTGCTATATGGTAGGAAAATAATATCCTTTAACATTCCAGTATCATTAATGTTGTTTTAATACTCATACAACTTTGTACCAAAGCTCTGATATCCTAACACAGAAGCCCACTTCCAGATATTTAACCAAGCTGAGTCTAGTCTCCCAGCTGAAAAAACTGTCCACATTTTCAAGCCTGGTTTTTTGGCTGTGAGGCCAAAATTGTAAAGCTCATATGCCACATAGACACCTGGTGTCCAGCCTCTATTTAACCATCCAGCCTGGATTCATAGTGCAACTACAGGTATTACATTTTAGCTACCAATTCTCAAGAAGCATAATTTCATTTTCAAGAGCACTGGTTGCTTACATCTTCTATTGAATTTTATGAAAGCATTGAATAATACTTAGTTATTTTTTAGATACCTGAATTTGCATTAACTTCAAAAAAAAAAAAAAGAACTTCAACTAAAGAACAACAGAAAAGGATTATCTGAGTTGGGAAAGATCAAAAAAGGAAAGAATATAATTATTTTGCACGATTTAGTTGTTATAGCACCTTCCTAGCACTTAGCAAATGCACAATGATTCTGATTCCCTGCTCAAGGAACCGTATAGCCTAAAGTCATGGCAGATTTGGTTTTCACAGTCGGCTGTCCCAACAAGTTCTGATGAATTAATAAAATCTCTCTCTGCTGTTTCTTAGAATGTACCTATGGGCAGCTGTGAGGGTCCAGGGAACAGGGACTTATGTTAATAAAAACTCAGAGATTTATGCCAATAAAAAACTCACTTTAATCTTTAACACCCTTAAGTGAGGATTTACATGAAATCCTCTCCTTAATGTTTTAATTCTAAAGCAGAAGGAACAAATTCTGATCCATGATGTACATGACATAAATTTAATCCATTTGGAGATCAGGATTCATCACACCTACAAAACACTAACCATGTTATGGTATGAAACAGCAAAACTTTCATTAAATAGCATTCTTTGGCAGAAAATGTGACATCAGTCTGTCTGGGAACCTTTAAGGTCTTATACTAGTTTAGTCTAGTTTGAAAAGAACATATTGAAAATATAGCCAGTGGAGCCTGATGAATTACTGATCTACAATAACTTTGGTTATTCCACAAAGACAATAAAGCACTTCTTGAAGAAAACATCTCCTTGTCACAACCAGCATGGCATTACCACGGTGTAGTGCCCAAGGAGCTGTATGAAATGAGTCTGGAGGAGACTGCCAGAACTCAGCATTGCCACATAAACTGAGCACTCTATGCCAGAAACAAAAAAATTCTGAAGCAGAAAACATTTGCTGTGTTTGACACTTTCTTGTCTTACTTCATACAACCAATTCCCTTTGAAATGTTTAAGTACTCAAATGAATGCTTAAGCAAGTGTCTGAAGCTTCACTTTTCTTAGAAGTACCATAATTTGATAACAAGTGATGAAAAAATTGTGACAGCTGATGGACTTTATGAATTAAACTAGTAGAAACTTTAGAGCTGATTTGTGGGTGGCCTTCCATAAGTAGGTGTGTTGCAGGCCACAGTATCTCGTATGCAATACACACAAAGAATACATCTATAATTCTGTCTCTTTTGTTTCCACTAGGAAGGATCTGAAAACTAAACTAGCAATTCCAGTAGTTACTGAGAAGAAAACACTGCAGGCAGTATCATGAGAAGAAGGGTTGCCTCATGGTACATGTCAATGGTCTCCAGGACCCAGCCTGTGTTTCAGATAAGAGATATAGCAGTAGTTCACCTGGAAAATAGCCACAGTGAAAGCCCAGAGGAGCTGCTCCTGTACTGCCTAAGTTGCCTGCTTAGTGCAGCCAGGCTGGATCTCATGTGCATGGGATTGCCAGGTGGCCCTGCTTTCCTGTGACCTACTGACAATGCCCCCAAGGCTCTCAGTCTGTCGGAGTCTCCTGCTGCAGGATGCTTGCTATTCCATATAGGTATATTTATTCCCTCACCTTTGGGGTCCTATTTCTACCAGATCACCCTACGCTTTCTACAGCTGACACAAAACCCCAGGTTTTTACAGTGGGGAATTCTCAGCCCGAGCCCCTGCCTCAAACATGATAGCTGGGAGATCACCCCCCTCTCTGAGAACAAGGCCAGGAGTCTGTGGAGATCCAACAGCCCAGCCAGCAGCTACATTATGTGACACCCTCTTGTTACTCAGCCCCTGTTAGCTGCTCTGTCTGATGAGGCGCACTGGCCATGGACATTGTTGACCTGGAGACACATCTGCCATTACAACTGAAGCATCACAACAGTTATTTTAGAGGACGTTTACTCATATGAACAAAATCACAGCGTGTGGGGGGATCCCTGCTCTCTGCTACAGACAATATTACCTTCTCATTCTTATATTACTTTGAATATGTCAATGTTTTTGTATTCAGCATAAGGCTACCTTCAGCATAGGCATCATGTGTCCAAGACAATTCAGCACAGTGCCAATGTTAAAGCTGTGACAGAAGTTTACATTATCATATTTTGGTGACTAAACTGCTGCAAAGATCAATAAAACAGCAGCTTTGCTCAGTTTACTGAAATAATACAAGACACGGTAAATTTCCTATCTCGTTTCCTTTTCTTTAATTAAATGTCAGTAAATAAATCTAGTATTGGTTGGCTCAGAAACAGATATAACAGTGAAGTCTGTAGTGCAGGTAGATGAGAAGTGTTTGACTAAATATTTTCAATTAAAAACATGACATTTTCAGAGCTAAAACATTTTGTGAAAAAGAAGCATTAACTGATTTATTGGTTAAGAGAAGTGGAAAAATGTCTATGGATATCCAAACAGTCTATGCTACTTTTTCAAAACACAGAAAACAGTATTTTTAGTTAGAATTTCTTTTTATGTCTGTACATATAAACATAGCATATAAAATGAGGATAAAAAATAAATTCAATATATCAAAGTTATTTCAATTAGATGTTTCAAATTTCCTGACCACATTTTTCCACAATATAAGTTCGTCAAAGTTTTAAAGGGTCCAAATTTAATTATGAGAAAGAAGGTATTTAAATAGTGAATATTGATAGGGATAGAAAAAACAATTTCCTGCCCTGCTGTAAAGAAATTGTTTTTATTATAAATTGCTTGGCTTGCTTTAAACCATATACACAATCATGCTTTTATTCACTCTAATGCATCAGTAAATAAGAACTCCATCTCTATAATCATGACTTTTGTGGCATAGATCTTATATGCAGGGGAGAAAATTGTCGCACAAAATCGCTTCATTTCCAGCAGGTAAGTTGCCTGTAGAGTATCTTATACACAAAAAGCCTTTTAAATTGCTTGTCTTTTGTACTTCTGTAAAGTGCACAATCACTTGGAAAAAAAAAAAGCTGAGAGAGAGATAATGACAGGCAGGCTAAGTATACAGCAAGTGGCAGGAAAATTTCTTTTCCAAATCCAACATTTGGCAGGCAGGTCTGTGGAACACACATATTAGCTGGCATTTATACTGGAAATCAGAAGAATGTTCTTGTAACAAGTATAATCTTTTACATTCTGTCAGACTCTTATATTTATTTTGTTCAGCCCAATCATCCATTTCTCACTTTCTGTTGTTATATCCTGAGCCCTAGATGATAGAGACCAGGTTGGCAGACAAAGCAACATTAAAGCCAGGTAGAAGCACTAATAATGAAAGAGCTGAAAATGACAACAGTGTCAGAAAACACATGGGTTCACTAATGAAGAAAAAGCATAGCTGAATTTTCAAATCCTTCCTGGTTCACTGATTGGCATGAGAAATTCAGATTTTAGAAATAAAAGGCCAACTCCCTTAACCACAGGTTAATACTTAATCAGCCCAAAGTTCTCAGCAGGAATTCTTCCCCATGATGGCAATGAGCTCTATTAAAGACTTGGTGGATTAACTACATGGATTTTTAATCATGTCATATCTGTTCAAATCCATACGGTAATTTAATTTGTGTCCAACATGATATTTTCTCCCTCCGAATCAAGTGTTTTTCCTCCAAATAATTTTTCTTTGATCTTTTCACCATTAAAGATTTCCATACTGGAATCTCCCACCACTGTCTGCACTTCACAGTGTGCCACCCACACAATTTTGTGCAAGTGTTAAGCCTACAGTATTCATAAGCTCTCTAAACTGCAATTCAGAATATTTTCTACAGCAGATGTTTTCCCTTGCCTCTGCTTTCATATTTAGTAAGATAAAAAAAAATCAGCATATATTAAAAATAAAGATGATAGAAATATAATTGCAGCCAGCTGATGACTGGAAGGAAAATCTCCATTCAAGGACATCTAAGCAATCAGCATCCAGGTCTAAGCTCAGATGCCCAGATGTTAAGAAGTGAGAGCACCTTCCAGCTCCCCCCATTTTTACTTCCACTGAAACAAAGAGGGTGGGGGTTGTTTCATACATATCATCTCTCTTTGCATTGCTCCAGTCTTTTAGTGTGTGTGTACAATGAGTGAACTTCTGTGTACCAATCAAATAATCAGAGATGGGCCAGCATGTTCTAAGTGTTCAGTAACATGCATGAATTTTTGAATTAGTATGTGGGGACAGTGAGGCACCTGCTGCTCCCTGGTATGAAAACAATTTGTTCATCTTTTTTATATGATGAATCTTCAGGGTTTTTCCAATGAACTCACAAATGTTCAAAGACTACTGTACTTACTGAACACACTTCAGCATTCTCAAGTAAACATGGTCACAGTGAATGCATCACTTTCTTCTCATTTGTGGGGGGAAGGCTGTCAGAAAATCAGCCAGATGCTGCTGCAGGGTAAGCTAAAGATTTAAGACTCAAACCCACATTAAAATAGATCAGAGTAGGGTTTATATACGTCACTATTTTACTTTCCCATAGTTTCATAACTTCATTTAGTTAACGTATTGCTATATATCAAACTCATCCAACAGATATTGAATTTACTAAATAAGTTCAAAAGCTTATGATACCACACCCAGTGCTGACATAAACATTTACAATTCTTTGATAACAGATGTAGGAAGTCAGCCACTTGTGTGTGACATAAAATAATTTGTCTCACTCTGCTTTCACTACCACTCTTTATAAACAAAGGTATAAAAACTTCAGCCCTGGAATTAGTGTTATTCCTTATTTGACTGTACATTTTTTACAATGTCATTTTTTACAGTTATTTTTTTGTTTGAGGAACAAACAGATTTAGAGAGTTAAAATGTAAATAATCACAAAACAATCATTACTTTGCTATAGTTGAGTTCCTAATTTTAAAGTCACCCTTAAATTCAGGTATACCCAATGTGAAATGGAAGCATTAAGACTTCACTGGTTGTGAACACAATACCTCTCTTATGAGAGTCATTTCACCAACATCCTCTCATGCACACTTCACATCCAGACTGGATGTTAGTGTGAATGGAATTACAAATCCATGAGAAATAAACACTTACTTTTTTACTTTTGATTTTGTTTTTGTTATGTTGGGTTTTGTTTGTTTGTTGTGGTTTGGGCTTTCCCCCTATTTCTTGCTCATTTCTTTCACACACACTCAGGAACTTGGAAGAAAGAAAAAATACTGCATGCTTATTCTTCCCATAAAATCTGAATTTATGAAAGCTTGATATTTAAAAATTAAAAATAGTCAGGGATGCTTCAATGCATGTTGTTCGATGTAAATGCTGTTTTACATACTATCATGTAGCATTCAGGAGGAACACACATTAAAAAAAAAAAATAGTGCTTCAAACATCTTCCAAAGCAGATTCTGGTGGAGGCACAGCCAGGACCTTTACACTGGTGATGGCAGGAGAGTGCGAGGTGGTGGGGATAAACTGAAACAAGAGAGGTTCAGGCTGGTTGTGAGGAGGTAATTTCCCTCTGTGAAGCCAGAAGGTAACAAAGCAGGTACCCCAAGGATGCTGTGTCATCTTCCTCCATGGAAGTTTTCAAGACTGAACAAAGCCCTGAGCAACCTGGTCAGAGCTGATATCTAACCATGTTTTTAGCTTTAAGTAGAGATGTCTGTAACTTAATCATTGCAATAAAAGGCTATAATGGCAAGGTCCTTCCTTTGCAGTGGGATAAAGTTGTGATCAAAGTCCTCTTCTCCATACACAATTCAGTTAAGAGAGTCAGTTCTCCAACTGTATTTAGCTTTGGTACAACCTCACCTGGAGTGCTGTGTACACTTCTGGGCTCCACCATTACAGAAGGAATTGAAGGTACTCAAATGCATCCAGAGCAGGGCAACAAAGCTGGGGAAAGGGCAGGAATGTCCTATGAGGAGCAGCAAAGGACTTTGGGCTTGTCTAGTTTGGAGAAAAAGGAGGCTGTGGGATGATCTCATTGCCCTGTACAGCTTCCTGAGGAGAAGTGAAGAGGAAGGTGCTGATCACTTCTCCCTAGTATTCAGTGACAGAAGACATGGGAATGGTTGAAAGCTGTGCCAGGGAAGGTTTAGACTGGACATTAGGGAGCATTTGTTTACTGAGAGGGTGGTCTTGAACTGGCTCAGGTTTCCTAGAGAGGTGGTCACTGCTCCAAGCCTGTCAGCATCTAAGAACTTGGACAATACCCTTAATAATAAACTTCGACCCTTGGTCTGTCCTCAGCTGGCCAGGCATTTAGATAAGATCATAATTTTAGGTCCTCTCCAATTGAAATATTCTATTGTAATTCAAAAGGTAAAACATTCTCCTGATCTTGGCTAGGTCACTAGACCAGCACAACTAAGACACCCCTGCTTGTAGAGCCAACTTCACCCAAAGGAATGGTTCCATTTAGCATCCCAGCTGGTCACTCTGGTCACTTCTGCCATACCAGCCCAAATAACTATTTACCATAGACCAGACACCCATTAGCAGATAGCTCATGGAAAACAGTCCTTAGCACGAGTTCAGAGTGAGGCTTGAGCCATAACAAGAAAAATTAATCATTCTGCTTCATATACTTCCATGTGCAATTACAATTACAGACCTGAGCTGAAGGCAGTTATATAATTTATATACAATTTCCCTCCCATTACTTCAGTGAGCCTTAAGTAACAGAATACAAGAGCAACTGACTGCATTCGATTTCAAGAGCAAACATGCTCTGTTTTGGGACTGACCAAGTCCATTCCTGTCAGGGAGCTGCACAATTATCCTGGAACTGTAATAGAAAATTTGAGCTCTGTGTGCCAACTGGACAACAGGGAACTGACATCCATGTAACTGCATTACCTGTGGTCGCTTCAGATTACGCTAGGTGCTCTTCCTCTCAAACACAGCTTTCTGTAAAGACATCTGAATATTTATTTGCCTAGAATTATTCAGATATATTCACACTATATATCATCCTGCTCATGGGTACAAGCTGCTGAACTGATACTTTAAAATCCTATAGAGAAAAAACCCCAAAATAATTACTATAGAAACAATTACTCCTTACAAGTGCAGTAACCAGCAGAAAAAAATATAATTTCTTCTCATTCATGCTCATATGAATTTGCTATGCAAACACAGGAGTAGGTGTTTATTCATAATGGTTCTGCACAGGCTACTGTGAAATAAGCTCTAGAGAAAGAGTAGTGAGGTTCAAGTGCTACAAGAAAATCTCATCTATCGTATATTTTATGTCTCAGTAGAGCTACTACACCATAATGACTAGTAGAGAACTTCACAGAGAAACAAATTTCTTCTGAATATTTCATGAGAGATGTCCATCTTAGAGTCCTTAGCAAATTTGGGACAACTGTGTTAAATTAATTTATAAAGTAATCTCTGTAAGAGGTATTTCTGAAGACTCACTCTGCCTGCTTGTCTAAATAAAAAAAAAATCAAGAAAGTACAGTACTGTGCAAAACTAAGTCTAGAAGCATTATTCACATTAATGAAGTCTTTGCTTGGCTGAAAAGCACATGGTAGTCGTTGGCTGAGAAGAAACTCTTTACCCTACATTTTTCATGCATATTTCAATTTGGTGAAACAGAATAAAGATATTCATCTGATGCAATGGAAAACAAAAGCCAAGAAAGATGTTTAGACTAGCAAAATTTTCTGAAGTGGGTATAGGTCTCTGTGAGAGCTTGCACTTATTGCTGTCAGTCTGGTCTTTTTTTACTGCTAAGCTTCAACTAGCACCTCAGAGAGAAAAACCACACCAAAACAAATTAATTGCAAATTTTTCATCAGAGAAGACTTGCCCTTCTTACTAACTGTGCAGTTAAGCAGTGTACTGGTCTCTAGCAGGCAATTCCTGTCACCCCCAATAAAGAGCACACAGTGGCTATTAAACTCAGACACCTGTTTGTTAACCAGCTATCAATTAAAAACATCTCTTTAGCAAAGTGTAAGATAAATAAGATGATGTACTATGGCAAAACATTACCCTAACAATGCAGTTGAAACCACTCAGCTTTACTATAGTATTACTATACTTAAACATAAGTACAGTTGCTATACAATTGAAAGAATAGGGATCCTATCAAAACAGAAGTATCTCATAGGGTTAAAATATTTCTTCATTGCTATGAAATTATATTTTAGAGCTCCTATCATGAGATATAATCTGGGTTCTGACTGCTTATATTCAGGATTTTTGTAAATTAAAAAACTAAGCAAGAAATTAGGAAACTACCACTGCAATTATATGCATGGGAATTTGAGGGCAAAATACAGGCAGAAAGAATATCTCTATTTCCATTTACAAAAGAAAATAAAGATTTTTTTTTTTTTACAGTGCTGGAAAAGGCTATATAAAAGACCTGCAGCAAAATCAATACTGATGATTAATTCTCTTCTAAAAATATGTTTTTCAGAAGGCTGCCTTTGTCTTAAACCTTCTCTTACCAAAAAGAAGATTCAAAGCACAATGAGAAAAAGTAATAAATGAACATGTCTCAAAGAGCGAAGGACTCCATCTTGCTCATTGTGATGAAAAATAAGGATTATTTTAATAGCTATGCAGAAGGATCAGCATGGATCTGAGCAGGTTACTGCATGGCAAGAATGAGTGTTGTGATACCTGAGTGCGCCCTGTTCAGGCAGCCATGATGGTGTATCAGTGCTTTTGCTCACAGCAGTTATTTTCATCAATGTAAAGTAAGTCTTTGAAAGCTAAGTATTCTACATCTTCACAACACCACTATAGGTAAAAACAAATTATCAGCTGCTGAATTTCTTACCACAGTCAGAGAGATAAAGGCTGGCATTCAGTCTGTAACAACGTGATATTCTAGAAACACACAGATTTACTGTGCTCAGTACTATAGAATGTGCTTCAGTACTCAACCTTCCTTTCACCGTGCGTGTTAGGAAAGGTTCACAGCTCCTCCTGCTCTCTGCATCCTGTCCATACCTATGGGAATGGACCACACCATGCACAGCATTGTTTCTGCATATTTAAGGTATTTCCTTCCATACCTACTCCAAGCCACTGTGGGAATCTGAACATGTTTTGCACAGGAAGGGAACATATGGGCTGGGTTTGTTTTGCTCTTTTCCCCCCCCTCCCCAGAGCATCTCCTAGGGACAGCAGCTTTGTGCCTACTGCTGTTCAGAACAGTCTGTCCCAAGAAGAAAAATGACACTAAGGAAGAATTGTTTAGTGCCATATAGAAGAGATTTAAAATTGAGCTACTTTAATGAAAGCAATTTTAATAAATATCAGCCCAGATATCTAAACTGACAAAAGCACGGCTACAAAATTACTAAATTTAACAACACATTTTCCTGAGATTAAAAGCAACTGGCAGAGGCCAAAGGGGGAAAAATGTGGTGTCACATATTGCAACTTTTTATGACAGATGGTTTCAAATGGATTAATGAGGTGAGTGCTGAATTTCTAGGTTGTGGTTAATATTTAACCTCCAGTCAGCAGATACCTCTAAGATCTTTACACCTGAGTGGTCAAGTGGCTTACTAACTGACCTGGTAGAAACACTGTTCTAATTTTAAGAGTATCTACCAAATGGAAAAGAAAGTTAACAAATATTGCAAAGCAGGGAGGGGATTAGAGAGACCTTGTCCCAACACTGGCATAGAAACAGAAATTCAGTATTTTCTTTTCCTTCTGAGAAGCTGAGGAGAGACATACAAACAACATGAGCTCATATTATGCTGTGTCAGTCAGGAGGAGCATTGCCCCAGGCTGAGGGAGGTGATTCTGCAGCTCTACTCAGCTCCGTCAGGCACATCTGGAGAGCTGTGACCAGTTCAGGGCTCCTCAGCTCAAGACAGAAAGGGAGCTCCTGGAGCAGGTCTGGCAGAGGTTGACAAAAACAAAAAAGGGACCTGGAACATTTCACCAGGAAAGGCTGAGGGAGCTGGGGCTGTTCAGCCAGGAAGAGACGACTGAGAGGGAATCCCATCAGTGTCTGTCAGTATCTGCAGGGAGGTGTCACAGGATGGACCAGGCTCTGCTCAGGGGTGCTGAGCAGCAGGACAAGAGGCAGTGGGCAGGAACTGATGCACAGGGAGTTCCACCTGAACATGAGGAAGGACTTCTTTACTGTGCAGCTGACCATGCACTGGAACAGATTGACCAGAGAGGATGTGGAATCTTCCTGACTGGAGACATTCCAGAATTGTCTGACACTAACTATCCTGTGCCATGTGCTCTGGGATCACTTTGAGCAGGGAGGCTGGACCAGAGGACCCACTGTGGTCCCTTCCATTCATACCTATTCTGTGATTCACCTGCAGTAATAAGTCTTCTCACTGCATTCAGGATATCACAGAAGTTACTTGCTTGATATAACCAGCATATATGGCCTGCTTCAGTATCTTCATTATCTCCTGACTTTCCCAGTTCATTTGGCTAAGAAGATGCAGTAAAATGTATCACATTACAATAGATAGAACTTTTCAGACACTAAAATAGAACTGAAATAGAAAATAAAGTTTATATAGTTTTTATATTCAAAATAAAGTTTGAAGCAAGACATAGAATCAGGGTTTGTGGCTAAACCAATCTGAATGTGATTCATATCTGTAGAGTTACTTTAACACTTCACTGTGATCACTAATATTCAATCATTCATATTTTGAAGGAACTACTGGAAATGCAGTGTACAACAATATCTACAGGAGTTCAAAGGTGAATGAGAGCACAGTAAAATGAGAAATAGTAACATTCACCATGCAAATATTTACCATCCTAAAATATATAGAATTATCAGGACATCCCATTTCACTACCTTCCTCCTGAATTTATTCTTCTCCTGGAATATAGATGAAGTAATTCTGAAGCAACTTACTCCTATATTGAACATCCTGCGTTTCTCCAGCAAAATGGAAAAAACAGTGCCTGGTCACACACTCTTATACTGTAGCCATCTACACAGTATCTGCTTCACACAGAGTCTGCCTAGGCACACCCTAATCTTTAAGACTATAGGAAGTGTACCTTGTTCTCTAGTACATTAGGAAGAAAGAGATGACAAAACAAATCACTAACTTAATAAAAGAAAAAAGAAAACTAATTAGGAGGATAACAAATTTCTTTTTTATTTTCAAAATTCTTAAAGAGAATACTGCCAAATAATCTGTGACAAGAGTGATACTTTAATTCAGATTGCAGTCCATATATCTGCACACCCTTCTTTACAAACCTTTGTACAAAGCATTCAATTGTACATGAATGCTATGAAAAGACACCACATTAAATTGTTATATAACATTTTGTCTCTGAGAAGAAAAAATAAACCTATGTGCAATATACATTAATATAACATTAAAACATTCCATATGTTTCAATATTTTATAAAAAATGTATTTTATGGAAATAAAATGTAGAATATGCTCCTTGATGACTTGCAATATCCTCAGCATTTGCCACATTTGTCTATTGTGGTCTGTTTGAGCATATACTAGGTAGATATTCAAGAAGTAAAATAATTTGCCAAACTGGAATACACAGTGATTATCTGAAATGGTAGTTAGAATTCTGCTCTAATAAATATGATGAAGCCCTTAATGACCTCAAGCAGCAGGGGGAGGGGAAATTGAACAAGAGTTTGAAGCTGTTTTCATTATGAAAACTGACAGCGCTAGGTTCCAATTTCACCCCAAACTGCCACAGAGATTAATATTTTTCTTTCAAAGCCACATTTTTATAAGAGATTACATTTTCCTCTGAAAGCAGAAGAGCTCCATTCAGACATGCCCATTTGTTGTTGTCAGCTTCTGCCTAACTGGGCTGAAAGCCTACTGTAGCTCTGCAGATCTGTGACCTGCACTTCACTCCCTCCAGGCACTATAAATAATTTCCATGGAAACAGTGCTGAAGAAGATATCTACAAGCTAAGAAGATATCTATAGTCTTTCTGTTGGATTTATGTCTTTTATTTTATCCTCTACACTTTCTCAGTTAAACCAACATTAAATACATTTATTTTATAAAATATGTTCCACACAACAGTAAAGTTAGAAAAAAAATGAAAGATAAAGGAGGAAAAAAATAAAGGAGATTCCTACTCCACAGTATGTATGCATCTACAGATTATTTTTATATCCTGTATTCCCCTTTGTCCCAAGAAAACAATACATTGCATCTACATTGCACTTTTTTCACCCTAAGTCATAAAGTATGAAGAGGTATATGATAATGTCATTAGGTATTTAATAAAGGGTGTTGTAATCCACACTTCGATGAGGCTGAGAAGAAATAGATATATGTGAAATCACAGCTGATGGGCTTTTACACAGCCACATCAGACCACAAAGGAGGAACTGAGCACAGTGGAATGCATTGCAGTCTTGCCAAGTGCAAATCTGCTCTTCATGCCTTGATGCCAATTCCTAAGCAATGAGAATCAGCTAACTTCCACATCATGAAAAGGATGCTCAACATGGGGATTTAGTAAGGATAATTTGGAAATATACCAAATTCTGTTCCTACATGATCCTCCAGTTCATGAAAGTCCACGTATGTTGGATTCCCTCTTTCTTCTCCTGGCCACAGGAACACCAAGGCTGTAGTCCCTCCCTGCAAACTGTACAGCCTGTGCTGTTTTCTTTGTCCACTGAAGCTGCAGATGACTAGTCCCAAATTATAAGAGCCGCCTGACTCCAAGATCAGACTACAGACATGGAAAGAAACAGAGAATTTCTCTCCTTTGACTGAGCTTGTGCAACCTGCCGGTAGCTTAAGGGATGAAGGAAGTGAGTCAAAGCATCAAATCAAAACTCAAACACCTAAGGAGAAAGAGTCATCGCTGCTCTGCTTTTTTCTTTTCACTACACAAATAATGGCCATTGAATGCAACAATACATTTAAATAGTTATTCTTAGCTGAGTTATAGGTATCTTTGGATCTGCTTTTCTTCTCCATATTCCTCCTGTAGGATCTGGTTTACCCTCACACAAGTTTTGAGTGCTGACTATGAGGCTTTTCTTCATTAAAATACATCAGATCACATATAATCTCTTATATTTTTTCCCATATATTTGTTGTCATAGGAAGAATTCATACAGTTCATATTAATAACAACACTAGGATTAAAAATAACAACTTAGGCCTCCTCAAGTCGCTGCTCTAAAGCAAAGATTTCTTTGAGGAAATGTTGCCTACTATTACATAAGCCCTTAGCTGTAATCATCCTTTAATACTTCTCTCTGTATTAAAAGTGATAGAAAAATACTTGAGAAGCCAAGACTCTCTTAAAATGCTTTGATCCAATGATGTTTAGACAAATATCAGATAGAAGCTAATTCATTATAAGAAATACTTGTATTTACATCTTCCAACAGCTACTGAAATCCTCTTAAACTCATGCTTGACAGCTTTTAGGTCCAGTAGTTAGAAGAAATAGAGTATCAAGATTAGAAAAGTTATTTCTTGTTCTCAGTCTAAACTATTTTGAAGGGGGCTATTTTTTCAGATTGTTCTCATATCCCAGCTCTAACTGTCAGAATTCTCACTTTACCTACTTAAGATGCTACCTAAGTATTTAACATTATGTGCACTGCTTAACTTTTCTGCGCCTTTTCTTACCGTGAACTAAAATGGAATGTTCTCACTTGATAAGAAGTTTTTGACAGTGACAGGATAGGAAGCAGTAGAATGGGTTGTCCAGAGACCCCAAGAAATCTCCAGACTTGGAGGCCTCAAAAACCTGAGTAACCTACTTTGAATTTAGTATAGATTATGCTCTGAGAAGTGGGTTGGGCTGGATGCTGGGTCCTACTCAGCCTGTGAGTAGGACCTTTTGTGGGTCTGTGTATACTTAAAAGTACAGATTATGAAGTGTTCCAGATTCTAGACTTTTAATTTTTCCCTGTACTTCTGAGTTATGAAATGAGAAAAACATCCCAAGGACACATAGAAGAAATGTACTCAAAGTCTCTGGAAGCTTTCTAAGAGAACTGGCAGATGATGACAAACCTGTTGTTGTGACAGAGGTGCTACTTGACTCCTGCACTGTGGTCGTTTCCCGTAAATACCTTCATCAATACAACCCATCACCACCCAAAGCCGTTGTTTATGTTTTGACACGGCAGAGCACAGTGCTGAGATTCACAGTTTCACTTCAGTAGTGATAGGTTAGAAATAGCATTTATCCAGCCTCCGTGTAGTTATTTACCCCACTGAGCATTCAGACTTTCCACATCTGTTTGCATTTATTCTAACTACCTGTTTCACACAGCTGACCTACCTGAATAACCTATCTCTCTAGCTAAATGCAACACTGAAGCCTAAAGTTTAAATTAAAAAAAAAACCTCCAGAGATACTCAATTTATTGGAGTCTTTAATTACAGGTCATAAAGAGAATATCCTTCTCTTAAACAAGGGGGGCACAGCTTTTCTGGTAACTGCTCAAACACATTCCTTAAGCCTTTTCTTCAGCAAAGCTAAATGTATCATTCATTTTAAGTCACATTTTCACTGCCAAAGCTATGAGGGATGAAAACCCACTTCCTCTCAGTACAGTTGCTGGTGTATCACAGTTTGTACCTCTGGTAATATACATGTAAAATCATGTTAGTAATCCACAGGTACCTGCTACAGGCTTCACACTTCAGCTGTGGGTTTGGAATGGCCTGGTAACTAGATGACACATTTCTAGTCTCAGATGATTCTCACTTTTTACAGAAATTTAATTTTGTGGTGTAATTACTAAAAAATCTCTCACAATTCTTGCCCTGAGATGAGTACTCAAATCATCTGGGATTGGGTATAATTAATTATGAACAGCATTCATTACAGGTGCTTACACATTCATGAACAAACCTCATTTTTGCATTGGATTTTGCTCCTCATAGCAAAGCATGACTTAAGGTTGGGCTAAATATCCTTCAGTCAGTGATCTCCTCCCATCAGAGCACAAGTGGGTCACTGCAATATCTTAGAAAGTAGGCTGCCTTCTGCAATATTCCTAGACACAAGAAACACTGAAGACGTCAGAGTTCTCCTGTAATTGGGCATATGATAAGCCTCAGGCTCCTACTATGTTGTTTTTACAACGAACAATATAATGCTACAGTCTTGAATTGCAGTGTCTATCTTCCAATTTTGTTTAAGAAAAAATGATAGAACACTGTAGAGGGATTTAAAGAACAACTTTTTTACAAGATGTGAAATAAGCAAATTAATTTTTTTTTTTTATTTTATAGCTTTACATAGTTTAAAAGTGCTTCTGTAAATAGACCATAGGAGTTCTGTTTCTGAGGACATACAGTATCTCAGAGGCAGTGACATGTACATATTCACTGAAGCAGAAGCCAAACTGTGTTTACATAACTCCCCCCCGAAAAAAAAAAAAACCCAGAATACTTGCTTTCACTTAGACAGTGATACAGATGCACAGCTTGTGCCTTTGCAAAAATTGAGGTTGGGGAGGAGCAGGGCTGTTGGGTTTGTCCCCTTGACACTGCTTAATTTTTTGTCTCGCCCTGCCCCCTGGTGGGAGCACAGGCCGCGGATCTATTGGTTTCACAGACATTTCTACAATGCAACCCTAAACTACACTGCATTTCTTACACTGCTTTTTGTGACAAAGAATGTATGTCAATTAACACACGAATTATTTAATTGAATACTAACGGAAATAAAACAGCATTATTATTTAATAAAATAATTGCTTTACCCAAATAATTGAATAAAATTATATTCTTTCCCTAAAACTTAAAAAAATCACCTGCAGAATATTCACATTGCCATAAATATCCTTTCTATTCCAGACAGATATTTAATACTTATGATTAAATGAGAACAGATAGCAAATTTTATATACACATACACATATATATATAAACACACAGTGCTTATTATTCAGTGGTGTGTTAGTAGGAGCTCAAGGCATGGCAACATCTATAGCGTGAGAATATCTTTACTTAAAGATTACATAAATTCCTTTCTTTTATTTCTAGAAGGAGCAACAAAATGATAGCACAGGCCTGCACTATGTTACAGCTCAGTAGTCAAAAAAGTACTTTAGATCTAGCAGGTGGAAAAGAAAAGCCAGAATCAAAGGCCTTGGAAGCATTAACACTTGCCATCCATTTAACTGCTGCAATTCTACTGTCACTGAATTATATCCTCTAAGAGTAGCAAAATAAGATACTAGCAGTGGAAGTAAATGTTAATTTTAACCTCATCAGCCATGTTTAGATTATTTTTGACACACCTTTGTCTCATTTAAGCTCAAAACACTTTCGTATACTCTTAAATTCCTTCGGTAGCCAGGTCACCCACTGGTCTTTCATGTGTCTCTTGTCCAAAACTCCAGGTTCTACAGACACTAATGGCTGTAGGCAGCACATTCTGCTCTTGTCTACATCAGAGCTGCAGTGGAGGTGCAAAAAAATCATTCAGGCCCACTCATGTCACTGAACTGACTGGAAACAGCAGTACTGCAGTCTCTGAGCACACCTGAGCCCATGAGGTAACAATGTTTGGCTGGGGTGTGACATTGGAGTACACCCACACCCCCCCCACCAATGCTCCAGGAGCCACCATTGGAATATTGATAAATCAGATCAGTCTCAGCAGCAGCCCTGTCCACCCCACTTTCTTCAGGTACATCTGCCAAAAAACAAAGGGATTCTTACACCTTTTCTTGGTTTCCTACTGCAAAAGCAAGAGTTACTTTTGAACATGTATCTATACAGGCAAACTGACAGAAAAACTCAATCCTGTTTGCACCCAGACAATACAAATCAGAAGTTACTGTAAAGGCATACAGAAGGACAAAACATTAAAGTAGCATAAAATATCACATACCATAGCAGAGGTTTCATGATTCCCACGTGTATTCTGGCCTGGGTTCTGAGCTGGTAGAGCAGCACAATTTCCACTACCTTCAATAACAGTTTTGCAGTCACCAAGAATCCAGCCATGGGCGACAGCTCAGGGCAAAGGGAGATTAGACATCTTCTGCAATTACATAACAGTTTGCCTAAGTGGTGAATTTACAAATTGCAATCGAACTGGTCTGCCCTGCAGAGGCATGTGAAAATGCCTCAGGTTATGTGGCACAGAACTATTTAATGTCCCCAACTTATCAAAAACCCAGTAAGAAATAGTAGATTGCAGATGAAGATGAACTGACAGCTGCAGTCCAAAACCAAAATGTTATAACTGCGTATTACCACAGCACAACCTTTTCTCTACTTAAGCATCCAATCCAGACTAATTTGTGGTGAAACATTTAGAGAGTATATGTCTTTATGACCTCCAAGTACTTGGGTACAAAGGATTGTGTTTTTAGGGCTGTTTGATGACTTATCTTAATTACGCTCTAACCACAGAATTAAGATCTAATGAGATCTCAGTTTGGATAAGTTCAGTTAAACTGTCAAGGGCACAAGTAAGAGCTGTAAAGTCTAATTAAAAAAAAAAAAAAGGGTGAGAGAGAGAGAGAGAGAGAGAGAGGGAGAGAGAGAGAGAGAGAGAGAAGTCTTTATACATTGAAAAACAGAAAGGATTTTGGTTCATCTCCAGTGACTGTAAATGATTTAGTCCCTGATTTATAAAATTTATTCTCAGTAATTCAGATGAGGACCTGATTCTGCAATCCCTGTTTATGTCAAACAGCATAGGCTCAGGCGACTAATAACATGGATTTTAATATTGTAACTGCACGCAGGAAATAAGTAGGAGGCTTTGCAAGGTGAGAAAGTAGTTTATTTTTCTGTGATCTATTGAACACGCTACCATGCTCAAAAGATGTTTGGTTGGGCCATACCCTCCATAAGTAGTTTACTTGACATGATCAGGGAAGAGGCAGATTGACAAACAGCCTGAAAAGTTGGAGTAACCTTCCCGAAGTGAACTAGAGATTGCACAGCTCTGTCCCAACTCTAGGTTGCACAAAGGACCCCCCAGGACCCAGCCCACATTAAAATTCTCCAGGAGCTGCAAGTGGAAATTTATAAAAACCATTTGCACTGACATTCTTTTAGGTTGTATCGGATCTAACATATTGTACTGTGCTACGTAAAACTGAAATATTTGTTTTCACTATAAAAATAGACAAACTGTAGCTAATTAAATATTGCACTGTTTTAGGAAAAGCAAACAGGATAAGAGGAGGCTGAGGGCTATCTGTACTCAGGCTAGTGACCAGATACTGTAACTGAGGAAAACACTTCACGTCTAGCACTGGGCCCTGCTTTGTGATTTCACTGCAGGCTGTGGCCTGTGGCTGGACTGTCCCACCCTGGGGCCTCCCTGGCAGTGAATTCACCTCATGGAAAAACTCCCTGCAGAGATTTTGTGGCAATGCCTGGTGTGGATGATGATTATCTTGTCAGACTCCAAGTGCTCCAAGAATTATGACCAAAAAGTGAATTACCCTGTTCAATGATGAAATATCATTAATACTTGTATAGTTTCCATCTCCTAGGCAAGCACACCTTTTTGTTTGTTTCAGAAGCTTTAAAATACAAACACACATATCAAAAGATTCAGGCAAGAACACACACTATTTCTTTCAGAAAGACATGCCTGAGATTATTTTGTGTCTCCTTATAACAAGCAATCTCTAGAAAGACATTCGCATCACCTCAAGGGAGAGACTTGAGGGAACCCGCTGGCTGTGTCACGGACCTCCCGTCCAGCTCATGGACCCTGCTCTGGCGCTTGGATTGCCTCCTCCTCCCCTGCTGCCCTGACCTCGGATGCCGCAGGGCTGTGTACCACACTTCTCCTCGCTGCTCAGCACCTTTGCCGCCTTTTCCCCTTCCTCAGGGCCCAAGGCCGGGCTGTGGGCGCTGCAGAGCCGGCCCGGCCCGGCCCGCGCTCCCCTCAGGGCAGCGAGACTGCACAGGGGAGAGAGCACCTGAGGGCCTCCAGCGCTGAAACGGGCCCGCTGAACGACAAAACTTCCCTGGTTTTCCTCCACGGTAAGTGCTCGTTTTCCCCACTCCTAGAAGGGCTTTATTTTAGGAATTTTCTGAAATTTTCGCGACCCCTCGTGGTTCAAGCAAGTTCAAATTGAATTCGCAGTAGTGAAATTAGTCATTGCAATCTTTCACTCGCATTCCTGCCCTGGCTAACTATTTAAAGCTAGCCAAAATTACAATGAAAGAAATATACCATCAGCTAAAAAGCACTTGCATGGAAGAAATTAATGGAATTTGAGAAATAAAACCATTCCCAGGTGATAGCTGTATTGCCTGTTAGCAGCTAAAGAAGCCCCAAAATTTCCAGTCTAGTTCTCCTAAAACAGAGTTTTTACCTCAAGAGAGACTGCGAACTCTTGCCTTTTATCTTAATTCAGGACGAAAAAAAATCTTAAAGGACAAAAAATTACTTCAATATTTTCCTGGAAGAAATGTTCATTTTTCCAATTTCCTATCTCCTTTGAGCAGTCTCTCTCTAAAAAAGCACTCTTATCCCAGGAGGAAATAATGGAATATGTTTCAAATGCAGGTTCATCACCCAAAAGACAAACACACATCTTAGCTTCCCTGATGAGCAATGTAATTCTCAGATCAGCCAAGCACAAACATACTTCAACAGAGCAGCAAACAAGTTGGACATTCCTTGCCTCTGCTTTTCCAGCACAAACTGCTGGAAAAATCTTGAGAAACTGCAGGCTAGCAGGACAATAAAGGAGAAGTGAATATGCAAACAGAAGTCTAAGCTATTTCTTATCTGTGACCTATTCATAAACTAAAAAGTAACAGCTTGGAACTAATTGTTATATATAACTCAGTATATTAAGAGGGGGAAAAAGAGGCAGCCTTGGATCAAGTTTACTTCTAGAAGTTGCTATATAGAAACAAAACCCTCCTTTTGTGCAGCTACTTTTTAATCTCTTCCAGATATTTAATATGGTTAACACATATGGTCTATAAAGGGCCATTAAATCCTCTAATTTTATATTCAGAAACCCATAGAATTTCTTCAAAACTGACAAGCATCTTTTTTTAGTTAAAGCTATTTAAAATTCATCACCCTTTTCCTGGTTCCTTTTAGTCATTAATACCTCTAACTTGCACAATTTCACCTGAAACACTATAGACCCACAGCAATATAATCATGAGAGTTGCCCTATTTACTGCAGCAGGATTACAAATAGGAATGCTCCTCCTAAAATGGCAGTAGAATTGCAGTCCAGCTTCTTAGTGCTCAGGGTTAAAGAGCTGGTTAAGGAGTTTTTGCCTGGGTTTTATCATGCTTTATAAACCATGTGTGGCATATTCCCTCAGAGCCAAGAGCTCTCAGGAAGCCAGTTTCCTTTTCCTACCTTCACCACATATACCATTATTATTGGTTTTGTCTTCCTACCAATACTGAAAGTTTCTTCTGCTGCTCTTGTACATTTTTCAGTAAATTTATACAAGTTATATTGCATGAAAATCTGGACCTTCATTAAAGAAAAAGAGGTAACTTTTATACTTGGATTCAGTTACAAACAATACACCTATTTTTAGGAAGTAGTTTATAGAGAATCACAGAATATGCTAAATTGGAAAGATCCATGAAGTCCAACTCTTCCATTCCTTCATTCCTGAGAGTTTTTCAAGAGAAGAAAAATTATTTGTACTACAGTAGTGATTATATCCCCCTGAGAGTGTCTAACTGTGCTAGGCAGAAGTAAATGCATGAAACAATAAAGTCACTTCCTGCCTCAAAAAGGTACAGTTTAAGCATACATGACAACAGATGGAGAAAACCCTGGAGTATTAATATTGCATGCACCAGAAGGGATTATTCTCACTGTGGGGGAATTAGACTGTATGCTGTTGTTACTTGTACTGAAAGTACTTGGTCCAATACCACATCTTGCAGGACTGGAGGTGGAATAAAATTTTCTTTCAAAGTCTGCAGATTGAGTGTTCCCTCCCACACATTTCATTATACTGCTGTCAAGGTTCATTCTCACTGGCATTGTCATTTTTATCTTGAAAATGTTTTCAAAACGCAGGAGGCTGCAGTGGAAAGAATCACTGACACAAGTTTGGCATGCTCTTCTGTAAGCAGTAGAAGAAAACTCTGCCTGCACTGCAGGCATGATAATCAGCATGTCCCATGGGTACCCATATGCCCACATCCCAAGTACCTCATTGTTTCTCTCATCTGAAAGCATTACAGAAAATAACTGTACCATCAGTCATCACTTACTTTTGTATCAGTGCACCAGTGGTCAGCAGCGGGGGGAAGGAGAACTTAGTAAAATATGTTGTCTTTTAATATGCAGTGTCTGGAGCATTTCTGTAGCAAACTACTGACCTGAAAGTCCATATGGTTTGTAAGCTGTGCCCTTACAAGCCATTTTCCCTCTCACCAAGCCCCTTTAAAATTTGTAATGGTAGTCTCTACTGAGACAATGCTTGGCGTATCTCAAACACATTGTAGAGTGGGTTTCATTTTTGAGAAGCTTTGTTTCTTCTTCTTCTTATGTCTAATACATTTGAACTTGCATAGAAAGACTCATCAGACTAAAAGAATACTCTGTCATAGACTGTGTGGACCAGATGTGCTTCTGTTGATGTTGCTGAAAGATTTTTCCCAGTGGATTTGAATTGGGAACATGAAGAGGCCATATGGTAGTAAAGATAATTTACATAGCACCTTTTATCAACAAATATTACAAAGGACCTTGCAAATCACCTACTGTACAGGAAGAATTTCACTCATAACTGAAACACAAATACCTCTGGGGTAAAACCTGGAAATACATAATAGCTATGAAACAATTTCCAATTAGTTGTGAAAAATGAAGTTATAGCAAACTGAAATTGTGAGCAGAGCACAGGTGAACAAGTTCTATTTACAAATTAGTTGCAATCTGCACAGTTACACCCTATATATGAAGTAATAATTTATGAAAAGTCATTTATTCTTTTTGATGAGTGCAACTCTGATAAAATGATCTTCAAATATAGATACTGAAAACAGAACAGAATACTAAGTGGGCAACTTCATTCCAGTTTTTCAGACATGCACTGTACACATGCACAGTGAATGTGTATACGTCACTTTAATCTCAGTATCCCTGTAGGTAATTTGGGTAAGAAAATTTAACTGGTTTTTGTATTTGTTATAGGCAGGAGTGTGGGAGGCTCTGGACATTTTCCAATACTGTCATGAATGTCACTACTGAAGTAAGAATAATCAAGAAAAAACAATTGCTTCAAAGACAATATAATGTTTTTTTCCTATCCATCTTGGGGAAGATGAACAGTAGGAGATAGAAAATGTGATGGATTACAATATGAATCAAGATCAGCAAAGAAAACTGTCATAATTTTCAAATTAAACTGTGTAAAGTTCCTCAGTGAGGTTTGTTATTTGAAAATGTTACCTTCTTCCAACCTTACTTCCAGGTTGAATCTTGTTTCAGTCCCAAATCTGTCTAATGTGCTGTAGATATATTCATATTATGTTTATATGCTGTAAGAAGGCAATTCTAAATGCTGCTCAACAAAACAAATTAATACTAAGTAGACATACAACATAATTTATGTTGTATATTTGTAGAGCTCCCAGAAGAACTTACTACAAAATCATTCACTGCACTTAAAATCAAATTGGAAACATAGTTTTACATAAAGAGACTTTTGAAACAAGAATTTTCCAAGAGTCCACAAAGTTCAACTTCCAGGTCCTATCTTTTGATTTTCTAAGAAATTCTGCCAAACCACAGTAATCCAGGCCTGGTCACACAAAGTCACAGCAGTCTTAATGTCACATTTATCCTCATAACTCAGCCATAGTGGTCCTTCTGGCCCCAGAAAGGATAATGTTACTGATTCTATAGTAAGTGACCAGCAGGTCTTTTCCTGATTCCAGCATTGCAGTGTTTTGCAACCAAGAATGCAATGATACTCAGCATAGCCATGTGACAGATGCAAAACTTTTGTGTATTAAAGTAGCTGCTATTTAGGAGTAAAGAGTTTTCTTGAAGCTGTTCAAACTCTTAAAATTGACTGTGCCAAGGTCCATTGTCCAGATATTCCTGTTCACTTCAAAGGAATAACAGCAGAGACAAACTGTACTGCAGACACACCAGTACTTGAAAATTCTAGGTTAGGAAAGACACCAAAGATTTCATTAGGATAATTGTAGATCTCTGAGGGGGTACAGCACAGCCATGTGTGGAGGTTCTGTGTGCTTACCCTGATGTGCAATCACTTAGCATTCCTGAAAAATGGGCACTAGCAGTATCACTCCACAATTATGATGCCCATTTTCATGGTCATGCTTTGTTCACCCTCCTGATGGCAGTAGTTACAGTCAGAGGTGTGGAATAACATGAACGCAGTGTGCTCCTAACCCTAGGAGCAATTTTACTTTTTTTATTTGCATAGTCATATGCACTAAAAGGATGTGAAAAGACTATTATTAAACTACCCTTAAATATGTTTAATGGCACCATATGCTGAATCAGAAACTCCTTTCCTTCAAGCCCATATAAAGCTGAGTGTCTAACTGCTAATGCTTTATTACTGTGTTGATAAATGTACCATATCATTAATTCCTTTTCAGAAAAATATCATGCAGGCCTTTTTTAATACAATGTTTTAAAGATCAAACTCAGCATATCCATTTAGAAGAGCAATCTCAGTTCTTAGCTGTAGTAAAAGTAATAATAATAGCAACACTTACTGTACTTTAGATCTTCAAAGCACTGTATGGGTATTAAGCAATTTGTCTCTCTTGGCAAGGATTTTCCTTTCATTGGACAGTAAGTAGCAGCAGGTATATTGTTTCTTCTCTTTTTTTCTTCATTATTTTCTCCTTCCTGTTTTATTCCTTATAGGCTAGAAGTGTGTCGCTTCTGTGTTTATAGGAATTCTAGAAATTCCTTACTGGTGGTTCTGAATGGTCTGATTTTGCTTTTATTAGCCAGAGCAATCCATTAGACTCCTATTATTTGTCAGGTATCTCAGGAACAGAAATGAGAGTCAACTCTTTTGAAGCCTGCTCTCTTGCCATAACATGGAGCTGTCCTGGGTAGGTTTCACAAGGAAATATCCTCTTTTGTTCTTTTTTCCTATCTCAAATATCCTTATTTACTATCATAACTAATAGAACCCAATTAAGCAAGAATCTTGTCTTTTGCAAGTGCTGGGGTAGAAACTAACACCAAGTGCAGTCCCAAGGATGGTGTTTCCACAAATACAAGGATAAACATTATTGGTTTTAGTGCTTTTCAAAGTAGCCCAGTGAAACAGGGCTTGACAATCCTCGCTTTCCATAGGAGACTACCTTCTTTCTAGGTGGCAGAGGTAAGTGCAAGCAAAAGAGCCAGTTCTGCTTAGACCCAAGTGTCAAAGCTGCAGTAACCAAGATCTGTAGAGCCAGAGCTTGTCACAGCAGCAACGACTTTGCCATTCCAGAAATAAGTTGAACTTAAAACATATTGTACACCCAAGAAATCCCCCCAGAAACTGCTAGTGTCCATTCCTACTTGCAGCAACCCTTCTTTCTGCAAATGTTCAGCACTGTAAAGTACTCATGTCCTTGAATTTTCTAATTAAATCCCAAGGAGACTGAGGAGTCTGCAGATGTAACAAGTATTAATTCAGGGCTCTCTGTTGTCAAAAAAAACCAGTCAATATCTAAGTGCATTACAGCCATTTATCTTTTTCCTATCCAAGAAACTATTTCTATAAGCTTATGATGGGAACATCTTCAATAAACATTAAAATAAAATCACTGGAGCGGTTTGGCTCATGGAAATTCTCCCAGAACTGAGAATTACCAACAGAGTTGCAATCTCACTTCTAAATTGTATCAACATATATTACATATAACATATAACATATATATAATTGCATCAACTGGTGTGAGTCATACTCACAGTAGCTGTGAATGCGCCGTTACTTTCTGTTGCTTCACTGTCTTCACTTCCTATCTCCTGACAGTGGTGTCCTGGAAGTGCTCTGCTGCATCCTCACTTCCCCAGGACTGCATGAATATTTCTGCAGAAGCAATTCTGAAGAGCTAAAAGCTCAACTCTCTTCTTCCATGACCAGTAGATCTGGAGAAACCAGCTCCTGCCCAGTGGTCAACTTGACCTTTCCAATACCACTAAACAGTGCTCCAGGAAGAAGCAGGCTGATATTTTGCCATAGAGACAGCACTTTGCTGTCACGCAGAAAGGAAAGACAAAGAAAAAGACATTTGCTTCTTAGATGCCTCGATCATCTTTGATTCAGACATGTGTTGTTAATCTTTTCTCTTGAAAAAAAGTGCACGTGGCTTATGTTTCCTGTTATATCTACAGATATAGTCTGAATTCTCATTTGGAGACTTCAGTAGCTATAGATTAAGTCTTGATTACAAGAAATTAAGAAAGTGGAGGGTAGGACTTGCTAGAATAATTTATGCAGCTGAGGACAGAATACAAGACTTCAGGGTCTGAAAGGGTGAAGCACAACTGTTTATCTCTCATGCTACATAGGAAAGATTTGAGCTGATTTGTCGCTTAGCTTTAGAAAGATCAACACAGTCACACAGAAAAAAATCACTGTTTTCTTTTCTTCTTTCCAGAACTATAAACCTATATTTCAAAAGCCATTGTTGAAGTGGAGGATTAGATGAAAAGATTGATCCCTGACTCAGTTTTCAAGGACAGGTCTCATGCTACTTAACTCAGGAATTTCCCCGGTTTGTTCTTGCATTCTATGCTGCCATCATCTGGCTCCTTTCATAAAACCTGACATTTTCTAAATCTGTTATCTCCAGGCCTCAAATTCTCTTTGGGTAAGAATCTTCAATGCTTTTCATGATAAGGTAAATTCTTATTGTGAGCGATTTTCTCAAGCAGCAAGCATCTCTCTATAGCTACTACTGCCAGAACATTTACCCAGACTCTGGGCCAGGTATGCAGCTCCCTTTGCCTAACTGAGCACTCAAGATGGAGGGAGGATATTAATTTACGTGTCTGTTCATACACCAACGTATTATTCTGATTCTAAATCTCTTCAGTCACCTAGCAGAGACTTCTTGATAGCAAGGCCAGTTACTTCTAGCATACCAGCCACCAGCATCTTGACTATGCCCTCCTAACTCAGGGGATGCAGGCATTTGGTCACAGAAAACGCCTCCCCTCCTACAGAAAAGGGTGCTACCAACTTTTCCCACAATTCACTTAAATATAAACAGGTTGTTTACTTACTCCAAGGCAAATCTTATTTTCTGCCTGATGGGGCAATGATAAAAGGTTACAGAAGCTTTCCAATCAGCCTATACAGATCCAAGGCCACACTGCTTCCAAGACACCACAACCTTCACCTCCTTCTCGTATGTCTGGCAATCTGACTACTGTGAAAGATTCAGAAGCATTCATCTGGCTAAACTCTGGATTTCTGATGGCAGGCAAAACTCAGGGAGCTGTGAAAGCACTATTAGCACTAACATAGACTTGGGGAAGAACAATACACACAATAAACTTAGCTTCATCTTTAGATTGCAGCGTACCACTCTGGGTTCTGAGGAAAGCATTTTCCTGGAACCTGTCCAATGCTTGGCTTTTTGTCTACTCTGATCTTCACAGAAGCCTCTGTGTTTGTGCATGCCAGGCAAAAGTCTGCCTAGTCAAACATGCTCAGCTGCTTTGTCTCCTGTGAAAGGATTCATCTAACCTGTTCTGTAGGCAACAAGGACAGGAGAGCTCCTCTCTGCTGCCCAGCCACACCCCAGTTCCAAGTGCAAAACTGTGCTGATGGATGAAGGCCACTACAGAGAACATTTCTGTCGTACATGAACTGCAAACAAGCAAGCCCAGCACACATCAATCAAGGCATGCAGTTCTTGACAGGACAGTAATCAATCACCACAGAGAGACACCAGCATGGAGAGATTTCCAATATGTTTTCCTTCATTCTTTGCCTGAAACAGGAGAGGCAAGTTAAATAAGGCTCTGCTGGAGCTTGTGATGCACATTTTTCAGGGTATAGGAATTGCTGCATACAAAGGAGACTCTGAGGCCTATAAATTAAAATGAACAAGTCTTGGGGCAAACAAGGAAAAAAAAGCATATTTACATAGGGACTGTAAGGACAGATGAACCTAAAAAGAGAAAAGATGGGAAATTTTGTCTTAGAAACAATAAAAATATCTGCTTGTTTTTAATTTCCACATCCAAGTCTTGAGAAAATCTACAGAATCAAAACTGAAATTAAATAGATACTTTTTTAATGAATGAAGTAAAAACATGCCTAATATTTGGATATGCAGAAGTGACCACTTATTTTGACTAAGTAATAACTTCAAATGACAGTGTGCTGAAACTTACAGATTCTGTATTTGCTATTTATTTTTCTAATGACAGAACAGAAGTGGGACAAAGTAGCTGGACAGCTGTATGAAACCTCCATTCTGAATTCAAATCTGAATTGGACCTGAACCACTACACACTGGTCTTGAGCACCACTGCATGCCTCCCTTGAAAAATCTTCACTGCTCTGAATACTGGATGAATGTCTCCTTATGCATCCAGGCAGAACTGAGGTGAGAGTTTCAGACCCATTTGGGAACTGGCAGAAGTGGAACTGGCCTCCCATGGTTTAAAAGAAGTATCGATCCTAATGAAGCAATGCAGGAAGTAAATATGTACCTCTAAAAGTAGTCATGTCAGCACAGTTAAATATTAGAGGCTTGAGGAAACACCTTTCATACAGTTGCTGGTAGAAGAAATGCAGACAAGCCCTGTATTGGCCCTATATAACATTATATTTATTTTCTTACACCACCAGTTTTCATAGCCTTGGCCTGTATAATTGTAGAGTAAGAAGAAAATAAAGAAGCAAACCACATAGAAATATGTGCCCCATGTTCCACACTTGGGGATTAAACAAAACAAATGTTACATTTCAATTTTCAAGCAAGCTCTCTGTGTTTCTGAAGAGTGCTGATGCCCTGTGATATCTAAGCAAGACAGCATTAGGACTGTATTCATCCACTGTATCCCTCCTTGCTTTATTAATAAAACAATAATGAACTCAGTGGTGCAGAAGCAACAGAACATGCTGCTATGAAGGAGGCCTCAAAGCCCACTCAGCTGCTTCACTGGTGTATATTAAAATTAATGAGTTTCTGCTGCAGAAAGGAAGAGGTGTCCTTGCAGTGGAATGAGGTCTATGATCTTTATATTGTAGCACAACCACTGAGAAGCACAGAAATCTGCACAGCTCAGTCTCCAATAACAATCTTTTTACAGAAGGAAGGCAAGGACAGGCTGAATACACTTCCTATATATACTGAAAGAGGGGATAGTAGAGTTTCTCATTTGCATCTTAACCACCTTCCCAGTAGTAAAAACTGAATCAAGGCTCTCTCCTCCCCCCACCCCTATTTTTATAGCTAAGAGAGAAAAATATTGGCAATATGGAATGCCAGCCAGCAGCTGAGGCTGCTAACTCAGCCATTATAACCACAATATTTAATAGCTCTCAATTAAAGAGCCCTGATATTTATACGCAGGAACATATATCTGAAGGTCAGTACATTTCATTAATATTTTTGTTTATGAGAGTAGTTTCAGTTTCTAATGCTTTCCAGTTAACAAAGCAAAATTTTGAAGCAGCTATTAGATTGGTAAATAATACAATTTTTAAAATTTGCTTCATTTGGAAAGCTCAGTTTTATTCCAGATTCTTCAAGGCTTCATTGAACTGCAAAGAGGAGTTAATAACGCACTGCTACAGTAGCATCTCTGTGAAGCTTATTTCCTGCTTAAGAGTTCCAGTGAGAAACAAAAGTTACTAGTGTGTTTCACATCTGAAGCCCGTCAAGTATTTTGTGAGCTCAGTTCAAGCCACTTGCTTGGACTGAAGTTGTAACTGGAGAACACTTTTACCACAGATTATCCTAATTCTGTAGAACAATTACCTAAAATATTAAGGAGGATCATTTTATCGCTTCCTTTACTTAGGTGCTAGAGATACACTGACCTCAGACACATTAATGAGTGTTAGCTCCAAACATAGTAACATTAAAACTGCAAGTACTAAATCATGATAAAATTTAGAAAACCAAGATCAATTTAAAATGTCTCTGAACTGTCCTATAGGCACCAGCTCTTTCAATTTAATGAAGATATTTGATCTCAATCTATTCAGATTTGAATATTATGCACTTTCTATTCCAGAGTTCATTGCAATCTACAGAGAACTGCTACAGAGCAGGGCATAAAAGAGGGAGGAAGAAGGTGGCAGAGGGAAACAGACAACACACAGGACAGACAGGACCAAACAAAAACACCAACCAACAAACACACACAAAAAATACCACACCAAAAACAGATTTGAGGAAGCATTAACAATTCAATTTCCTAATGTGTAGCTATGATTTATACCTAAAATCTCTACTACATCACGTGTGTAAAGCTTACTGTTTTCCACAGCATACCTACATCTCAATCTGCAAACTGCTTTTCTAATTTAACCAAATTCAGCCTATTAATAGTATCATATAAAGGGCAGCATTTTCTTTATCGCATTAAAATCCAGAAATTTGCTGTGCTGCCTTGCCATTAAGTCCTTGTCAGAAACATTTCATTGGGACTGCATTCATTCATTATTGAAATACATTTTTCTTTTAGTCTCGCTAAAATCAAGCTTTATCAAAAACACACTACATGAAGAAACATGGTATCTGAAGTTCAGCCTCTATCACTTCTTTTTTTGAAAGGTTTTTGGAAAGGCAAGAAAGAATATGGAAGTGAAAATCTGTCCCAGAAGACTCCAGAACTGGTTATTTATATGACATAAACAGAGGATGATCTATTTTGTCACTTGCAAATCCCCCTTTGTGTCTCTTTCCTCTCCCCTACTTTTGTAGATGGGGCAAACCTGAAGTTAAGCTCCAGAAAGTACCTGGGGAATGCTCTGATTCTGGGGATAATTTGAACCCAAACACAGCTGATTCCAGCTTATCCAGTTTAAGTAAGCAGAACCTCAGCACTGAACAATCTGACATGAACACAGTAAAATCTCAGACTGGGCTCTGGCAAAGACTTGATTTCCTTCCTTCTTCCTTCCTAATATAGGGAAGTGCAATTGGGTGTGTGGCTCCAGAGAAGAGTAATTGTTAAGAGACATTTCCACAAGGACTTTTAAGACCAAAGAGTCAGAGACCACCTCTGCTAAAAGGAACCATGACAAGCCAGAGGCCATGTGCTCATCAGCAAGGACTGGGGTTCACTGGGAGCAGAGCTGTGCAATGAGACACTCTGGTTGGTGCTGATGACCTGAAATGCTACCATGAATATTTCATTAGGGCTTATCTCAAAAAAGAACAAATCTGGGCCTGTTAGGGACTGAATGCAGTCAGTGAGCATTGAAAATGCTCTTGGAAAACATTGTCCTTCTAGTTTAATCTGAAAGAGATCCAAAAAAGCACCCCAAGACTTCTCCATGATATGAATCAAAACACATTTACCAGGGACAAGCAAATTAGCTTCAGAAGCACATTCCTGATCTGAATTAAACTACTAATCTAGACACACTATAAATTCTTCTGCCTAAGATCCTAACAGCACAACATACAGATGGAAAAAAAATTATTTTGTACTATGCTCAGAGATGCACCTTTAAAAACTGGAATCAGGATGCATTTTCCAAAGTAAAGTGATGCTATGTAAAAGCCAAAGAGGCAGACATTTTTTTTTAATCAAAGATAATGGAAGGAGGCAATTTAAGGTAATTTTACTCCCTTTAAGAGAAAAATTGCTTTTACGTTTCAATCAAAAGAGGGCATCTATGCAGCATAAGCCACAGAGCTAAGTACTAAGCAGTATCTCCCCTAGTGTCTTGGATGTTTCTCCAGTGACATTCAGGTGACAGAAGAAAAACCAGGATTTTTAGAGGCTTAAATCTTTGGCACTCTCAGCTTTTTTTTTTTTTTCAATCTAATCACACAAAATTAATTAAAGGTATTTTGACATGCCTCAATGGAAAAAGAATTCTTTTTATTCAGACAGAAATTAAACAAAGTAACAAAACTCCAAAACAATCTATTCTTAGCACTCTTTGAGAGGCTAGAAGACAATAGCAACTGTGTATATTTACCTGGAAATGTTTACAACACACTTAAGAATTTCTCTCTTAGTTAGGAATTTCAAAGTTACTAATGTCAATGGTGATCTGGTGCCAAATGAAACACAATTTTTATCCACTGCAGTTGCTCAGTTCTTAGTGATTATGGGTAATACTTGCAAATCAGTAGAGACTTCAAGTCAAGCTGTGAACTTGCATTTCAATATCTCAATATTTTTACCCAACTTTAAGAAAATCTAAATACACACTGCTCTTAACTGATTAAGTGGCACTACACTACGTAGAAAAGTTGAGACTTTGCACACTTGCTTCTGCCTCTCAGACCTGGCCAGTAGAACAAAAAATAATGCAGCATAGATCCATTAGCTGCCCTGAACTGTTCAGTTATTTTCTATTCCAGTTAAACTGAGCAACAGTGAAAACGATGATACCATAACAGAGGAGGAAAGGGTATTCTTTTGCTTTGAAGTGGTTTTGGGTTAAAATTCAATAGTAGCAAGAGTCAAAAGAAAGTAATCGAGAAAGTTTCATGACATCTGTAATATGGTGTACCAATTCTGGGAACAAAAATCACCTCTTCAGACAAACAAAATTCCTGTAGTACAGCAAATAATATTAATTTCAAGCTACAGACACTACTATATCAAGACAATAGCCTCGGTATAACATGAAGCCAAAGTGGTTAATGGTCCTTAATGGACATGTGCTCATAGTTTTGACTGTAGACCACTGACTGTATGGTCCTGCCTTATGTATCACATAGATGCAGATAATACCTTCATGAATAAACAAAAAAATTATATTACGGGGGCAAATTTTCTTACCAAAGTCTGGTAGGTCCATCACTGCTCCAGTCTTTCCTCAGTATTTGTATAAGTTCATTACATTCTTATCCTGGTTTTAATATCATCATTCAGGCATTTTTTTTTTTACTCAAAATTGACCAAACCGTCCACAGTAGAACAGAATTAAACCTTTGTAATGCTTGAACATGGCACACAGCCAGCCTTATTTAAAAATATAGATACAAGGGATGCATAAAAATTTTATAATTATACAATTCCTTAACTTCTGACCCCCTTTTAAAAAAATCTGACAGGCCAGTAGCCTATAAATAATGGCAGTGTGTGGTTTTGGAGACCAATTAAGAAAGAGTTCCGGAGGGAGATGTTCACAAGCGAGCTGTAACGGGGGAGCCGCCAGAGGGAGAGCTGGGAGCGCCAGAGCGCGGGGAGCCGGGCGGGCGGGGATGGGCAGCAGCGCACACACACACACACACACACACATACCCCCACACCCACCCACCCACCCACCCACACACACACACAGAGAACTCTTTCCAAAGGAAAGGTCTGTCAAATTGCAGCATTCGGCCTCCTGTGCAATCTAAAGATGCAAATCTCGACCAAAGGTGTTAATACTCAGCAGTGTTAATTAGACTTTTAACCTCCTTTAAAATTATTTCCTTACTAGTATTTAACATATTTTTCTTCTCTTTTCCCGAAGAAAAAACTAGGGCAACACAGAAAGGATCTGTAGGAGTTCTACCTGGCCAAGTGAAGAAAGGACATCTACAAAACCCTGTTTTGCACTTCTTTTATGTTTACCAACCCAAAAAGATGGGAAGAAGTCAAGAAGGAAAGCTAGGAGCTAGAGTTCACCAGCCTTCAGTTTCTGCTGGTAGGATGCCAAACTCTATGCTAGTGAGTCTCAAAAGTCAGCAGATCTCCCCATCAGCAAGGAGCAGACTTAATTTCTAGCTGGCAACCTCAGTCAGCAAGAGTTACCTCTGGGAATTGGGGCACTCTGCTGGCAGAACACATCAGCCAAGTTGTGTGGATTTGGTCACAGATTGCCACACAGCTGGTGTTCTGTGCTAACCAAAGCCTGTGCCAAGCTACTTTTGCTCATACTACAAAACATATAACAATATCCCAGCTGGCTTTTGAATATTTCCACACAGCAAAGAGATCCCACATGGCCAAAATGGAAAGAATTACAAAGACTATGCCTTTCTCTTATAGTTCAGAGGATTTACCAGTCCCTTAAATCTTCACTACAAAGGGCTATGGTCCCTCACATTTCTGACGTATTCACTATCTCCCTGCTTCCTGAGCTCTTTGTTTCTGACACATCTATTTAGGGAAGCAGTTTTCCAGATTATTGAATCTGTCTCATATACAACTTGAATAGTTCAAAATTAATATTCGTTTGTCTAAATCCCCTGCAGATTGGATGGAGATACTCTGTGTTATGGAAGTGTATGTGAATCCTGCAGTCTGAAATTTGGCTCAGAGGGCACCCTGTCAAAAACAGGGCCATGTTCCTTCTCGTTCTTTCCACACAACTAAATGGATAAATCCAGGTGTCATGAAAATTGACACAGGAAAATCCAACAGGTGCCATGAAATTATTGCTTTCAAAGCAATTTTGCATGAAGCAAGACATGTATTGATTACATATGAAGTACAGCATTCTCATTGTATCTATAAGAAAATTCAGCATTCCTGATCACAGAAATTCCATTTTAGAATGCGTTTGCTGTGTTTTTTTCCTGAGGATTGTCAAGACACAACTGTTTTCATTGAAAACAGTTCATCATATGAAAGTTTACCACTTTTTTTAAAAAAACAACCTTTAGCACCTGCCTAGCATTTTTATCTGTTCAGAAATTACAGTAAATCACAGTCTTTACCTCACCTGCTGATTTAGCTAGGATATGTCCAGAACAAAGGGCCACAATAAATGCCAAAGTGAGGGCTACACCCATTTATAAATCATACAGCACCAGGTCTCTTAGCTAGCAGGTTAAAAATTTACTCGATTTTAACTGACATACAACACACGCAGGTTCCATCAATAACTGATTTATCAGAGGAAAAGTCTTCAGCAAGTATTCCTTAGTCCACCGTGAACATTCCTAAAATGGCTCTTTTCTTCCATTTATCTTAGCCCCAAAAAACACTTTGCCTGGATAGATGTGTGCATGAAGAAAGCACAATAACATAGCATCAAAAGGATTTATAATCTCTGACTTGTTGTCAATTGCAAAGCAGTGGCGATAAATGTGACATCAAAATGCAGTCTCACACTTTGGTTTCTGAACATCAACAACAAAAAAGGTAAGGTCACTATTTCTTAAAATCTGTTTTCTTAAGAAATGTGTCTATCAAAATCTGTCTTTACATAGTATTTTTGTTCTCCTCTTCATTCTGCTTTTCTTACTGAGAGAAGCTTCCTAGTTTATACATCTACGGTTATAATGTGGATCTGGAGTGTGAGTTCTTATGCTTTCAGATGTGGGAGGAAAGGACAGAGAACTGTTTGTATGAATGTACTATAACTTCAATGCATTTGTGCCAGCTCACAATGGATGAGTATCTATTTTAAAGGTAGAGTTACACAAATCTTAAAATATATGTGGGCATGCAACTGCAGCTATACTTAGGAGACAAGGAGGAAATGGTGAGAGAGGACAGAAAGACAAATCAAGGAGAAAGAAGATGGTGTTATTGAAATATAGGTGGATTGAATCTAATTGTTCTAAACCTGCCTCTGTTACATGAAATAGCATGAGAGTGACTTTGAATACAGAAAAATACAGAGTGGTCACTGTGCTGATTTGTCTATCAGTAAAGCAGCAATGCATAGCAATAATTCAAATTTACATAGATACACAGAGCCTGTGGTTTTGTCCTTAATTTAAACTGTTTTTTTTCACTGTCAGAACAAGAATAATTTATTTTAATAAGCAAGTCTAGTTAGCCAGTTCTAGTTATTTAAAAATTCTGTATGATCAGGAAAAGCATCAAAAAGCAGTGTGAGGAGAGCCATGACCAAGTAACAAATATATATATGTATAACAAACGTATAAACAAATACTACTGCTTGGCTCTGTGCATATTCTTCAGACCTCAGAGCTATGTCCAACAATGGACATAGCTTTAAACACCCCCCACACTGAGTTTCCTTGCTGTCTCATGTGATGATTCCATTATCAGAAGTCACATTCTCATGAAGATTTTGTCTGACCTAACTTCTCAGTCCCTAAACTCCATAAATTACAATTCCTGCTCAGCTTTTCTCACTCTCAAAACTGGTTATTTCACCTTTCAAACACTCTAGAACATTAACTTCCTCTTTAAGTTGCTAAAAAATGTAATTTAAATCTTTTCCTTCTCATCTTTCTAAATTATAACCTCAGATTGAAATAAAAGGACAATCTCAATTTTCTCTGTTGTATTTTGCCCCTCCCCTCCTTAGCCCCCAACCTGTCTATAGATGCCTGCACAGGCAGAGCTTTTCTTTTGCATGAAGGAGACATTTCCCCTGACCTTTTACCTTTCTGTCACACCCAGCTTTAATAGCGATGCACAGAATATTCATTTCAGATTTAAGGCTCAGAAAAGAAAATTAACCACCGTGATTTTTGCCTGGTTGTGGTAAATTATAGCCTTGGACATTCATTATTTTGTATCTGTTTTGGTCAAGACATTTGTCTGTTTTAGGAAAACAAGCAGATGAATTAGGAACTGGTTGAGAAGTTACCAGATTTCTCCCATGCTTTCACTATAGATGTTGGTGGTCATTATTTCATTTAAATCATACACAACATAAGATATGGAAATTTTTTTTTAAATTTTAAAGTTACAAATCAAATCAAAGTGCTCCTGTGCAAATTACCTAGGAATGTAGAATCTCCACCTACTTTTATGGTGGAGTTTGCATATGGAATTGGTAGAATGGCATTTTCCAAAAACTTCTAAAAAATACTGTCATGAAATTAGTTTAATCTCAGGATAACTATCTCAACAAATAACTCCTCCACTAAATTCCTGCGAGAGGGATTAAGTAGATGCAGGTTAATGTAGTGAAGAGTTATATTGACTATGGTTTTAAAAATATCACTTATTAAAAAAATTACAGTACATCCAGCCCCAGGCACAAAGAATGCTGTAATCAAATTCTGGTGATTTTAGTCCAACGAATGGCTATTAATTTCTATGGCCTTTTTTTTTCTTGAGGAAAGGACATATAAAATTGTCTCAGTATTTGTGTGCTTCTGTTGGCTAAATATCATGGTAAATTCCTTTCAGAAAACCATGACCTAGACAAACATAAATGTTTTCCAGATTTTCAGCAGTGCTATAGTACCATTTTTTTCCTAATTTGCATCAGAAAAATGTTTTTAAAAAAAATCCTGGTGGAACTGTGTCAGAAGTCACAGAACATGGCTCTACAGAACAAAAGGCAGAGCGCAAACAGCAGCCCTGTGATTGCCTGGCACTGTCTGTGTCACCTTCAGCCTGGGACTTGTACAAATCAGTCACAACCAGCTCTGCAACTGATAGCAAGGTTTATGTGCACACAGAATAACAGGAACTTGTACGAGTTCACTAATTTAAGTACTTGGAAGCAGGAAAGAAAAGGCATGATAGTCTTGCTGTGAAAGTCTGAAGGTAAAAGGGACCAGGGGAGGGTAGGAAGGCTGGGTGATGAGGGGAAGTCTGGACTGACTCCGAGTGACAGCCTGTTCCACTGCGGTCTGCCAGTGCACACCATTTCCAGCAGCGCTACAGAGCTGGGCTCAGCAGTGGTAATCGGAGCTCAACACCTTTCCAGCTGTTTCCAGGTGCTGGTTTTTGTAACAAAACAGAGTAACTTTATGAAAGCATTTGAATCAGAGTAAACAGGTACTCACTGAACATGTTCACAACTTGAGAGATGCTTCCATTTGTTTAAAGACACTTCAAGTTTTGAAATTCCAGTGGGATTTCACAATCTGCAATGGAAATACAGTGTCACATTCTCCAGTGTTATGCATTTCCATACATGCCAAAGGACAATGTGACTCCTAGCAAACACTACAAAGGTGTGGCTACAGGGTTTTTCCTACCTATAGTTTTCTACATTTTCTACATCTTCACTTATAATTCCAGAAAGTATTCCTCTGCTTATGCTAAAGCAAACACACTTCCCCTATTCCTTTTAATTCCTGCACACCTTGAAGCACCTTTGTCCATGCTGATTACTAAGGATGTTCCAAGAGGCAGGTTTCCTGGAGGCTGATGGCAGGCAGTGAGTACAAAAGGGAAGCTGCCAGTGAGCAGCACTTATCTATTAGCCATGAGCCAGGGAGACTCCCACTCCCATCTGTTGCCTCAGAGAGATTTCAATGGAAAGATTACCCAGTTTTGATATGGAATATTCCCAGCTTGGGAAGGACTCATGCTTAGTAGATGGTAATAATATTAGTCTAATATTTAAAGTGTGTCAAGCAGTTAAAGCAGGTTAAAATATTTCATTATGGATTCATTGAGGTATAAATTAACTCAGGGGTGTTATGCTGATAGCTTAATTCTTAAATTCATATGTAATTTTCTACTTTGGATGGACCAAGAGTTGATTGAAATGGTCAAATAAGGAAAGAGGAGGTGAATTTTTTTCAGGTTTACTGTATAGCACTGTATTTACTTTCAGTCTACAATATAATTCCTGAGATGAGCATACCAAAGCAATTTTCAGAAAATTAGCACATATAGGAAACACTTTGGAGAGATCATTGACACAGCAAATATTTGACAGGCCTGCCAGTCAATGTTCTTATGAAAACAAACACAAAGAAGCTACTGGGAGTTCTTTCTCAAAATGTCTGCTGTGGTCGAGACATCAAGTGATGGCTGACTTGCCACACCCTATTCCTACAGTAATTACAAAGTCCATATAAATATGCAAGTAAACTTATATGAAACAGGACTTTTTGCCGGTATTTTTACTTGTACTTTTCTAGAAAATGCCTCATGGAAACTGCAGAAAAGCATGGTTCCCTCTGTAAGATAGATACACACACACACACACACAAACCATTCAGTTAATAATCCATTTCCATTTTCTAACCAGATTTTAAGGCAGGGACATCACAATATCTTGATACTTAATGATGAAATCTGGTCTGTCTAAAGCTTGTTACAGAAAGCTGGAATATTGAATATTTTTACATGTCCATTTACTTACAGCTTCATTTGTGCAGCTCTATTTAAAAATGTGCAAAACTGCCTTAACTAAACAGTTATTGCATACAGTCAGTGAATCTAAGAAATAACTCAGGATAGCAGCATTTTCTACCCTGAAAAAATTCTGTGCAACTCCAGCTGCAAATTGCAGAAAAGGAATAAACACCACTTGTGCTTTTTTAGGAAGGCTGCCTTGAGAACAAAAAAGGCTAGATTTGTAAGATCCTGAATCCCTGTCAGAAAAATTACACAAGACATCTCTTAAGTAGGTTACAGACATCTTTGTCACTGTGGTTGCACCCATAATACCTGACCCACTCCCAGTTATAGAACAGGATCAACCAACTAAAAGTGCATCAGGACAAAGGCTCAGAGATCCTTGCACTTCAGTGGCTGTACATGGAGGTGGATAAGTGGCCCTTGAGCTCAGTTCTAAAGTTTCTGCTGATGACTACAATGGAATTTGGGTGTGAATCCATTCACATTCAATTCCTCTATCTAGAATGTGATAAGACCAAGCCAAAGATTCAGGCTACAGTTGTGCTTGTACTTAAATGCCTTCTGTTCCCGTTTGCCACATTTCCCTTTTTAAAAGGCCATCCTGTGGGAATAAAGAGGTCAAAAGCAAAATAAAATAATAACCTTTTGCATTTCATAATGAGATGTTTAGAGCACTCATCTTCCTTCACATCACCAAACATTTTTCCAGCTCACAGCTATTTCAAAGATGTATTTGAGGTGTGGGCACAAACAGTGCTTTGTTTCTATAATTACGGTAAGATCTTTGTATGTAAAGATTACAGATGTTTTCCATTTTCAAATAGATGGCATTGCAACTTCACTCAGAAGAAAGTTTCCATTACTCTGGAAATAGCCAGAGTTGGCAGTGCTAGCTGAGTAAACTGGAAAATATAGCAGATGTTACATGAGAGAGAATAAAGTAGGAAAATTAACAAGCATTTGTCTCCAAGCCTGGGCTTGTCCATCAGTTAGTTTCACTGTGATGGGCTCCCAGAAGCAAGTACTTGAAGGCAAGTATTTGTCTGGTACATAAACTGGAATGCCAAGTATTTGCAACTTGCTCTAGGTTGTAAGAGATGTGAGTCAGTCCTGTTGAAATCATTATAACATGATGCTAAACTTGGGATATTGGGAAAAACTATCATAGGGATTATCTGGTACAGAAAAAGCAATTCCCCAAGAAAAAAGGCCATCACAAGGAATACAAGGCAGCTAGTGGAAAAAAAATCTGAACATGGGTTATGCTCTCCCCAGTGGGATCACACAAACATTTATGCAGACAACTTCCCTTACTTTTTGTATCAGCTTAAGATATAGATAAAATAAGTCACTACATTAAGAGTTAGTGGAAAGGGAAACAAATATTTTTCTCTGCCAGTAACCTTGACTGCAACCTAGGTGAAAGATTGTAAAGACACCAGACCTACCATGAGCTTTTACACACAGCAGAGAGGATCAGGAAAGACACAGCAACCAAATCGTAAAAGGAACCCTATGAAGTCTTGGGCATCAAGAGACCTTTAAATGCAATGACAGAAACAAAACATTGTCATAGAAATGCCTTTTACCCTAGCTGACCCATCTCTTCATTTTCCCACAGCACACTGATGGGCCTAGGCATGATTCTTAATTGTTTCAAGAGATGATTCTGGGTTTTTTGTTTGTTTGTTTTGTTTTTGGGGTTTTTTTTGTGTTTCACTGAAAACTGAGAAGAGGCAAAACTACGTGTTTGCAAATGCGGCTTTTGAACAGGTAGCAGCATAACTCATCATGAATAATGAAAAGCCATGCTAAACACTGCAACCATTAGAGAAAAACTCTTTTTGAAAAGGGGATTGTCCTGTGAGATTCAGCACAGTCTTTGTACTAAGAAGTTTGGGACTTAGTACAGTTATAACTCCTCTGGCTTCAAAGATACCCAAAGAATGAATTAGGTCCTGTTTGTTTTGGTAATGGCTGACTAGCCAAAAGCAAAACCCAAAAGGCTCAAGGAATGTCAGGGTAATCTTATTTCCTTTCCCTCTCGTATAGCAAGTACAGAGCTCCCAGCTGATCGCATAGTACCTAGGATGATGTGTCTTGACTGTCATTTGTCAGTGCTGCTGCTGCTGATAGAAATCAAAGATTTATGTTCTCAAAAGAGCTTTTTGGCAGAAACTCCCAATTGTGCTGCAGGGTAACTCAATATCCTGAAGCACATCAATGTAGTTTGTTTTGTGTATTTGCCCCCTGCCCAAATAGTCTTCTACAGACTTAATATTTAGCTGTCATTCCCCATATTCTCTATCTCCAGGCAACAAGCATGAACTTGAATCTGCCCAGACAGATTTTGTAATTATATGATTTGAACAACAAATGCTTAATTTATAGCTGCTCTTTACCTCCTCAGCTCCTGCATTAAAGAGATTACCATGCCCTGGGATTGCTCAATTGAGTCCAAAAACAGTCAGCAAATTCCTTACAACAAGATGAGACCTTTTTCTAATTAATCCTCATATTTCAAGACATTGTTTTGCATAGTGAAACATAACTAAAATCTATCAATGTATTACTCTATTTCAGAATTAGAATTCAGAGATGCTTAAACTAGTAATGGATGATTGCTGTTTTGGTATTTGCATTATGATCCATGCAAAACTGAGCATAAAGATGGAGAGAGTCCATTCCCTAAGTGGTATATTTGCTTGAAGTTCAAGAAATTTTTTTCAAAATAAACACTTCCTTTTCAAGACATTCACAAAGTACTCAGAAATTACCTTCTTGAAGTAGGAATTGCAGAAAGAAGAGATTAATTCTCATCTACCTACCCAGAGTTTTTCAAGGGCTTCCAAGTACAGGCTAAATTCAGGTTATTACTCTCGGCATAACTCTACAACATCTCTCAAAATAAAAGACCATGATAATGTTCTTTACGAAGTCAATGTTGGGGGAGTAAAGATTGTATGTGTCTTTACAATCACACTCACAAGAAACATTGTTTTAGAAAACTACCCCCAGGAGTCTATGAATGAGCCAAAAACTACCTTAAGCATGCCACTGAAAATTACTTCTAGCTTTCCAGGCAATTTTGAGCACTGCAAGAGTAATGTTCCTTTGGCTAACTACCTCAGTGAAGATGAGGTGCTAAACCCTTTGGCTGGCCCCTCCATCAGCCCAAGCTTGCAATATTCCAATGGATGCTATAAAGAAATTACACTGCACAGCCAGAACCTTCTTTAATAAATGTGATCTCTATGAATAATTAATCTATTCCTCCCTGCCCCCAAACCCCAGGAGCAAACTTTATGCTCAGAGGACTAAAGCTCTTTGGAACCTCATGCTGCTTGACAGTCCCCAAAACTAATCACAAACAGACCTGATTCTGTGCATTGTTGACAGAAAAGTGACGGATCCACAAGAGTTTTAGGGGACTTAGATGGGAACTGGTGAACAGACACAGAGGGTCAGGCTCTATAAATTGAAGATTCATAAATTTCAGGTGCCATATATATAAGTCCTAGACACATTGAATTGTTAATAACAATTTCCCCATGATGCAGGCTGGAAGGATCACAGTCACCATGAAGTGTATGCTAGTGCCCACATGGCTCACAGAGTAATGGTGTAAAGCACCTACAGGCACCTCCTTGGCAACATTAGTTTAATCCAGTATAGAAAGCAAAGGGGACTGCTGGGAGAACCATTATCACATCAGGACCTCAAAAGAGGAAGAACCCTCTCTTACATTCGATGCCGTCTCAAGCAGGGTCTTCCTGCTCTCCATAAGTTTCGTGTGGTCTGATGATTGTGTCACTATGTTGTTGCCACACAGCTGTGTCATCCCATACTTACCTGTCAGAACACAAGGCAGCCCTCTTTCATAGGCAGTGAAGGTGCCAGGGTCTGACAGAACATGTCTAGAATCCCCCCACCCACCACAGACAGCCAAGCTCTACAAGCCCTAGCAGGTTTATCCCGGGAGGAATGCCAGTTTCTGTGTTTCCTTTTTTGCAAGTGCTTCCTTCACTGCTGCTGAGCAAGTAATACCAGATGTGCTGTTGGTTAACCTGTCCATGCTCTTAGTTCTCCTGCAAACAGTGGCTGATAGAAGTTTAGTACTGTTTTTACTGATGCCACACCAACTCCTGCTCTATGTCCCTCCTGTAAGTCAATTTCTTTGTCAGAATGAGGTATCAGCTGAGCAAGCCCTGCCTCATTCCCAGTGTGGGAGCTGAACTGCTGATCAAAGAGCTTTCAAGCTTTGTTATTATATACCTGATGAAGGCCAGACAAAAGGCCAAACTATAGATCACAAAACTGCTTCTTCAGCAACTCACTTTCTCACGTATCAGTTAACTTCTTCCTAGTGTTCATCATGATCTCTGAACCTCATATCTTCCCTGGTTTACGTGTTCCTGAGGTTCCAATTACAATTAGCTGTCTTCCAGAAGTTCAAGCATGATCTATTTGAATGTTTCCAGAGGTGCTAAGGTACATCTATAAGTTAGTCATTGACATGGAATAGTACTGCAAATAAAATCAAAGCAAATCAAAAGCAAGTAGCAGACGTCCTGCATGCTTTCCTAATTTTTAATTTTTCTGGTCTTAAATACACTTTCTGGGGTTAATTCTCCCCTCTTCTTGTTCATTGTTAGTACTATAGTCCAGAGAAATGTCCCAATACCAATGACCATTTATCAGAAACATCAGTTTACTCTCACATTTTGTGTTTGGGACCATGACACACTATGCTCTACCCTTCCATTACATTTTATAGTCTTTCAGGTAGTGAAATGTTCTGCATCTATCCCAAACTGGAAGGGATAAGTATTTTTTAGGATTGTTAGGTAAAAACACCATAAACACTGTAAGCTAGGCTATTGCCTAGAATACATACAGATAGCTAAGTCAGAAAAGGATTTATCTAGTTACAATTAAAGTTAAGGAAGTAGAAGGTTAAGTAATTCCAGCTAGTTTTACATAAGGTTTGGTCACAGTAAACATTGAATCATGGTATGGGATTTAAAGTGCATTAAACATGTTTTCTAGCAGCACACTGTGCCTGGTATTAATAAGGTCTCTGACATTATCAGAAAAGGTAGCATGTACAAGGCATCACAGATTCAAAGTCCAGACTTTAATGAAGACTCCTTTAACTTGCTTAGTTTAGAAGCTCCCCACTGGAACGATTGTCTGCCCAAATGTTTGTAAAATACCCAGTTACCCAGTATGCAACACCAGTGATAAAAGTCTGCACAGACTGTGCTCTGTCAGTGGTCAGATCTCTGAATGAATGAGCAGTGAATTTATAGAGATGCACATGTAGAAGAGTATTTATGAATTTTACATTCCTAATACACATTTTAGCACTATGCAGGCCTCATCACTAAACCCAACACCATCATCTGTTAACACATGACATTGGACTGGTTGCTCATTTAGAAAGGACAGCAGATGAGATCATAGAGTCACTAAGGGTTGGAAATACCTCTAAGATCAGCTGAACTATAGCCCTCTGTGAGGATAGCCAGCCTGCTACACTCAGTGTCAGCATGCAACGAACTGAGAAGTCAGCCAAGCCACACAGAGAGACCTTTTTTGAGAGGGACTAAATCACATGACAGGACCTCCCCCTGGCAAATCGACAGGCTGCTTTTAGCAAGGGCAGCTACTCCTGAAAAAGGATGGTAATGGTGTAAAATGATTAACATAGGGGACTGTTCAAGGGCAAGGCACATTTGCTTATGATAGTACATTAGCCTGCTGCTGGGTCCATGCCATCCAAAATAATTTGTTAAAAGGTAAAGATCTGGACACCAACAAGGCACAGAGGCCTATTACAACAGAAACAAATTAGAACAGAGACATCCTTTGAAACAGGCAGCTTATACTTCATTGGGAGTACTTGCTTATGAGTTCCAGGGTTTTCAACAAAAATCAAGCAGATGCTTCCATTCTCTTCTGGGCTGGCCTGGCCTGAATTCTGGTAGCAGAGTTGTGGTGGTATTATTACTGGTTGCAATTATGGCTGGTTTCAATTGTTTTTCTTGGACATCTATAAATCAAAAGGCTGTTCAAAGTCATTTTTTTCCCCAGCATTTATTTTACCAAATGACCAACCATCATTTTAGGTACATTTCAAATTCCAACATCATCTAAATGACTGTGCAAGGAACAGTCCATATTCAACAATGGCACACTTCTCTGTGAGCTAGGAAAGTACCATTCTGCCCATCTGTCAGATGGGAAGTTGGAAATACACAGAGAAGCAGGGTTGATTTTCCTGACTTACAGATTCATTCACAAATTTGCCTTGGCTCATGAAAAGACAGTGAAAAGACACCATTAGATGCTCACATTTCTTGATTCATGACACCAAAAAGAATGGCAAATTCAATCTCTATTTGAAAATCATTGGTTCTGGGTTATAAAAGGTCACTGCTTAAAATGTACAAAGTTCCAAAAGGAAGGCTGCAAGCAAGTGGATCCAGCAGCAACTGTCACATGTCTTGTAAGTACATTCTGTAACTGGTACAGGAAAACTGTAGATGATATTATAATACTGACAGCCAAAATAACCATCTACCCAGGATAAATAGCAAATTGTGAGCTGTTAAAATTTTTAATAATTTCTTCAGGATATGTGGAAAGTCAAAAGAATATGAAAAAATACTAATAAGAGATCTTTTTTAATTTCCCTTGATTAAGCTGTTTTTGTATTGTCCCTCCTAAAAATCTCTTCTTGGTTGCAGTAATTTTACCTTTTAACATCCAGTCACTGAATTTTTTTATCATTTTGCCATTTCCATCAGTTAGAAACTGTGCCTTCCGATAGAACCAATTAACTTTCTATTTAATGAGTTATACTAATTTTGTAGAACATACTTTCTATTAAATTGTTCTATTATTCTTCTCATAACATTCCAGTCAGATTTCAGCATCTTTCTTGAAATATTTCCAGCAAAATTGGATAATCTATTTCCCACAACAGTTGCACCCATCCTCAGCTCAGGAACTCTCAAAACTCTGAGGAACTCTCAAACTCTTTAGAACATTAGCCATTCTAGCCACAGGTTTACTATCAAAATTAATATTCATCTGATGATTCAGTATGACTCCCAAACTTGCCTCAGAACCTTGACGTGTCAGGGCATGCCTTAATCTGAGGAATTTCATCCTTCCTAAACACACAGCCCTGCTTTTGATAGTATTCTTACACATGTGAGCCTTAACAAAAAGAAATAAGATTCGCTTTCTTAGAACTACAAAACACATATAGAGCAGGTTTGTCATTTCTGTATTGCAGAGGGCCACAGCAAAGTTCTATTTGCCACATTCAGGCATCATTGTCAGCGAAAAAATATTAAACACTGCTAAGGAAGAACCTTCATGATACCCAGAAGTGAGAAGGAAAATAGAAATCTTCAGCTATTTTTACATAAGGTTTTGTTATTGATATGAGCCTTGTGAACTAGAGTTTTAAAGAAAAAAAGCCCAAAAAACATTTTTTTTTTTTTTAGCAGTTCTGTATTGTCATTAAACAGATTGGAGGCAGAAGCCATCAAAGACTCTCTGTAAACTTCTGAAGTGCTGAAATTTACCCAGGCATACTATTAATTTAGCCTATAGTTCCAGAATGCATGACAGATCTGAAACTTTATTAATCATCCCACATAGACATGGAAAGAGGCAGCACCTTGTTCTTAAATTATTGTAAGCCTTTTTATTGCCCAGGAGGATCCAGTTATTTGAAATGATAAAGGGACAAAATAATTAAGTAATCAAAGTGGTACAAACCAAAGCATTAAACTAATTCCTATCCCACCTTGTTTCTGAAACTGAGAGCATCTGGATAATAGAGGGAAACTGAAAATTAGAGAGACTAGTCATTGTTCTCAATAGCTAGGACTGTTTCTATAAATCAGGCAAATTTTATTGGCTAACAACTCAAATGTTCAGGAAAAATAAGGAAATTAAAGTCAAAACTAAATTTAGAAAATAAAACTAAAATTATAATGGAGGAAAATAAATGGTGGGATCTAACTGTTTTAGGATTCATTGACAGGATACAAATAGCATTAAAAAGGCAGTGGGGGGGAAGAACAGAACTGAAGAAGAATCCCAAGATGTTGTTTTAGTGCAGGAAGGTTTGTGTCAGCTTCTAGTCGTTTATGTCAAATGCTTTTGACAAGCTCTACCACAGTTAGCTTTTACCTCCAAGAATTAGAAAATCACAAGTGAATAAGTACATTCAAGAAATGTTAATTAAATAATTTAAAGTAATTTTGTGCAAGAGAAACAAGAAGAATCAACAGTCAGGATGTTTTTCTGATTGGAATCTCTTTGTAACCAGGATATAATTCCACTTGCTTGAGCCATGCTCATGATCTTTCCAAGTCTCTACACCACTTCTTGCATTATTCATGTTGTTTTCACACATTTAAATTTCACTAACTCAAAGACAGATCTTTACTACAAGCATTATACTCAACAAAACCAAAAGGACCAGTATGTAAAAAACATTTTCAGACCATCTTACGAGCACTTAGGTGTGCTCTGTGCATTTCATAACTGCTTTTTAGGGACAAAATGAGGAGATTCAAGCTGTGGTCAGTTTTTTGCAGCCTGTCAGTGCAGACAGTGCACACTGGGAGCGGTCACCCTGGACCTTCTTCATCAAATACTGACAGAGGTAGGCAGATTTGCTCAGGGTTTATGGGATTAATATAGGATAGGAGAGAGACTGAGGATTAGGATAATGTCTAGCTGAAGTAGGAGGAGGTAGAAGGGGTTGAGTCTCTCATAAGGTTTTTTTGGAAAGCAGGCATTATCAGTTTGGAGAAGGTACAAGCCAGGACCTGAGGTACTGCAGTCAGTTCTGCTGAAGATATCATATTATAAGGCAAATAAGAAAAAAAAGGTTGCAACCAAAGGAATAAGGACTGGGAGGAAGAGTTACTTTGGAGGCTCCCACCAGGGGCTTCAAAGAGACCCATTCCACGACCAGCATTGCCAATTCCAATTTGCATATGGCAGCACACATGCAGTGTTAGATCAGCTCTGGAAAACCCCCTTAGTGCCAGTACAGGACACACACAGCTCTGAAAACCCCCAACATAAGTATTTGTCAGGTCAAATCTCTGAGTCACTACCTAAACACAGAGAAACTAACTTAATCACAGATAGGAATTGTCATAACGTGTGGAAATGTCTCCTTCTCTAATCTGTTTTTCACTTCTTAAGAATTCAAGCGCATGTTTTATGGAATTGTTTCAGCTAGCTGCAGAAAGCCAGTAATCAGATCTCCTAGCAAAAGGAGCTTTTTAACAAAGTTCCCTGAAGTCAAACGGTTGCAAAAAACCACTGCTTTTGCCATGAGCTGCCATCTCCCAAGAGATCTCTCATTTGCAGAAGTTGTTCAATTTGTGGTGGAAGAGGGATACTCTTAAAAAATGCAAATTCACTGTATTTTTTTAGCCAACCATGATACAGCAAGTATTGAAAATAGAAACCTGAAACCATGGACTGTTTATTGAAATATCTACAGAATTATTAAATTAATGAGAGGCTAGAAGAGTATATGAGAAATATGCCTGTTTGTTTAAAAGGTACTAAGTTACATAAATATGACACATGTGAAGTGAAACTGTCAATCATGAAATACATTCCATGCACTTAAACTGGTAGACAGAATCACTTCAGAATGATACAACATTGATGTAGGACATTTCTTAGAACTAAAGAGAGCTAAGACCCCTCAGCTGTGTTTAAGGTCCCATTTCCTTCAGACAGATGATTAGCTTCCCCCAAAGTGCCTCCCTCTTCCACTTAGAGGTCTAAATTGGTGTTATTGAGGTTTTTGATCCATCTAGCTTTAGCTTTTCGATTTCTGAGCTACAGCATTAAACAAATTAAAAACAAATCACTGAGATTTATGGTATCAATTCCAAGCAATACTAATCTAAATGGCTGTCTCCTAAGAGAATCAAATAATAATATGAACGTACCAATTACTTCATACAACTAGAGAAAGGATATTGCCATAAAGAATGTTCCTGAAACTCAGCAGAAAAGAATATACAAATACAAATAAATTCATTATTAACTTCTACTGGTTTTTGAAATGTAGACTATGTGAGAGGATATTAATACTACTTACACTGATATGTGATATTCCTTCACTGAAAGGACAGATTGCTGTGCCTGCTGCTCATGTTTTGGTTCTTCTCCCATTAATGATAGCCCACTGGAAACTGAGAATATAAAACTTGTCATAGAAGTTCTAAGCAGTCACGACATAATGACAATTTTGATTACAATCCTGAACTGCATTCATCAAAATAAGAGAACAGACCAGCAAAATTAGAGGATGATAGGTGTTAACTAGTGTGGTTAGAGTGTTTCTGATTTTTCTTCTAACCACTGTGTCCAACTCAGTGTGCTTATAAGCAAGAAATGTGAATTACATTACTAATACAAACCCCAAGAACAGGTTTCTTAATGTCTGGCAACTGTATCAGCTGTATGCCTGACAATACAGCTAGATCCATTTGGCAGCAGGCTGTTATAACACTCAGTGAAATGAGAAATTACCTGACAAGCCCCTTTTCCAGATTAACACAGTTCACCAAACCCTTTGAAAATAGTCATTTCACCTACAGGCTACACACTATGGCATTTACAAATTTTCAAAGATTTTGTAAAAGTAGGTCATTAAAATAATATTTAACTCCAGCCTTTGCAGGCCATCAGTCTCTCCAAGTGCATTTGGACAGTGAGAAATCTATAAAGACCATAATAGATCTTCAAACCAACTACAGGTCCTACTTGCCAGGCTGCAGATAAATTTGCAAAGACACTCTTCAGAAATTATATCTAATTAAGCAGTGCCATCTCATGCAGATTAGCTTGGCTCTCCTTAAGTCACTGGGTAAAGAGCCCATTCACATCTTAAGAAGATATGGCTAGAAAAGAACTTTTATAGTCCCCAGAATATTCTTTGCATTCATGAATGGTAATAAAATATTAACCCTTTGATGTGACAAGTGTTTCAAAGGCCTATTCAGCCTCCGGGGGGGGGGGGGGGGAGAAAAGGAAAAGAGAAAGTTTCCACACATTGTGTTACATCGTCTGTAAAGATAAATTTACATTTAACAGCTTAGTTTATCTGACAGTTTACCATCACTTTCCCTTTCTTCCTACTTGTCCCTCCTCTTCTACTGCTCTTCCCTCCTCCTTTGCATTTTCCGGTAGCCACAGTTTCACCTTCTATCCTCTCTCTACCACATTTTGGCACTCCATCAGGCTTCCCTGGGCAATGACTGACTCATCAGCATAGCAATAGCCACCTTTGAGCTTGGTTAGACCTCAGCCAGCTTAGTGAGCAGATTCAATTAGCAGGCAGTCACATTAACTGTGGGAATATGGGATATAGAGGCAGAAGCAGGATGTTTCCTTCCAGCTCCAGAGAGCTGGTATAGCAGTTAAAACTCCTTCCAAAACTTCACCGAGAGCAAATACCAAGCAAATAATAGAATATCACTAAGAGGATCCACTTCAGACTCAGGCGAAATTGAGGACAGTAATATCTTTATGATTAGAAAATGTAATTGTGAAACAGGTCTGCAATCTTGACAATCAGAACAAAACTTACACAAAAAATAAGGAAACTGTAATATACTAAGTTTTTTTCTCTTAGTTAATAATCACCACTCTAAGGTAAAGGGTTAAGTAAACGTACAGTGCTGTGTGAAGCTGTAGTGAAATATTTGAATCTGTTGAAAAACAAGAGTTGGTGACACACTGTCACAGGCATTCGGATGACTGCTCAGGTTCAGCTGCTGGCGCTGCATCGCTTGGCACTCCGCACAGCCGGCGTCAGCTGGCCAGAGCCCCATGTCATTGAGATGACCTCCCTGGCACTGGGAACGAGCAGGGGACAGCTGATGCTAACAGTTGGAGTGACTGACAAGCTGAGAGTTTTTGCTCAGCCACTGCTTCCAAATGACAAACTCCTCAGCAAAAAACAACAAGTCTTCACTGAAGAAACTAGGCCTGTATTTGCAACACGGCATCATCTGACATAAACAATCTTATCACCTCTGCTAACAATAAAGTTTTTGCATAATCTTATCATGTTTGTTTTTTTTCCCCCCCACAAATACTTGGAAAGGCTTACGCAAAGCAAATTGTATGTGGGATATTTTTTGCCCACCCACAGAAGAGTATCTGGAAGTACAGGAAGGATTGCCAGAGTCTGAAGTCATTGTGTTTTCACAGCAGTTTCAAGCTTCAGATAAATAGCTAAGCATAAATGCTTGTCATATATGTCACCATGAGGTCTCTCGTGGTCCCTGGTCCACTCAGTAAGGTAAAAAACCAGAGGTCTGCAAAGTGGCTGAGTTCATCTCTCTGCTACCAGAAGTCACATTTCCTTCATCTTTCTCCTCTTGCTGCTTGTCTCCTGATCAGAATTGGAGTTCTTCTCACTCCCTAATACCATTGTTCCTGTCATCTCCTATTGTGCCTGTTCAGCTCACTGACACAGTGGGTACTTGTAGATTTGGGAGTTTAGGTTTGTTTTCAAGTTTTCTTTTAAATTACTTTCCTGACAGATTAGCAAATATAATTGCTTCACAGGTTAATCAGATGAAGGGAAGTGACAGGAAAATGTGGCTGGAAGTGTGGGAAGAGAAAGCAGTAATTCCTCTTTGCTCTGCTGGGAGTTATCAGATAAGGTTCATCTCATCTTGTAGAACGTCTGAGCTCCAGTGCTACAGGCACAGACTGGTTAGGCAGCTTCTCAAAGGAGCAGCGTGAGAGCTCTGCCCATGCCTCAGGAGAAGGGAGCCAGCTGAGGAAACCCACACAGGCTGCTGAATGGCTTCACCACCTCCAGTCTTGTCCCTGCCTCTTCTACATCACTTTTCTCATAAGGAATTCCTACTTCAGCTCATCTTCTAGAACAAATTGCCTGTACTTTTAAGGCTTTCACCAGCAGCACTTGGTACTGTGGCACTGGTATGCCTGGCACTAAGTGTTCACAAAAATATGTCTGCAAGGCCCTAATTTTGCTCTGCCATCTTACTGAAGTCTGTTAGATCCAAACACCACAACTGTTCTCCAAGAGCATCATAAAATAAGAATCAGAAGAATATGAGATGTAGTTCCCTTACTATGGACAGCATGGTCCCTGTTTGTGTTTTCCTACTTTCTCCAGGATTTGGCTCTGATTATGGCTGTTTGTTTTCACTTAATTAAACATAACCAAACTATGCAATAACTAAAGCTGGTTCTCAGAGCCCTGCTAAAAATTTCCCACACAGTTGGCTGGGTAGGATTTAAAACTCTACCCTATTCTTAGAAGTGCATATCTGCAGCAGTTGGAAAATGCTAACTTGCAAGCAATACATTCCACATGTTTAAAGCACCCATCCTGACTATTTCAGATTCTTTGTAGGTTTACTTGTTTCAGTTTACATTTTAAAAACAAACAAACAAAAAAACCAACCAAACAAAAAAAACCCCACCACAAACAAACACAGTCCTATTACTTATCTGGGCACCTGAACACTTTATATTAAGAGTGTCACATTTGATTTTTAGATGAGACACAACAGTGTTAAAGATGCTTTGGAAAACTTCCCACATCCAGAGGTTCATATAATACACAAGACTAAGAACTGACAAGTCTGGAAACATGAAAAAGGCTACACAAAAAATGGTTAATTGATTAAGAAATTATCAGTACACTTCAACCGAGTTCACAGTGTAATTTTAGAAAATATTTAGCACTTTTAGCTGGGTTTAACTGCACATAAAATAGACCCCTACCACACAAGAGAGTCCTAAGCCCATGCTGCATTCTGAAACCTCTCCATAGCATTGAAAGATGTCTGAGCAGCAGATGTACCATAAAATACTATTTTAAAAATCAATGTGTTAAAAAAAGCTGAAGATAATGACAAATAGCTGTTTCTTAAGTTTGAGTTTAAAGAATTAATATATTTATAGTTATGAATAGCAACAGGAAGGGAGTTGTACCAACTGAAACATAATAGTCCAAGGCTTTTCCTCCCAGAGATTCAGGGTGTGTATCTACTCAAACAAGCAAATAAGGTAGTATTTAGCTTCATAAAACTGTATAAATCTGACATATTCAGATATTGTTTTGCTTCAGTGAGAAGATCCAAGAAATTAATTATGTTAAAAGACCTGCCTAGTAGAGCATTACTGCTCCAAAATTTGCCTTCAAAGCAAAACTTAATCCCTCCTGAGAGCTGGCAGATGTGTTGTTATAAACTTCCTCTAAGATCCTAAAATGCATACAATTTTTAATAGTTTCAAATGTATAATTTGATGGAGGGACATGAGCCTTATTTAGATTTTCAAATTTCTCTTTCTTCCTGGCTTATTTTTAGTTTCTCAAATTTCTATTCCTTGCTGGTTTATTTTCGACCTGTAAAATGCAAACCCATGGTTCTAGCTGGAGAAGAGACTGTCTCTCAATCAACTGAGGCACCCTCGATAACAGACTTTCCAGCCAGCTGACAGGATGGCTGCAGTAAACATTTGTACTGAGACACCTTGAATGAAATTTATCTCCTCCCTATGCCTGCTGTCAGAGTTAAGGCTACACGTAGACAAATGCATAGGGGCAGTACATTTGCCCTCTGTAGGAATGAATATAGAATTCCTTTTTATACTGGGTCCAAAACACCCTTTTTGTGTTTCAAACATTTACCAAAGGCAGCTCATCACAATGAAAAAATATCAAACTAGTTATGATGAACAAAATGTGAATTAATGAACTCAGTAACCACTCTTTCCAGAAAGTATAGGCTATGTTTTCAGCTGATAATCTAATCAACTCCATTCACTTCAAACTCACTTTCTGAAAAAGTGAAAGCTTCTTTCTCCTTACCTTTAATGCGGTATTTCTTCTCAGAGGCAATTGTTTGCTACTAAAATAATCTGTATCTCACTGTACCTTGGGCTAATTGTGTCTCAAAAGAAATCCCAATACAATGAGCAAGAGTGGAACCAAGGCTGGTGTTTTAAGTAGAGCATGGCCAGGGAAAGCCATTGCAGTTCTGAAGACCATTTCAGGACTCAGACATTACTCCAGAAATTAACAACAGAACTTCCATTTTCAGCTGTCAAAGTGCTTCTATGGTCCTCCTAGATTTTGGTTCATGATATTGCATTCTTCTGAATTACCACCCCCTTTTCTGTAAGGCTTCATAATGGAACTCTCTCACTATGTGCTGTGGATTTTCATTATTATTCCTAAATTAGGTACACAGTGCAAAAGGGAAACAAAGAAGTACGTGAAGCCAAGAAATCCAACCTGTATGACCCATTGTAAGATACACAAACATTTTCTGCATCACTCTGAGAAGCTATTCTACCAAAAGAAAAAGAAACTTTTTCTTAAAGTCGCAGAATAGGTAGACAGTTTCCTCTGGATATGTTCCTGGCAAGCAGGTTCTGAGAAACCTTGTTCCAAGAATCCTGCAGACTGAAAACACAGCTGTTCAGATTCACTGCTCTATCCTTTACTCCATGGATACCCCTACTGGTAAGGCAGGCTTACCGGGCAGACAAAATGACAGCTGGTCCATTTCTTCTCTTGCACATAAATCCCAGTTAGAATAGGATTAAGATAACTGGAAAACAACCTATTGACTGAACAACAAATCCTGCCTAGCAAGGGGATATATATGATTCAAACAATTTAAAATATTCAGAGTGGGTTTTAAATACTTTCTTAATAATGGCCATCTGAAAACAAAAGCAACATTCTAGAAAACCTTTTTGGGTTACCTCAATTTAGTTTAGATTGGAAAAAGATGCATTAAATACTTTTCCAGTCTGTAACTACAGAACATCCACAAGCAGGGTTTTAAAAAACAAATAATTTTCAAGCATGTATTTAGGAGAATATTTTAGATCATAAAAATTCTAAGTAATGCAAACCCATTGATTTTAATTTGATCTTGAATTACAGATCTAATTCCTCCACCCATTGAGTGTGGATCCCATTCATTTCAGAGCACAGATTATGGCCCAAAACAGACATTGTTACTTCTGGTGTAATCCTTTCCTGCTTTAAATATTTTTAAACATCCTGAACTCCACGTACACACTTAAAATTTAGGATGGACTTCACAGAGGACAAAGTTAAAATAGGTTGGTTTTGGTTTTTTCCAGTGTTTGGTAAGGCAGGTTATACTAACATATGAAAGCTTAAACAGAAAGACTGTCTCTATTGGTTTCTGCAGTAACAATTTGTTTCTTTTCACAGGGTGGTTGAATTTATTCTCTTATCCATAAACCAAATTTATTTAAATTCCCATGTATATCTGCTCGTGATACACTTCAACATACTTGCCTTTGAACTTTGCATTTGCTTTAATATTGTAATTTTTAAAATTTCAGGTGCTGACCAAACAAAGCATGTATTAATATTTACAAAATAGAAATGAACTCTTCACTGGAGAATTAAAATGGGGTCTTTGCAAGTTTGAGCAAAACCTCAGGGTGGATCAGAGTATGCAGAAAACATTAATTAATCCTTAATCCCCAGTGCAGAGGGGGAAAATCTGCTCATGTATACAGAGGAGTGATGAAATACTAGAAAGGAAGAAATCAAAATTAAATATTGGTTTCTATTGAATTATAAGGCTGTAATTTCACCATCAAATGTTCAATTCCATAGCATCTTAGAATTTGCTAATAATGAGCTTGATTTGCCACTAAGCTTCAGGTCACTGTACCAACATGCAAAATAAACCCTGTCACCAAATCCTGCTGAGTTGAGTCATGTCAGTGAATTAGCAGGAAAAACTCAAACATGCTGACACTTCTGCTGGTGTCCTTACAGAGACTTAACTTACATGATACTGAAGGTAACAAAGGGATACCGGATTCATATTGTGCCTTTATACTGTTTGATTTGCTTAGGATTTTTTCCACAACTGGATTTTACCAAGGCAGTTACACTTGTTCTGCAAGTTTCCTGGATTGATTTTGGATGGCTGACTCTCACTCAGGTAAATGGGAAGGTCAAAATGTGCACCATCCCTTAAGGCACAGAATGCTGTTTTCAGCAGAAGTCTGCAGCAAGTCAGCTGAATAAAAAATCCAGCCTGAGAACCACCAGCATTTTAGATTCATCTCGGTAACACTGCAGTGATGATCCTGAAATCCTTACTTAGACAAAGCTTCTCCTGAGTCCCAGATAGCTGACCAGTAATTGCACAGATTAACACTTGCATTTAATGAAAGACCTGACTGCTTAAAGTTTATCTTACTTCAGGTTAGCAGTTCTAAAACTCTTCCAGCTAAGAATACAGCTTTTGTAAAAATTCCATCTAATAAACTAAATTGAAACAGCCACCTCAGAAAAACTCTATGCCATCTACAATGCTAATATAGCAACAGGTTAAAATATACTGGTGAAATAAGAAAAATAATTTAAATAATAAACTTCATCAGCTTAAATAAATTTAATAAATTTTAAATATCAGTTTGTCACAAGAAGCATAGAAAAAGAGAAGAAAGAGGAATAGAAACATAATTAAAGTTTGCTTCAACCATGGTGCTGTAAGAGTCTGTTTTGGGCATTTAACAGTTAAAGAAGTAATGGCACGCTAACCGAGCACATTAAAACAAAGAGTTGGCAGCTCCTGAAGGAAAAGAGCCTGTGCTCCACTGTTCCAACTTGTCAGTCAACTCATGCCAGCACTCTCCCTGTCTGCCTCTTCTCCACACCCTCATTACATGTGTCTGTCTGGACTGATCTGCTCATCTGTTCAGGGACTCTTCTGACAAATCAAAAATTCTGCCTCTTTCTGCTCTGGAATTGGATCAAATCACCTCAGCTCCTTTTATTTTTTTTTTTTTACCATAGCCCCACCAGGAGGTTTTTTGCTTATGGTCTCATTCTGTTTGCCTTCAATACCTGTCTGTTTTTGATTTGTAGAATGGAGGAAGCTGAACTGCTGAAAGAAAGATTCCAAGCCATAACAGTAAGTGCTCACAGTTATAATTCACTATTAAAAAAAAAAAAAAAAAAAAGCTTAGAAGTAATATTATTAATGAGCTGCTGTGTTTGCTGAGTAATGATTTATCCCAGGACAGAAAAAGAAAATACTTTATGTCTGCTTTAAATTGTTGCTTCATAATTCCAGTTTATAAGATACTGCTTTAAGACAGCTAAGTTGAAGTTGACTGTACTGACTTTATTATGGGTTGTATTGGTTGTACTGTACTTTAAAATTTAATTCAAAGCAGTGAAAGTGTGTGTGCAAATCACTACTGGACAATCTAAAACACACATTACTGTCACCATACTGAATGTTTGCCTGAAGGTCAGAAGGCAGCTAGAGCATCCAGAACAAATCAATTTTCACATTTCACAATGTGAGATTAGAGATTTTTCATTTGCACTGTGGAATTAAATACAGTTTCTGAATTCTTAATGACCTGTCATAAGTATTGCTGCCCGAAAAGTAAAAAAGAACAAGCTTGGATTAAGCAAATTCCAACCTGTCAGTTTTCAGAGGAAGGACTCAGTGAAGTTAATGCTGGAGACATTAGAAAACATTTTCAGTTTCTCTTCTAGAAACCTGAGTTGTGATTTCTAGTGTGTAAAAGGAACAACTAAACTATTTTTAAAGTAATACAGCCTGATGTTATAAAAATTGGCTGAAGCCAAATCCTCCTCTGATTTGAACTTATTCATTTAGAAAAGACAAACTGTAACAAAATTTGGCCCTCTGAGAAGAAAGGAAACCTACAGAAGGATCACTCGCTCTCTTAGTTAATAACAAATAATGGAAACAAAAGTCTTTGTCACACTCCTAATAAAATAGATTAGTTGTAAAACACTACTACCAGAATAAATGGTGGGCAGAATTAAAAAATACCTTCCTGGAATCAAAATAAATGTAAGAAGGCATAACTGGAAATCTATGGGAATCTAATAGGCTGGTTTTTAATTCAGCTGAATTTTAATTATGGCTCTTGATAGAAGCCAAAAGGACCATTTATTGCATATTTACTTGAGACGTGAAACAAGGCCACAATAAGGTAATTTGAAATGTTTTAGAGGGTTTAGAGTACATTTGTTTGTTTAACTGCAATACTGCCTGAACCAGGATCATAACCTGGACTTTGTCTCCAGTGTATGGACTCAAAAGATAACTGTTTTGGCACTCCAGAGCAGTCCAGGCCTCACAATGTTTTATGCACCCTGGGATCCAGGAGCAGGAATAGGGCAGCACTCTTGGCTGATGAGGGCTCCTATGAACATATTGGGATTGGCATCCTCCAGCTGCAGCTTTGCTTCCAAATGAATACTGGAGCAGGTTTTCTTAAGAAACTGGGGCAGCTTCCAATGTCTTGCATTAGGAGACATAGGAAATCATATTTGGGTTCTGCCTATGACTTCATTTATTGCACTTGATGTGTAAAGGAATTGTTTGCTCTCCACTTTCATCAGTCCAGAGCATTCAGTTGAAACACCTGGAGTGTTCTGACTGCAGAAATGAAGTAGCTTAAATAAGGTGAAGTTGACAGCTTTCACGACCTGCAGTAAGAGTTGTCCAGGGAAACACCACACTGGAGTTACAATAGCAAGCTCCTCCATAGCTATGGGGAGGTTTGGCTCCAGTAAGACACCTGGGTATTCCAAGTGTTACCTTCCAGATGTTTGCTGTAAAGGATCTAACAGGATAGCAGGGGGCACTCAGAGCAGTCAACAACTGCACCTGCACTAAGTCTTATTTGGTTTCTGTTGTTCAATACCTGTCTCCTTGACAGCAACAGAGCCAGTAGGAGTTTTCAAAGTATTTTGCAAATCCATTCTCCATATAGCAAATAAAAAGAAAACAAGATTATTGTTTTTGTTCATGAAGTTGTTGTTATTAAATATTTTGATGCTCCCATGGCTCTGAAAAGGAAATTTTTTCCTTTGTTATGTAGCTACCACCTGCTGCTTGTGTATAGAGATTAAAAAAGTAAAAAATCAAATGTCTTCATTTTGTTAGCAAGACTTCCATACTTTAAAATATGAAAGCTTCAGTATTTTTTATGCTTAATGGGTTTTAATATCTGGAAAACTACATGAAAATAAAAAAAATAGCTAAAACATTAGCTGCTCTATGGAATTTGACAGTACATGTCATTTGCAGGGGACCAAGACAACAGACTTTGGCACCACTGTAAAACACTGACACAAACTAATGGACTTGGCAGACTAGAGATCTCACAAGACTGCTCTGTGAATGAGATTCCCTTTCTTTCAGTCAGATCAGTGTAGAACACATTTCATTTCTCTGCACAAAAGTCAGGAAAGAGTCCCACCTATTTCAGTAGAAGTGAAAATTGACACCAAGTCTTACCTTGCATTGATGCACAACACAAAGGAATGGCTGAAAATGCTCTGTCATAAAAAGCAAATCCTGCTCACATCAACAAGAGCACAGTTGATGAGAGAGGGTCCAAGGACTTCTGCCAGCAACAAGAGTATCTGCAGGGGCAGAGCATGAGGTTTAATAGAGTCATGGCTCCCTTAGCTATCCGGGAATAAACATTTATTCCATTAGACTTACAGTCAAAGCTTCAAAAAGCGAGACATGATGTGCAGACAAAACATAGCAGAATGAACTGTAGAAAGTGTTCTAACAGATTTTTAAAGTTACTTTGGCCAACAAGGTTCAAAAAGATTACTCATACTTTTTAGCTACTGGAATAAGACTAAACTATATAGGTATACAGGCTAGACATATAAAAGACAATTTATTTCAGCCAATTTAATCTGGATAACTGTATAATGGAAATATAATACCAAGCAGTGAAATTAAAATATGCTAGAACACCAAAGGATACAAGAAGAAAACTTTTAGAGAAAAAACTCTGGACATAAAAGAAACACGGACCTCTAAAAAAATCAGGCAAAAGTTTCTTTACTGAATAGGTTCCTTATTATACAGTTAGTTTAAAATGTACTAATTTATGCCTTTATATTCAGATTTCTTTTTGCACAGTACTTTACGTACAAATACTCATTTCAGACTGCCCAAACTCTTATTACATCTCCACTGGTACAAAAATAACATTCAAATTGACTTAGAATATTTTTAATAGAATAAACCAACTAAAAGTTCATTCTCTGGCTAAGAATCTTATCCAGAACTTTAGTAAAGACAAAAAGAGTTTTCCCTAAGAATTTTAATAATCGTAAACACAAGCTCTTGTCATGCTGCTCATCTAATGATGGGTTATTTAAAGGCCTTTCATACCATGAGATCAGGAATATTTCCTAAGTAAGCAAAAGTGTGAAGATCAGAGACTACATACTCCATCTTCAAAATCAGGACTCCATCTTCAAAATCATCTCCAAAATAAGAAAAATCCAGCATAGCAGCTTTTGGATAAAGTCTCGCACAAGGGTCATTGCAGAAAAATTACAAATTGTAGGGATCCTACATCAGTAACTTTGTTAATTGTATTAAAGAGCATTGGCAAAACACAAAGCCACTGCAGAGATAAAAAGTGTGTATTTTGAGGAAAGAGCCCCACCTGTTCTGTTTCGAGTATTTATAAAGGCAGACTAACACCACCATCAAGGAAAAATTGTAAAGGGTTTAGAAATAAATCCTATACTTCGCAGACTGGGAGAGATCAGTGACACTCTGATGTTCACCTCCTCAATCCCAGCACAGTATCAGTACTGCCTGGCCAGCCTGTATCCTGTCCTCTGTCCCCACAAAGCTTCATGGCTTCTTCCACTTCCTATCCTATCCTTCAGAAAAGTGTACTCGGAGCCTGTGGCCCCACTGCTAATTTCTAATTTCTAGCAACAGTGAGTGAAGTGATTCAGCCAAGCACACCACATCTCTTCCTGTTTCCAAATCCCAGATCCTAGGGAAATGGTGAAGAACAGCTCCCAGCCTTATGTCCAGCACTTCCTTACTGACTTTCTCCAGTCACTCAGCTCAAGTCTCACTTCACACACAGCCGGTTCCTCAGGTGGCCTGAAAGGTCAAAGCCTTTCCTCTGTTTGTGAAGAAGTTAACTCCTTCCTAAGCCATACTTGTCTGAAAACAGACTTTATAAAAAAGCTACCTCTTCTTTTAACAGGGCCAAGCTGTTGTAATTGAAAGGAAAGAAGGATTAGCCTACAGTCAACAAACATTTCAGCACAGGACAACAGAAAATTCCATTTACTTCCCTAAACTGCATCAAGAAACAAGTACAAATGTTTCTTGATTGGCACATGGCAAGGTGCCATGTCCAATAAAGGAATTTTATGGCATCAAGGCTGACCAAGACAAAAGCCTATTAATACACCTTATTAAAATTACTTTCCTTTGGTATGATTTCTTTCCCCCTGGCTGCTGAGGACACAAGCTACTAAATCAGTGTTTGGCCTCACACAGAGGAGCCACAAGGTCACTCCAAGTGACAGTGCTATCCAAAACCAGGAGAGGCTCAAGCACTGTCAGCATTCAGACACTGTTCACCCATTTCCTTTTTTCTCTAATCTGTAATAAAAAGGACTAAGGTGGCACTATGATAGCATTACTAGGCAGCATTACACGAGGTTTTTACTTCTAAAGATGAGCAGCCATGAAAACAGCCTGTGCACAAGCAAAAAAAAAAAAAAAAACAAAACTTTTAGATTGAGAGGTAGCCACAACATATATGAAGTATATTACAGTTCTCTTTTCTCATCTTTACCATTATTTGACTAACAAAACAAATTTCTAAGTCTTTGTTTATTCCTGTTTATTTCAGCTATTAGCCACAGGATACACAAACTCAGTACTGGATTCAGTGACAGCCCATTTCATCTAGTGATGTATCACAGCTGCTCAGTGTAGACCATGCAGAATCTTCCCTCTCCTAAACCATGTAGGAATTTTGGTCAGGACCCACTTTTAGTCTCACTCTGCATGTAGAATTCTGCACAACTGTACTTTCTTCCTGGTTTTGCACCCCTACCCTTCCCAAGACTAAACTTTTATTTTGCATCATCCCTCTTTTGTGGCCATTAACACATTTAAATGTACTTTAGGGAAACAGCAGTGGAAACCATACCTGTGTAGGATCAAGTTATTGCTGCAAAGAATTATGCACTGCCTAAGCACCACGTAAGCTTTAAATTAAGACTTTATTTGCATGGATTGATCTCACCATACTGAACAACACTTACATAATAATTTTATTAACAAGTCGTTTCTCTAAATAAAGTTTCATTGTTCTTAATTTGTAGGACAAAAGAAAACTACAAGAAGAAATTACACAGAAACGTCTAAAAGTAGAAGAGGAAAAAATGAAACACCAACATTTAAAGGTAAGTAAAGTGTTAGATTTATGTAACTAAAGATAGCCTCAAACCATACAGCATGAATAAAGGTTGGGGATTTTGGAATGCAAATATTCAAGCATTTAAGTCGAGCTTTTACTGTCAAATTTTCACAGCTTTGTGGAGTCTTGCCAGAACTCCATTTGACTTTAATAAGCATCACTCTTTGAAAAAAAATTACACGGGGGAGCTAATGTTACTTGATCCCATTCATGGCATAAAATGAGATCATAACCAGGAAAAACTCACAGATGAAAATTAAGCCTCACATTTCAGACTGGGTGTGTTCACTCCCTAATCCCACAACAGCAACCTCACTTGGTACAGGGTGCAGCACTGAGGTCTAATTGCATTTTTTCCTAGAAAAAAGCCAACCTATTTATTTGTTTGTAGGCTTTTGTCAGCTTGTTTGATTATTCTTTAGTAAAATAATGCTGTTTCCTTGTATAGTAAAAAAAAAAAAAGCAAAAAGCATAAATGTTACAAACATTGTTCTCAAATATGGCCTAGTAAACTCAGATTACAAAGTCCAAAGGTATAAGAAACCTAAAGATCCATCTCTGTCTAGAACTAAAATTACAATGATTTCTGCCTAACACCACTATTCTTAAAATGTTTATAGCAGTTCGGCAGTACATATCATTTAGGGAGATGAGACAAAAATTTATGTTTCTAGAAATATGCAAGACATGGTATTTTACATACTCTTTTCATTATGTGAGCAGATAAACAGTCTCAAGAAAGATACATTGACTCTAACACCAAGAGCGTGGCGTGTCTCCTCCAGCAAATGTGAGAAAAGCATATTTAAAACAGACTCCTCTTCAAAACAGACACTAGATCCTGAGTGTCATCCACCCTTTTCTTTTGTGACAAGCCAAAAAAATTAGAAGCCATGATAAACTAGCTCACTGGGCCAGGCAAGCCAACACACAGCCATGCCCAGGTTTTATTGGAAGGTAGTTACTCCAAGGACAGGCTTGACCATTTGTGTAACATCTTGTCTAAAAGGGAGGGGAATATCCTTTCCAAGCCCTGTAACCTCTGAGCAGCAAACATGTGACTCCTCCATCATGGTACATGGCTACATTGAGTACTGAAAGCTATATTTCAAACTTCCATGTCTATTAATCCAGATGACTCTTTTGCCCTCCTTTATAGAGGGATAAACTGATCTGTTGTAGACAACCAGCTAATCCTCACTACTGCTGTGTACAGACAGAGCCCTAGGGCAGTTTCCTTACAGACTTGGTACATGTTCATAGTTAAAATTAATTGGTTTTATGGAGTTTTTAGAGAGGCTAAAACACTCCTGGAAAAATACCACTGAAATGGTCTTGCTTTGGAAGAGAACAGAGGATGTGACTTGTCTAGCTATTGTATGAGAAATCATACTGCTACCACACAGAAAAGCTTTTAAGTTAAATCAATCCTGTTCCATATACAAGGCAAAGTAAGAATCTGTTGAGGAAATTATTCACTTGGAAAAGAAGAATCAAGCATACATTTAAATATATACTTAGATACACACATGCTGTACAAATACATACATATCATTAGTTATTTGGAGCACACAAAATGTAGACTACTTTTTCCAGCACAGGAATAAGGCAGGTACCTAATATCAAACACAACATTAGTACATCAACATCTTTTGCTTTATGCCCCAGAAGCGTTGTCCCTTAATGAACATTCTTGCTTCAGCTTAATTCAGGTATTTCAACAGAGTCAAACAACAAAAGGACCCATCCAGTGCATAAATTGCTTTAAAACAGATTTAGACTTCTAAGACATTTAAATACTGCTGTAAATTGTATTGAGGGGTCCTTTCCCTAGCGATTCAGGCTGATTCCATTTATACACATACCAGTTGTATGCACGGTGAAATCCAGATATCCATGTTCTATTAACATAACTCACACCTGTCCCCTAGGAAACTATTGCAGGTTAGTAAATCTTACTGCCACAGAGATGTTTGTTGGATGGATATCACTATCCTGTTCATTTTGTCCTTCCTATTTATAACCCTTAGCAACAGGTTTATTAAAAAGTTGTTAGTTTGGTTTGTGGGGTTTTTTTGATTGGAGCTTTTCTTTGGTGTGTTTTTTGTTTGTTGCATAAAGAAGGAAAATTTAACTTCCTTTTTGTGAATAGGAATCCCTGCTCTGGCTTCCCAATGACCTTGTTTGCTGTCCCTAAGCAAACTTCTTACTAGAAAGACACAGATGAGGCACCATGACCAATCTTAGTTACCTGGCAGAAGTGGAGAACGAACATTTATTCCCTATATGTGAACTTCTCTCAGATGAAGTGGAGGGTGTGCAAGCAAATACACCTGTGTGGACAGGGCTTCACAGAACTGCGAGGGGTACTGGGGGCTGCTAGTGTGGGTACAAGGAAGTTTTATCCAGTATTTCTAGATGCACCAACAACTAATCCTTCCTTCTACCTGGAATCCTTCCCACTGAAACAACAAGGGAAAGGACCAGACAGAATTATTTGAAAAAGTGCAGTTGCACTGATTTGCATGTACTTTCTAAGAGTTTTTAGAGTTTAGCTTATTAGTTGGCAGGCTTCTGACATGCCTGAACTCCATTAATGCTACCTTGTAGGTGTTCATCACACTCCTCCTTCCAGTAGTTAATAGTGTTGAACCACTTTTTTTTTTTTTTTTGTGAAAAAACATTAAAATTACTTATGCCTTCCTCATAATGTTGTAAGGTAAACTGCCATACCCCTGGGAGAGCAAGACCCACAGACTCAAACCATCTTTGCTTTTCAGTGAAGAATGAATCTTTCAGTGCTAGTCCAGCCTTGTTAAGGATGGCAGTGGAGTTACACCTGGAGCACACACTGTAAATTATTCACAGAATCTGCAGGATATTGTCATAGTACTTTTGATGTGGCCATGAACCACAAAACAAAGTGATTACCTTCTAGAACTCTGGCCCTTCCCAGGGTTTTATCACATCCCAGCATGCAAGTATCCCTTTCCCTTAACACATGGAGCCTAACACAAAAGGGGAGTGCTTTCATGTCTGTGCTATAATACATGCACAAGTGGTTCTGTGCTAGAGACATTTTGTCATGGAAGGAAATGTTAGACAGCAGGAAAAAAAAAACCTGTCAGGCCCAAAGCAGCTGCTCCTGAACTGGCTTGTGTCACTGCCTGGATGGAACAGACCTGAAACCATCTCTTATTCAAAGGTTGTTTCCAAACTACACAATGCGTCATTCTTTCAAAAATGGTTAATTAAATGAAAAAAAATCACATGGCATTTAGTAGCAGCAAACTGCTCTAGAAACATGCAAAAACAACACTATTGTGTTATGCTTGTATTTAGGGAGTTTGTTTCCTTTGGCCTAACCCTATACATTCAGAAGCTTTTGTTTATTTCAATAGATGGTATCAGTTTCTGAGGTCTACAGTGCCAGCCCCACTCTAAACCTTACAAGGAATTATAAGTTTATTGTTGGAGACATAAGTGCTAGACTAACACTGTTCCAGGCAAGATTAAAAACTCACTTTTCTAGAAGCCCTACTTATCATTAAAATCTAAACAGCTTTATAGAAAGAGAATTAATAACTATACACCCTCCAGCTTGAGAGCACAGTATTTTTTGGTCAAAAAAAGTTGTGCCAACACCAGGCAACCTGCGTCTACCAGATCGTATACAAATATCTGATTAAAATCTGCATTTATTTCATTAGAGCCTAAAACACAGCTATCAGGAAATGCTGCTAAGTGATTCTACAGAGAGTCAAGGCTCAGGACATCAGTTTTGAGCAAACTGTGTTTACCAAGATTTCCTAGGATCCAGTGTTGAGAGGCAGAATACTGTCCTGCAGGCTAAGGTAACTGTAACAGTTACTGTAGGCTAAGGTAACTGTAAACATGGCTCTTACATCCCACAAGTGAAACATTTAAAAGCACTGTAGAGTGAACAGACTTCTCAGCAAGCCTGTTTTAGACACTTTCTATGACATTATACATCAACTGCTTTTAACTGCAATAAGGTCCTACATATATTCCTCTGCCAGCTGGGCCTCCGTAATAACCTCATGGAAAGTACACAATAAATAGAAAAGTGTAGGAAGCAACAGTTTAAGTGACTCAACACAGGATGCAGGCAGGGATTCCATCAGCCCCTGCCAGCAGCACTGAGGTTAATGAAGCCTTCTCACCAGTGCTGGGCACACTCTGCCTCAAGCAGCAGTAGTCAAAACCCAATGTAATCTGCATCCATATCCTGCAATTAACAAAACTGTATAGGGGGAAAAAACCAAAAACTTAACATGGAAATCAGACAGCTTAAGGTATCAAAATTATAACTGGGACACTCACTGTTAATTAAAGACTTTATATGTGTGCTCCTTTTTTTGGCTGTTGAAAGAGTGTTTCTAAAAAGTCCCAACTCCTTCCCCAAGGCAGCAACTGCATTTATGCCCCTGGGTTAGACTGAAAGGAGTAAAAAGAATGCAAGAAAGTTGGCATGGTTTACAAGTTTTAGCATGCAAATATGAACTTATCTCCAAGGATATTTTTTTTATATACCAGGAGTATTTTTGAGAGCTCTGATGACTTTCAGGTACCAGCTCTCCTAGGGTAAAGCAGCTGTAGGAAGTGATCAGTGCATACAACTGTATTTTTCAGAACTTGAAAACACAGCTGAGATACACCTACCTGTGCACATGTAATACACCCACTAGCAAGCCACCACTGCACAGAAAGAACTCCACACATACTTACCAGGTCAGAACCTAAATACCTAATCTCTGAATTGCCCCTGCAACAACAGCTCTAAATACACAGCAGGTCTGCTGAAATAGTAACCAGGCACCAGCTGCCCATGCTCCACCTTTCCACTGCCCCTCCTACCCCACACATCTTCACCAGCTGAATGTGAGTTGACTATCATTAGTACACAAGATCCTCTTAAGTTCCAAGGGCAACATTGCATCACTAACTCCCTAGAGATCTCTTACTCCTATACAATCTTATTTACAGAAACTTCTCATCTTTACACCTCCTTCCAGAATCTATGCAATGCCAGGACCCCAGAAATTAGGGCTGTTGAAATAAAACTCTTGTGCTTCTGACTGGAGCCTTTCACACAAGTCTTACATATATGGTTGTCCAGCTGGTTTGCTTTATTGAAGATACACAAACCACTGGATCCACTTACCCATACTAATTTGTTAGGGATAGCAGCTGACATACTCTGCATTTCTCTTGGATGATCTAATAAAATGGGGCATTGTTCCTGAATACTTTGCTTTTAAGTCAATCTCAAAACACAAAAGTTCTTTAGTTTTTCTCTTCCAGTGACACCCACTGTGGTCAGGTTGCCTTATGCTGGACAGATCACAATGCTGTGGATCACATCTGTAGCATCAAGACAAGTACAGCAAATGGTTAAATACCCTAACTTTTAGCATTCAGTTACTTGTCTATTTTTCCCCATCAGAAAAAGGCCTTGCGAGAAAAATGGCTCTTGGATGGCTTTAGTTCTATGACTCCAAAAGAAGAGGAAGAAATGCAGAAGCAGAATCAGGAAGACCAACAACGGACTCATGAGTTGGAACAAGACATTTTCAGGTAGGGAAGTACCCCTGCCCTTGTGTCTGAGTTAAAATGGTCCCATCTTAAAAGCCCTACCTTCTTTTGTAAAAGAGAAAATTGTCAGGAAGTGCTAAACATATGCAGAGTAAAGCAATTCTTGTTGCATTTTCTAGTCAGTCAGAATCAGAGAATACAGAAGGCAGTTTTCCATACTGTAAATTGTAACAAACTGCACAGTAACTATATTGTGGAGTATTTCTTTCTGTAATTCCAGATATCCTTCCCATGCTGTATTTGGAAGGTGTAAGCCCCAACATATGGGACTTGCTCTGGGATAGCAATTTTTGAATCACAACTTCAAAATAAAAACAAATTTTGAAAGTTCTTCAGTTTCACTAGGTCCTGGCACAGCCTTTAATACCTGACTTACACCATTACAGCACTTCAGAACAGTACAGGCTCCCTAGCCCCATTAGCAACACTTCAGTTTTCTGTGTGTTCTGTACTCAGTTCAGTCCCAGAAACCTGCTATAGCAAAGTCTTTTTTTTTCCTTTCATCAGAGATATTTTTACAAATTTCATTGTATAGTTCTTCCCTATCACACAGGACTAACATTTTTCTGCAGAGACAGTCTCATGAAAGACTCTTATTTACTATGGACATGGTTCCAGGTGCTTTTTAGCTCCAGGCAGCCCTTCTCAAATACCACAGACCTGTGTACACAGTCAGCTTATTCCCTGGGTCCAGGCATACTGACTGGTACTACTCCTTAGCATGCACAGAAAAAAATGAAATATTCCCGTTCCTTTAGATTGTGGGAAGTTTCATAATTCTTTTTCAATGCTTATTCCTCCATTTCAATTCAATAGCATTTTCCTCTCCCCTTTTCTACCACTGTCCTCCTACATATAATCTTTTGGCAAAGCTGTCACCAAGATTACCTTCTCTGAAGATCTCCCATCCTCTTCCCTCCTTACTCCATCTCTGACACAGATAATTCTCTTGGCTGACAGGTAGCAGCCTAGCGCTAGATTGTCCTATAATTATGCTGACTTCTTGCTCAAAAGCACTTTTCTTTAAAGACCATCTTTTTACACACCTCTGCAGGATTCATTGTTGCAGTGGTAGGAGGCAGACAGCATTCCCTGAAAACATCCCAGGAGGCTGTCATATTGAAGGCATGCAAGAGGGGTTCATATGATAGTGTGAGTGCCAGGAAAGAACAGCAGCTAGGGCTAGAATGGGCTTAGGAGCAACAAGGAAATGGTGCTGAGCAAGCATTTCCCCATCAGACCACTGGGAGTTCAGCTCTTCTCTAAGTAGTGAGAGGAAAGATTAGATTCAAAGTCCTGTTGACCATGAGGGAAGCCCAAGCTAAGAATTTAGGCAGATCTATTCACGTCTTCTGCTATAAATTAAATTTCATACCACTGTCTAATAGCTGTTCAGCAAGGGCATCTACAAAAACATCTACATTGCCTTCCAAATAGCATTACATCTTGTTTATACACACCCAGGCCAGTTTCAAACCAGCCAGCAGTGATACAGAAACCTAGGAATAAAGTCCAGTAATAAATATAAAATATGCATCATACAGTTCTTGCACAGTGCTTTTGCTATGCCATAGATATCACCAAAGCTAACAAAAGCCTGTCTGACCTTTGACCTGCCCTGTAAAACAAACATGGCTAAACTGATCATGTAGATACATCATACAGTAGAAATAACAAACTGAGAAGCTCAGTAAAATTCTTTCTTCTAAGCATCTGACTGTTAAAACTCCCTTGATTCAGAGATATTCAGTTCACTCTGTTGATTATTCTGTGTGTTTTATCTTCAGTTAAAAAAATATATTAATCACTTTAATGACTTCTTGATTCCCTTAGACAAGTCTTTTTTTCTTTCTGCTGAGAGGACAATTCCAATTGTTGGCAGATTATTTACAGTAGTGGCATGGGCCTTGCTAAATGGGACCTCTGTTTTGAAGTATTCTTTACTTGGGTGTCAAATTGAGCTGGTGTATGTCTGCTAATCAGTTCAGATTTGAGCATTTTTTTATGAAACTGAGAAGTTCCATTTTTTGTCTCAATGACAAAACAATGAACAGCAAGCAGCCTGGGCCACCTTGGAGAGAAATGCCTGAATGCTCTGGTTACAGACCAAAAAAAATTGCATTTACATTAACAGTCATATTTACCCTCTTTACATGTTAAAAATTTCAGTGAACCAAGTGAACACATCCTTGATCAGGGTACAAGCTGAATGAAGAATTGAGTCCTGCTTTCTCAATCTTCAGCTAATAGCACTCATTCTTAATGGAATTAGTTGCTAAACAACATATTTAAAAATGCAAAACAACTGAGGTCTATTCAATTGCTTGTGATGCATGAAAGCAGACTCAGGCTATACTACAGAGCTGCTGAAGAATTTGACTCACCTCAAAACATGTGAGGACTTGCTAAACTGCCTTTTCCCCTCAGTCCAGAATTCTTCGGGGTGGTATCTCACTATCTGCTTTTTCATTCTCAAGCCATGTACTTTTTTTCTGGGGTGGTAATGATGTCAACTCCAGCAGATCAGCTGATGGCCAGTAGCATCCAGGCATCTCCACAGATTTTCTTAATTCAGCTGCTACTTCAGCACAGAAACCTTTCTTTTAGTGTTTTGTCTTGTAAGGTTTCTTCTCTCATCCACACCTCTGTACTACTTATTTTTCGCCTCTCAAATAATCAAGTGCTACTTGAAAAGAGGACAAATAGTCAAAGGATTTTGTATAATACAGTAGCTATGTCATACTATCATTTCTCTCCAAAAAAAAAAAATTGCAGTGCTGTACAAAAGGTAGTTTCTTGCCCTTATATATAATTGCTATAATAGTTACTAGACCCTTTCAAGGCAAACAGTGATATAACTTCATAAAAGTGTCATTGGTTTAAGTGTTTCTAAACATTTAAACACAACAGAAAGATCCTGGCCTAACTTTTCAACTGCATGATATTATAAGGACTTCAACTATTTTGAACTATACAAATTGCATCTCTTAGAAGTTTTCTTTCCACAAATTTCAGTGTGCACACTCACAAAATGCTCTGAACCACAAAAATCTCTTTTTGCAAGTATAAGTGCAAAAGAGATACTAGATGTCTAGATGCAATTCCCATTACATGGGTATGAGAAGTTTTCTCTAAACCCACAGAGCATTGAATCAGGTCTCTTAATTACCCTATAAAGTGGGTGTTGGTATGGGTATAAGGGCATATATAAACCTTAATTTGTTTCTTGATCACCCAGGTAAATACATGGTGTTTGTAATCCTTGATTTATTTGGGGTTTTGTTTTGTTTTTCCCCACCTCTCTTTATTTAAGTATCTCCAAGATTTTTCCTACTTTTCTTACACCTGTGTGTCTAGGAGTGTTTAGAGCCAAGACTGAAATAAATCCACAGTATAACTTAATGATTTTTCAGCTCATTATGCTTCTGTGAGTTTATAATGATTTTCAAATTATGATAATGTTGCGATCAAGTCTCATCTAAAAATAAAACATCTCAATATATTAAACAAAGACTGTTTCATGAGAAGTACAAAAATATGGCATATGGTCATTACTTTCTTTTGCAGCTGTCCAAAAATATTAATCCCCAAATTTCTAAATTTTAACACTGTAATCTGTACCTTTAATCAGGGTTCTAAGGCCATCTTGCAGAGCTCAGGCCCAAAGTTTGAGCAGCTTCTGAATTTTTCTTAGCTTTTACTTTCATCCTGGAGGGGTTGGTTTTTATTCACGTATCCGTTCTGAGGTCTGTGATACCTTTGTATATCAATAAAGAGGACGTTGTCACCATCAGATAAAAGTCCACGTAGCACCCAGTTAGTGTAGCTCTACATATCTGAGTTTACATAGGGCAAGAGCCATAATGGTAATTCAGATTCCTCACCCACACAGAGGGAAATCAATAATGCTTATCTGTCAACCTGCATTCAGCTTTTCTAGTCTGATAACTTTAAAGGGATGGAAGGCTTAAATCATTCATGGTGACTGTGTGTAATATTGTGAATCCTAGCGCACAGAAAAGAAATCAAAATACTAAAATCACAACACTCCTTTCCCTCTGGGTTAGAGGCAAACCCTTCTCTAACCCTGTCTGTAACTATTCTGACTGCTCTCAGCAAAAGGGGCTATCAGTTATGGCTGCCTTAGGTCTAGAGCCAGTACGGATTTAAAAAAAAAAAAAAAAATATATATATACAGAAGGCATATTACACTCAAATATGTAAGCTTTTGAAATTTCTTTTTTTTTTCTTTTAAAAAGTACCAGGAGGCTAAAGTTATACAGCACTAACCTACAGCATAAGACATTCAGTTCAAGTCACACTTCAGAGTTAAATCTGGAGTTGGATTCTAGATCTTCATAGAAAATTGACTTCCCAACTACTTGGCTAATAAGGCAAATTCCATCTAAAACCCAAGAAATATGGACTTATGTAGAAAAGAGTAGTCTTGACTAGAAAGAATAAATAATAGGAAACAGGACACCTGCCTTGCCCAATAGAGAAAAATTTGACCAAGATATTTTATTTTAGTGGTGTGCTTTATACCCAGACAACCAGGAATAGCTTTCTCCCTCTATGACACAGACATTCAATTTTTTATCTTGGACCTTTCTGTCTAGAAGTGTTTGCCATACACTAAGAATATAAAAACTCTGATCAGAAGAAAAAGATACCTTAATCTTTGTAGTCAGCTTTAACATGCAAGAAAACATACAACATAGACACAACACATAAGAATGGCTGGAAAGGGAGCTCTAACATGCAAACCTACAGGAAGTATCAATAGCTCAAAAGAAATTTTGACTCCTGAGTCTCAATATTCCTTTCACAGTGCAATTAAGGTTTTTAAAAGAAAACATTTAACTCATCAGCCAAGTTCTAACTGGCAAAATAGTTCATGTTTACATGTGGAAGACTTTGTTTGTTGTTGGGTTTGGAGTTTTTTTCTTTTTAAATGAAAATACTATTTCATACTCATTTCCCACTCTGTCTGAAATTGTAAGTTCATCTCATATAAGAGCAAAGTTTGTCAAGGTAAGCAGAACCAGATCTACTAATGTCTATATTCCCAGTGCATCAACACTACAATGTTGTTCTCTGCTTGGTATTAAATCAAATTAAACTGTGATTGCAGACTGGAGAAGGAAATTGAGGCTCTAGAAAGACAAGAAATGGAAGTCTCTGCTAAGGAAGAAGCAATTTTAAAGAAACTGAAGTCTGTTGAGAAAACAACAGAAGACATAATAAAGGTTAGTGCTATATTATTCCAGAAATATGATTTATTATTTCAGAAATATAATTTCTTAATCACCATATTCAGGGAAAGGGGAACTAGCTGGATCCCATGAGTGGTCATGAGCTTTTCTTGAAGTGACAGCAGTTCAAACATGAGAGGGATCAAGATGTTACATTTCTTAAGTGCTCATTTGCTTATTTATGGGGTGGGGGAGCAATTCCTATCTTCACTCATCTGCAGCACGGCTCTAAAAACAGCACTGACACTGACACCCAACAACTTTGCATCTCAGCCAGAACCAGACACACCAGGTACAGAGGCTGGTCTATTCATGCTTCTTCAGGTGACATGCCCAGCTAAACTGCATCATGCTCTCCACCAAGTCCCTGACAGAGATTATGATACATCTTAATGTTATCAGCAATTAATCCTTGTCAAAAGGTAATTTTAATATTTTTAAATCATCTTAAACCATCTCAAAAATCCAGTGATGAAACTAAACTTCAGTTCTCCAGCTGTTCTTACATACTCACATACATTCTCTGAAGATATACAGGGAAATAAATAAAACTGGAATGCCAAAGTAGAACCTTTTAAAAAAATCTTTGATGCCAATCAGGTGGCATCACTGTAGGAGGCTGAGTCACTGTTTAACACTTCATAATATTTTTGTCCTTCCCTGTGTGACTTGGAACCATATTGGCAAAAGACCACAGAAATTTCACTTTCTCACTGGCCATGCTCCAACTGAGCACATTTCACTTTTAGCCCCTTCTCTGTATGAAGCTGGGCACACAAAAGGTTAAAACTATCAGGGAAACCAAAGCACTGTATAGTTAACATCTTAAAAGTAACTATAGTATTTATTGTTAATGGTTCTCTTTCCCACCTAGTCTGTGAAGACTGAAAAAGCTGGATTTGAAAAAGGTACGTTTAGTCAAAAGAATATTTTTTGAAAGGTTCTTATAGAAGCAAGTTAAAACATACTAATGCTTTGTGGATCTGTGGATCTTCTTTACTCAGAGGCAGCAGACTACATATATGCCAGCATCCCTGACCTCCCCAAGTATTTCAGACCTTCTGCACTGAGAAGTACAGCACATGCTGATATGGATGATGAAGAAAAGAGAAAAGGTACTGCTTATTAGTAACTCCTGAAGGTGTCAATATGTACAAAGGCTTCCTATATATTGAATCTAACACACTTTAAGCGAAGAATAGACATTACACAGAAATGAGACATTTGTTCTCATTTAAGCTGTGTTACCAGTTATCAAAACAGAGGTGAGACAGTGGTGTAAAGTATGTGCCACTGAGAATAACTCTCTTCACCACTGACACTTCTTTCCAGCACACAGACTCCATATCATTAATGTCACATTTTCTATCTGCACTTACACCTGTTGGGCAGCCAGCAGTAGTCTGGTTATTTCCCAACTACTACAAAGCCTCCCAACCCTTCAGAGTGCCCAAGACTCTCTGGCATCAAAGCAAATTGAGCTCTTCCAGCTGCTATTGCCAAGCATAACGCCAGGGGCCAAAGTTAAATCTGGACTTCTCAGTCTATCACGTAAGGGAAACTGTCTCTTCAACAGCTGATTTTTCCTCACAGAATGAAAATATTTTTTTCCACAGGATACCAGGGGACATTCAAAATGAGAATCTAATATATTGGTTGTGTATGTGATAATTCGACATATTTAATAATTCATTCTGACATTTGTTCTCTATCACTGTCAGAACCCCTATATTTCTTTCAGCTACTGCATTACCAGTTTAAGCACTTGTTTCTTTCAACAGCATTGTTTGCCATGGAAATTAAGGTTGAAAAAGACATGAAGACAGGTGAAAACACAGTGTTATCAACAATACCTCTTCCCTCAAAGGAGTTTAAAGAGACAGGCATTAAAGTCTATGATGATGGCAGGAAGTCAGTCTATGCAGTGTCCTCAAATGGGAGCACAACACAAAATGGGGTGGATGAACTTGCTCCTGTTGAAGTGGAAGACCTGCTACGGCAGGCAACTGAAAAAAATTCTCAGTCTCCCACAGAGTACCATGAACCTGTCTTTGCAAACAAATTCTGCAGGCCAGTTACTCCTCAGAAAGACAAATTAGTCCCTGGACCAAAACTGGAAGGCACTGACAAAAGAGAGATGAATGGATTTAGCAATCATCAGACAGGGCTCTCCTCCAAAACAGAGCCCTTTATGCAGCAAAATAAAGAGAATGGCCTTGATCTTCCAAAGGTAGCACAACCAAAGCCTCCCTCTCCGGTAATTTCACATACAGAGAAGAAAATGCACATTAATCCTGAGAACAGGATGATTCATAATGAAGAAAGAAATGCTGCACATGAGGAATTAAAACCTTACCAGGATATCATGGAAAGACATAGTGAGACAAGGTTTTTAAATCCCTGTCATCCAAATGAAGCATCCCCTGCACCTCAAGATGAGGAAGATGTTCGGTACAACATTGTCCAGGCTGTGCCTTGTTACGTGGATGAATCTGAGCCTGTCACGATGGTGTTCATGGGTTATCAGCGCATCGACGATGACGATGCAGAAGCAAACCAGAAGCTGTCCCAGTATGATGGGGTTATCCGTGCAGAACTAGTTATCATTGATGATGATGATGATGATGACAGCAAATCTGAGAAACCAGCATATCACCCCATAGGCCATTACAGTCAAGTTTATCAGCCACCAAACAGGAAAACCACAGAAGTCCAACAGACAAACCCTGTGAGCAGTCTGGGTGCAAGCCTGAACAAGGTACCCCACAAAAATTCCATCTCCCTGCAAGAACAAGAGGAACGCTTAAGCTCACCAACACACCATGCTCATCTTCACAGCCAGATGTCTGGAGATGGTACAGAAGATCCCTCGCTAACAGGTAACAGAAAAGGAAAATCATGTCACTGCTGTTCGCTCATGTAGCAAACTGAATTCTTTTATCTGCTGGCAACTGCTTCACTTCTTATATTGTTTGGATTGTTTCAGACTAACATGCTATTAATATTTTTTTTGGCTCTTGTTTGTTAACAAATAACAATCTACATTTTGGATCTGTTGAATTATTTTGTCTTTAGCAATGCACTAGTTACCGTATCAAAATTTGGAAAATAAATTATTGCAAAAATACCATTCCTATAACCCTCAAAGATTAAAAGTCATTCTCTTTCAAGTCCCATTAATACTACCAAAATTAGAAGAATTAGTTTTCATTTCTTGCAGGTAACTAACAGCATTGCTACTTAACAATTCCTCCTCCTTCACTGGCATGTTTTTCTGCCTGTCTGCATTCCAACTACTTCCTAGATCATCCAAGTTACTCCTTAAATAAGAAAGACTGCTTAATAATCAGCTTTACTTTGTATTTTTGAGGAACCAATATTGCCAATATTGTCCTAATAGTGCTTATGCAAAATTTAACATTTTTTTCATTAACTGAAGTTACACATTTTTATAGCTTCTGAAAGATAATGAAACCATTTTCATCACTACACACTGTTATTCCAGTATTATTCCACACTGTTATTCCACGGAGTTATTTTTGAATACTTTTTATATTCTATTAATACACAGAATATCTATTTCTTACTGTGAAGGTTTATAATAAAAGTCTGATAGCAATAGCAAAATCTTCCAGAAACATAGAAAACTCTTCTTTATGATTATGTTGCACTTTTATGCATACAATTAAATTCCATTTAAGTATACTTACATAGCAGCAGATTTCAGACAGTAGTCATATTCCACTTGAGGGAAATAACACTCTGGTTGAATTACAGGAAGATTGGGGTCCTCATGTCACACTGTCTCCCTCCAGACAATTTGCAGCAAAAAAATCTAAGTTTAGACCCTGCCTAAAGCTGTATTGACAGCCTGGGAATTCTTTACACTACATGTAAAAAGCCAGGAGAGAGGATGATCTTTGGATCATGTAAAAAAATTCAAGTATTTTTGCATCAGGCAGTGATTGGGAAGAACTGTTCAGCAAGACTCTCAGCTTTTAAGAGTATGAACATCATGGAGCCATGCACACAACAGCCAGAAATATTTCAGAAGTGCTGCCCATCCTTTCTGAGCAATAAAGCCACTACACTTTTCCGTTACTTAAGAGGAGCTTTGCTTTCCTCAAGCACCTATCCTGCCATCTGTGTACTTCCCTATGTTCTCCCACACCAAGGGCTACTGCCAGCAGCTCTTATGCCAGCAACTTGAAGCAGAAGTACTTAGTACAGGCAAGATAAGCCACTCCAGAAGCTGCTCCAGCCCATTATATTTTGGGGATTAATTCCCCCATCACATAAGTACAGGACAGTGGAGAAGGCACACTCACTCAACCATCAGCAGGTTTCTACTGAAACAGGTCATTCATCCTACATTCTGCTGAGGGGTGCTTCTGAACACATGCTGGGAAAGAGTTGTCCAAGTCATAACTGCAAGCTGGCAGTACCATTCAGGTGGGCTATATACAGACCATGAGATGTTAGCTGAGCACCTCTATCTGTACCAACCCCCACTTATTTTTGTCTCTCAGGAGAAGCATCTGAAATTTCTACATTTTCCCCCTTCCATTCAGACACTTCCCAAACAATCTGGGTTCTCTCTCATTTGAGGTTAGTGGAAAACAAATAGTGACTTGGAAAGGGGACTGAGCACAAATCACAAAAGGTATTTGAGAATCTGTCCTGTAAATCTGTATTTGGTTTCAGCCATTTATTTATAACTATTCCACCAATAAGAAAATGGCCAGTTGGGAAAAATGGCTCCTAGTTAAATTACAAGCAGTTGGGCAATTTGCCTCAAAAATTCCCCCACTCAGCACTGCCTCCAAGTGAGTATCTTCATGCCTAGTAGAATTTGGAATTAAGCCATATTTTTCTTTAGCCCTCTACTTATTTATTGCCACTCCCTGGGACATTTTTAATCAGTTGAAAAAGCCAGGAAGTGACTCAATCTTTCCCAAGCAGCCCTATAATCCTACAGAGACTTATAAAAGGAAAACAAAAGCAGGAAAGCCTCTCCATCTAGAACAATGTATTATACAAAGCTGTTTCTTAGAGAAATATATTGTTTTCAATGCAGTCACTGATGCCCACGCTAGGAGGTTCACCCTAAAGGCCACTAGAGAAAAGAGTGGAGTCAATTACTTTTGGTAGCTCATCATTCATTACTAAAACAACAAACTGTAAAACAGAAAAACTAATCCTCTCAGAATCTAAAGCTTTGGAAAGCACTCGCAGCACTTAAACATGAAGCACTGAGGACTCTGAAAGACAATGGAAAACAAAGAAGCACAGGACAGACCAGCATGATGGCCTCTCATGTAACAATTTTTCTTTAGGAAAGAAATGAGCCTTCAGAACAAGTTACTGAATTAGTTAGAGATGGCCAAGGACAAGGAAGAAGAGACATTGTTCCATGTGCCAATCTATACAGGGACACATGAGATTAAATTAGGAGCTTTTCATGCCCACAATCTTACAACGATGTAGGACATACATCTTTCTATATAGCAGCAATTTTCCTTCCCCCACCAATATCTCAAAGTATGTGCCCTGGGAAAAGCCATACAGAGAAAAGGATGACGATGCTATAATTGGTACACACACATTTGCATTATTAGAGCTTATTTTCTTCTTTAAATTTCAGGCAAATTAATTCAAGTGCAAATGTTTTGAAGATGCAATTCTCATTAGGGAAATGAAAAGTCCTTGGGAGGGAACAAAGGCTAGACATAGTGAAATGAATAAGGAAATGCAAAACTAAAGCTGAATAAGCAGCAAAACCTACTGACAGTGTGGAACAGGCTCTCATGGGATATGAAGGTCCAAGGCTTTTGGCAGCTACGTAGTCCAGATGAGATTTTTTTTTTTCCCTACCACTGGAAGCTTTGCAACCTTCAAAAAACACAATGGAGACAGCTCCATTTGTGTTGAAGAACACAAAACACAAAAAATCATTTTTAATGAAGATTCATGCACACCATCTGTTTTCTGTAATGTATAGAGCAAGACAAAAACAAACTATAAGCTATAAGTGAGGCATCAAAATTATTGTTCTCAAACCATGATCAGGGCTTGAATCCTTCAGAATTCCTCAGCCTATAAAAAGTACACAGTGTCTTTCTAAGAGCTAAGGTTAACATCAGTAGCTCTATGATATAAAGTTGCACTCAAATGCTTCTGTGATTTGCATCGACTTCAGCATTCAAAACATAACTTGATTTGGACACTTGCTGACATGTGTAAATCAAGTAAACAGCTGCTTTGACCCCTTGTGTCTCAGCAGAGAGACACACGCAGGGGGCAGGAATGAGACGTGCTATTTTTGGTGACTCTTCAAACTACCAGGTCAGAGTAATGGAGATTATTCCCATTGCATTCTCAGATCAACAGTGTGCTGGGGGGAGGCTTTTACATATCAAACAACAGCATTATATTGCTGTTCTAAAAATAACCTTAGCATGAAATCACTGGCCTTGCACTGTCCCTTTCCAACCTACCCACATTATACCCAGTTACAGACAACAGCTGCACTAATGTTTATACAGGTACTGTTACTGCATCTGATGAAATCAGGAACATGACTAACTCCCACTCTGACTCACAGCACCAGGAAGAGAGGAAAGTCTTCTCTGAGCATTACAGAAAAGGAAAAGGTTTCCAAACAGTTACAGCTCCTACTGAGGAGTTTAGTTTAAACAAAGAGTTTGTTTAATTATTCACGCGTCCTTTTAATCTGTCAGCATCCAGTCAAGGGCAAAACCAACTATGTAATGTGGTGGTGAAGGTAACAGAGCCAAAACAGAATATAGCTGTGCTAATTTTTAAACAGCAATTATGGAGTAATTTCTTAATATACTCACTATATTGCAAAATTACCAGAACTAACACCTTCTACTGATTTCTTTCTGTAACACTAAAACAATGCTTATTCTGCTGGATTAACCACTGGAGGTATGTGTATTCTTCATTTTTCTAAATAAGGAGATTTTGCTTCAGAAATAGACAGAAAAACTTAAAATGCAATGGCTTTGTTTGTTTATTTTTGCAGCTCTGAGGATGAGAATGGCAAAGCTGGGGAAAAAAGTGCTTTAACAGCTGTAATGACACGGGAGTAAAATCTATCACTCAAAGCAGATAAAGCTAAGAAGACTTTCTTCCACATACTTTTTCTGGATCATAATACTTGGTTTGCTACTCTGTTTCATGGGTTATTTTGCCCTCTGTATAATGCAATGGACTTTAACAGCCTTTCAGATTTGACCAACTGCCACACACACACAAATCACATCCTGGATTTTGTTAAAAGTAGTGGGAAGTTACCTAAGGCCATAAATGCAGTGTATATACAAGTATGAAGAGATGTGCATACCTGTTCTCACAATCAGAAATATGCTGTTGCTATATACACAGAGCAGATAAACACCTATCTCCATGGAACTTCATGGGACATTTTTTCACATTAAAGTGTGCCAATTTATCTGATTTTGCTGTTCCAGCATTCTTTCTGTAAAAGCATTGGCTAATGAAAAGCAAAATATGAGAGAGGAGCAGGAAGAAATGTAAATACAAAAAGTCCTTTCCAATTATACTACCTTGGATGAAATGTAAAGCATTCCTTTTTTTAGGTGATAGCAGAACAAACCAAATATAATTAAGCCAGCATATTTAAATATTTAGCCACCTTCTAGAGCTCCACACTCCATTCACCCTTCTATGTTACATATCACAGCGTAGCCATCCTCACACCCGGCTCTCTTCACCATCCCACAAACATGCTGCCCACCCACAACCTCACAGATCAATCTTGTGCATATTATGAACAGCCTGACCTCCTGAGCATAGTTTCACCTCCCAGCTTGCTGAGAAAGCCCTATTTTTCCAAGAAACTGGTTGCCAGACAGGCAGTGCCTATCCATAAAAAACAAAACAAAACAAAAACAAACAAAAACCCAACCAAAATAAACAGAAAACCCCAACAACAGAAAAATACCCCAACAACCATGGTGTTTAGGTGTCAGTTGGCTGAGGAGCTAAAATCAGCAAGCCTCCTACCAGAAATACTGAGTTGGCAGTAGCTTGTCCTGCAGCTGAAAACAAAGATCTGTTTAAGGTGCAGCCACTGCTGGGCCCAGTTCTCCAGCAAGTTTCAAGGCTCCCACCAAAAAAAGAGCTTGATTCTTTACACATGATAGAGGAGGTATGGGCCCTAAAAGCAGGTTCAACCACACCTAGAAAAATCTCAACCAAGTCAGATTTCCCAGTACATAGTTCTTGGGGAGAAAAAGTATCTCATAGCACACCACACCATTATACTCAAATCAGTACAGCAGCTTTAATTCACTAGGGCCTTAGCCTCATTTGTAACACTAAACAGATAAAGTTCAGGTTGTGTTATTCTGGTATAGCTGACTCAAATTATGCACCAGCCAAAAAAAGAAAAAAAAAAAAAGCTATAATTTTTTGCTGGTATTCTTTTCAAAGCAGGAAACTGAAGTTACTACCTCATACTGAGGCACGATGGTAGTAATTGACTGATTTGTAGCCTCTAAACACTTGGTGGCTCCCAGTCTGATATGGGTAATAATCTCAAATTTTAAGACTTGTCAGAAATGGTTATGTGGAGAATGGAATAGTTAATAAGAATGAATAAATTTTATTATAGTTCACTTCCTCTATGTCTATCCTCTTGTTTGTTGTTGGTGTTTTATAGTGGGTTTTTTCCTTATGCTATTTTTGTTATTTGCTGGTTGTGAGAGCAGGCAGCTTCAGCTTCAACTCTCAAGGATACACCAAGAAACGAGAGTAGGTAAGTGATATGAAGTAGTCACAAACAGCAGTAGATGACTATGGACATTCATTCTCTGCTCCTCCAACAACCTGTACTATTAAATTAAATAACATGGAAAAGGGTGCAATTAACATCGCAATACTAGTCAAGCAGTTTAAAGGAAAGACTGAAAAGTTTTGTTCTTCTGGAAAGTCAGAATGTTCATCATCTGAGTGCTACAGCCACAGAGCTTTCCTGCATCCTGTATCAACAAGAACAGAAATACAAGGCAGCAAATCATCTTTTTAAGGGTCAGTAGAGATGCCATGCAAAACTCTAATTCATCATCAAAGCCAAGTGATTTCTAAGGCCCCACAAGACAAAAGTCTCTGAATCAAAGCTGAAGCTGCAGTCCTTCTTAAGTGCAGTATCATTTGTGTGGGATGATTGCCATAAACAGCTGGTTCAGAGTGATGCAGTTTTGTGGTTTACATTATGTAAAGTCACTTTTGCACAGCACAGGGAAGACCAGCAGAAGCTAGACAGTGGTTGAACTACGTCAGGTATGAACTAAAACAGGTGGTTCCAAGCATGTTCTGAAGAATTTGTTTTGTCAGTTCTGCTGTTCCATTTACATAGGTATGTGCAACAGCTTCCCCCTTCACACAAATCCCTTAGAAAAGTCAGAATCAGAGTTATGTGAGCAAATAATTTCTCAGACCTTCTAGCAGATGACCCTGTTAACCATCCTTCCACCCACTTGGACACTTTTTACTTCAGCCTGCACTTCTAAAAGCATTTGGGTATTAACTTCTGCATAAAAATTCAAAATACTGCAGTTTTTCCTTAGTGAATGATGTTCGTCTTCATTGGTCTTGAAAAGGATATACCCACAAGACAAAAGAACACTATCCATATACCTGCTCAAGCAAAAGCTTCAGCATAGATATCAAACAAACACACATCCCAGAATGTCTATCTGTAGGAGTTGGCTTGAATTTAAGGATTGAGTTTCTTAATAAACCTTGGGAATTTTTCCAATTAGTTCATTTAGGAACACTTCCTATTTTAGAAGATCTTTGCACGTCAACCTCTCACTGACACTTTATAGAAAGCAAGCAAAACAAAAGGGCGGTTACTTGAACAAGGGCGCCACGTAGTGTTACAAACTGATGGAACAGAAAGCAGGCAAGCTCTCCTTAGCCCCCCCTGGGTAAAGGACAAACGGGCCATTGGCACTCAGAGCTGATCTTTGACAGAAAACAAGGTAGCACTCGGTGTAAGAAGGACAAATGAAATACACCTTCCCCTGCTTCATGCTGCAGCCTGAAATATCAACTAGCTAAAAAAAATTACTTAAAGTAAAACAAAGTAGGTGTGAACTCCATTTATATTTGCACCAAGTAATTTTTGTTCAAAGCACAGGCAAAGAACGTGACTTGTGGCTAAGCCAAGAGCACATGACCAGTATTTGGAGGCTGCACCTAACACTCAAAACAGTAACCTGCTTGTGAGACTAATCACAAATTTCTACCTGCCATCAATTTTCCTGCCAATATCAAACCCTTGCACAGATTTCTTTCAAAGGAGTACACAAAAAAATTTGAAAGACACTGGAATATAATGACACATTACTTCCTCTTACTAGTTATGCAGGAAAAGGGCAAGAGTGGTTGTGTGAACAGAAAATATGTAAAATTAGCAAGACTTTAAATCAATTAAGTTACAAAACTGTATGTAAGGGTTCCCATAAGAAACAAGACAATACTGCAAGCAGTGGAAAGAAAAGTTACCCAGAGCAAATGAAAATGTTGCCAATTTTAAAGTTGTATTAGATGTGGAAAAAAAGGAATTTTTTTTCTTCTTGAGGAAAAGAAACTGCTTTAAAAGTAAAAAATTTTAATATTCAATTTCAATAATAGTTTCTCCAGGAAGGATTCACATAGCTGTAATTTATAAAACAACATCTACAAAAACCAGACAATCCATTTTACTCCTAGGCAAGCCTTTTCTAGTTTCCTTTTGATAGCATTTTCATGTTACTAAAAGGGACAAGAACTTTTATTGAGATATTTACATTCTTGTTTTAAAACCCATGTTCATGGTCACATGTAAATGAAACAACCCTCAGTACAGCTATTGTATTACAGAGAGAATCTGGCATTAATCTTAATTTAAAAAAACATCAATCATGCCTAGGTTGAGTGATTTTTTTCTTCTATTAACTTGCAGTAGATGAAAGAGTCCCACAAAACTTTAGCAGTAGATGAGCCTGATATTCTCAGGCTTTTGAGATCAGAGTTCTCTTAAAAAACCTCACACTCACACATTTGGCCCCATGCTTCTTGCCCTTCAGCCTGGGTTGTGACTCATTTATTTCTTCGTGCTCCCCCTTTCCCAACCTGCACATGACTTTTTCTAAAGGAGATGATTCAATTTGGACTCACAGTCAGCTGCTGCTGACAAAGGGATTAATCCCAGCTCCATAAACACCCTTCTGGCTAAATCAGATCTCTGAGCAGCCAAAAAGATCACTGACTACAAACAAACGTGTAGCTCCCTGAATATTACCTGTCCATGCAACAGGCTGCACTGTGGACTTGGGAAGGTGGAGGAAGAGACAGAAGCAGACAGCTTTGGTGACTGCAGAGAACCAGCACCTGACCCACACCTACAAGGATTTTAGAGCTGGCCACACTTGTAGAGATGTTGCTGTAAGTCTATACCGAGTCAGGCCTCACTACTCACTTTTCTATCCAATACTCACAACACCTTCATTCACAGCTAGCTTAGTAGGCCTAGATGAAAAATACATCTTGAATTGTTACAACTCAAAGTAGATACTTTTCAGTAAGAAAAATGAAATGTGTGGGAGCAAGGTGTTCAGAGCGACAAAACACAACTGCAAAGCACTGTAACTGCACAGCATATTAAGCTTTCATTTCTAAAATGCCATTTCAAGAGTATCCTTCCATATTTAGGCAAACTATGAACAAAAAATGTGAAACAATATAGTCTTTCCAGTCTCTGTACCTAGTTCATGTATTTGGAGAGACCTTTTGTTGACTAAAAAATTGCCCACCAAAATTCTTTCAGAACAGAATTGTTATAGAATTCTTATAGTTCTGTCATTTAGATATGCTACCTCAAAGGACTCTCACTAAATACTAACAGAAGCTCCTTTACCTGAAGCCAACCTAGCTCCCAATTTACATTTTACTCAATAGCACAAATACAACTGTAACATTCAGAGCAAGTATTTTCACTTCCATTAATGCATCAGTTGGCATAAATCCATCTTATTCACACAATCAAGAAATTGAGAAGCCACAAGCAACTAAAGACAATTAAAAAAACCCATAAGCACAGCTAGGTTCTTCCTGGTTTGGGTAGATAAGTTACAATAGGTTCTAATGCATTTATATTTCAAATATGTTCTCTCTTTATGATTTAGAAGTATCAAGAGGGATGAGACAGAGCAGTATTTTGAGTGAGGAAAATGGTGGTTTTACTAAAAGACTGAAGTTCCTAAACTCCTGTGCTTGCTGTGTAAGTACACTGCTCTTAAAGCAGACAGTGCTTTTTGCATTTTACTTTTATCTATTTAGCCCATGCATCAACCTGCATTTGTGACAATCTTTCACTAAGTTTCATGGTTTGTTTGGTTGGGGGCTTCTTTATGCACAAAACTGTCAAGAGCAGGAAGCTGGCATATCACATTAGAACACAGTCAATTGGACAGATTTACCCAGAGCAGTCATATCTTACCAGTTCCAATAGTCACCAAAGTTTTAGGGAACTGACTATCCAAATAACACAGCACATCTTCTCAATCTTCTTTTCACCTATAAGTTTCAATCAAGTTAACTAGTGTGCTTCAGAAACAGATCTCATTCCTTAGTCAGGCAAAGGTTCCCATTAAAAGTCCCATCTGAAGACAGCTTTTGTAGGACTGCAATTGACTGTAGGACAATTCCTCTCTAGATTCGAATTCCGGGTCTCCCTAACACTGAGCATGACATGCATTTTTATTGCTGTTCTTCAATTACATCTTCAAGAACATGTTGAGAAAAAAAGTTGTAATAAAAAGTTTTCCTTCCAGATTTTTCAACTGCACGGTATTTTGTCACAAAATTCTTAAAATATTTATTTCATATTTGGTTGATTGCTATCAGAAAGGCAACCAGGAATATTATATTTCCACAGACATAGATGGTTAACACAATCTGTTTAAACAGATGACCCTGCAAGAAAAGGGGAAGAAAAGTCATCGAACAGTCAGTCTTTTTATTGGTTTAAACAAAGAATCCTCCCATTCCACAGCAGTTAGTTACCAAACTGTGACTCACCTCTGCTTCTGCAGATGTGAGCGACTGCAGTATCTGCACTCTGTCATCCTCTATCACTTCAACTGTTCATGGGAAGAAAAACAGAAGTCAAGTGTGCCCTTAGGAGGAAGGGGATTTCATACTATACTGCAGAAGTCTTGATCCTACAACTAAGTCTTACACAGCATCAAATCTGAAAAGGACTTGGGAGTTTCATTTGATATTTCATGACCTGTTACTATCATGCTCACAACACAAATGAAAAACTACTCTTAAAAAGTAAATTCTGAACACTGGAGTCAAAAAACATTCTCTTTTGCTAGACTGAATAATCAAAACACTGAGTTTTGAGCTCTCACCTTTTTCTTTTATATTTTAAGGGAACTGGATTCCATTAAGAAATATTTTCATTAGCCAACATGAGAACACTCATTGTCCAAGCATTTCAGGTTAATTTCCCTATTTCTAGAAAGTAATTACTGCAGTTAAGTTTAAATTCACATCTGTTATAATCACTCCTTCTCCACCTGACACCTTACACAGACTCTTAATTAAATCACACTTCTTCAGTTCTGCAGCTGTCTCATCTCAGCCTTAGACCCAGGTCACTCACATGTGCAGTCAGCTCCTCTCCATGACACCAGCCAGTGAAGATAATTTCTAATGAAGTTACTACCCATCTCTTCCCTTGACACATTGGAGTCAGGATTTCTTATTCCTTCCCCAGTCAGTCAAAATGGCAAGCATTCAAGCTTGCTCGTGCAACAGTTAAATGCATATTAAATCTGCATGAATTAATCTGGACTTAACATACCCACCAGGGATCAAAATTATGGCAAAAAATAATAGTCTCAAAAAATATTTACACATTTCAGTCTGCATATTTCAGTCCCCTATGAACTGTGGTTTGAGAAATGAGAAGCTACTATTTAAAAAGGTACAATCCTCACTCTTCTAGAGCACTTATGTTTTAAAAACTGGTTTTCTTCTATACTCATTTCTCTACAGAAGACAGGACACTATTACTCAAGAGTTACTCCCTTTTAGCTTCCAAGACAGAAGCCAAAGAACACCTCCTGAGATTCAATCCACACTTATGCTTTATGCAAAACACACTTATGTTTTATGCTCAGCAGGCAAGGGGAGAGCAGGACTACTGCTGGGTTTGTACCTTTACGAACGAGACAGTAGCTGTGGATTTCCAGAAGAACATCAGTACCAACATGCCAAGCTACAAAGCCAATCATTGCATAGGTGTCCCACGGGTCTGGCAGGTCGAGTGCTGGCAGATCCATTCCCAAGAACATAGTCACAACTATTCAGTAAAAACAAGATTAAAAAAAACAGTAAGAATGTTGTGCCAATGTGCTTTTAAAATGCTCTCAAATGCTTTTGTAAATATATTTCCCATTAATTACCTAAAACTGCCTGAGGAATGAGGCTAAAGGAGCTCATACAGCTGAAAGTTGTTGAGGGTTTTTTGAGAGGATATAGGGGATTGTTTGGGTGGGGTTGTTTTGGGCTTTTTTGGTAGTGTGAGCACCAAGACAGGAAGAAAAGGCCAAAATGGTTTTTCAACCTGCTTAGTGCCCGATCACATTCCAGCCACACAAACACTAGCATTTGTGACTACCAACAGGACCAGTCAGCACAATATTAGTGCTTAAGGTTGCTGTGGAAGCTTGTCTCTACTACTAGAATGAAACCCAGCTTCTGGATCTATAAATGAAATTCCTGTTTCCCATTCAATAACATTGAACTATGCTACTGTAAGAACACTACTCTCATATCTTCCAAGACAACAAGAAATTTTGAAGGACAGGTCCTCATTACAGAGGAATTTCAGATTTGTCAGTAATTCCTTTGGTTTTAAAGTCACTTTTTCTCTGAGTTGTAACCAATGGCCCCTTAAAACTCACACAAAAATGGCCAAGAAAAAGGACCTTCAGACACACCTGGACTGGATGTACATAGATGTTTTAAATTGGTAACAGCCCAGACAAAGGGCAAAGTTCCTTTAAATCAGTTAAATGGGAGTTACAACTATTACTTCTACTCACCAGCTAATATTCTAGCTGTTGTACCAGTACCCCAGTGAAACCAGTTAAACAGTTGCCTCCTACAAAACAGTGAAACACATTTTATTGATAACACAGCTGGGGAAAGGGGGCAGAAATCAAAGAACATTTTTGCCTAGTTTCAAGCTGTAAAAACTTTTCATTGTAAAAAGATTTTCAAAAAGAAACAGTCACATTTAATTCCTGTGGTTGTAATTTAATGAGTCAGTTGTACCTTGGTGCGTGATGAGATGGTCTGAAACCTGCCATAAGTGGTTGAAAGATTGTCAAAGCCATCACAGCACAGCCAAGATAAGGATGAAAACCTGCTTGCTAAACAGAAGACATTTTTTCTTAAATAGCACAGCTATATAAACAAAGAGAAAAGACACCAAAATATTGCAAATTTTATTAATACTTGTATTAGTAAGTTATAACGGAGCAGCACTGGCAGAGGCAACAGGACACAAACTGCCCTGCAGGCAGATGGAGATTGTTTGCCTTGGTAGCAGACACACTGGTATGTCTGCTTCAGGTTTATCCCACCTTTTTGCTGTATTGAGAAACTCTACCAGCTGAAGAGCAGACTAACATGACTACAGAAGCCATAGTCCAAGCTCTCCAGCCTCAACCCTGTGTTTTCAGGATAGGTCTGTTTTATAACTCATCCCAGCACTGGTCCTCTCATTCACCCAAAAATGTTTTACTCAATTTCCCTAGCTTATACCCATGACCATAGTCTCCCACCTTGAATTCAGATACTCTCTAGACTTTCCAACTTTTGATGTCACGTTGCATCAAGCAGAGTACAAGTGAAAGCAACAGGTATACAATCTCTGTGTAGATACTGCTCCAGACTAAGCTTATCACTCACTGTTATGTCTAAGTTCACCAAAAAACACTTCTTCCCAGGAGGCTTACCATGCTAATGTCAGCCATCACATCCTTACTCCCCTCCCAAGATCATATTCTCTAAGGAAACAGTAAGACCAAAAGAGTACATCAAGAAACTGTGAGAAAATAATTTATTTGGGAGAAAGAGAAAGAAAGGAAGACACTGAAATTTTTCAGCCTGTAGTTTAAAGGAGACAAAATTCTTCTTCCGTGTTGCTAGAGTTTGAAATCAGCCTACCTAAGAACAGCTTTCACAGGAATTTCCTTAGAAATAGTCATAATAGCTGGCAGTGGACTTCCTCATTCATTCAGTCCCACCTTTACCTTTGAGCTAACAAACAAGACAAAGCACACACTTACGTGGCTCCAACCTCTTCGGTATACAAAAGGCAACACAAAAGAAATGCTTGTAAGCATGACTGTGGTCAACATAAGCATACGATGCACCTAGGAAAGTTAAGTTTGCTTTTAGAAACTCTACAGCTTTCTTAAATACATCATGAAAGACATTAAGTAGACCTACAGTTAAATGATATTCTTAAATCCTGCTTTAGACTTTACCTTTAGTAGTAAAGTAGGTGAACTTCTGATTTTTAATTGTTCCACTTTTTAAAATTAAAGAAATGTGTAAATCATACCATGTTTAGTCCATTTCTAGGATCTAGTAGGTTTATAATTCTGCTTGCATTAATGCTAAAAAATACAGCTGGAGATTGTGGAGATTTTGCTCACCTGAAACCACAACTCCTTTCCAAATAGGAATGAATGAGACCAGACAGGTTTGAAGAACCGTGCAACAATAACACCAATACTAACTGTGGTAATCCAAGCAACAAACATTAGTGCTCCTGAAAATAGAAAAAAAAAAAACAAACAACCCAACAAGGTAAATGATAGGTAACTTAAGTACACACAAATACAATTTCCAAGACTATGTAATAGTTTAGCCCATATGCACATGGTCAGAATTTACTAATGATTAAAAACATATCACCTGGTTCAGGCCACAGCTTCACAGCCTTTATCTTGCTAGAGAACAGAAACATCCATGCAAAAGATAATCATACTTTGTCCACACAATACAACAGAGCAGCTCTGGCTACTGCACATTTCACACATGCTAACACACTTTGTATGTACTGGTGAGAGAAACCATTCTGTCACCAACTCAGACATCAGAGAATGAAAGATGGCATTGCTACAATATGTCTGGCAAAGAATGAGTAGCAGTTCTATCATGGACCTGCATTCAAGTCCAGTAGTGTGGGAGAAAAAATTCCCATTAACTTCAGGGACTCCAGACTTCCAGTTGAGTGGTTTCTCATTTCAAATAGAACTAAACCAAAAATGCAACTACAACAACTTGAAATAAAGAGTTACACAAGTCTCAATTATAAATTTAAGGGAAAAGGCAAGGGTGGGTTCATTTTCCTGGGCAAAAAAAAAATTTAAAAATCTTCCAACACTGTTCTTGAAATGAAAAATTATTAACTTCACTCTGCCACCAGAGTATCAGATGTTGCTAGCCAACAGAATATACAAAATGCCAGAAAGACAAGAAGAAATACCAACTCTACAATAGCCTCCAGTCTCAACAAGTCTAGAACTGAGAGACAAAACTAGAAACTGCATCTTACCATGAGCCTTGATAAGGCGTGGGGCCCGGGAACCTCCAATATCCTGAGGAAGGCCTGTGACATCGCACAGTCCATCGGTGACCAGGGGCTGACCACGATGTTTGTATATTAGTCCACCTGAGCAGCAACAAAGTGGTTTATTTCTTGCTAATGAAAGCCACTGCACTTGTAACTGTGCCCAGCCCTCATTCAAACCCTCTTGTGACCGCTGTACATAATCAAACAAGCTAACACACAATATGGTAAGAACCTAACATCATCTAATCCATCCTGCACACTTAATGTACAAACTGCAGCCAGCTATAGGAAATACCTTTTTTCTCCACTACATACACAGGACATGAACAATAATTCTCTTTGATTCTAGTCTCCTTTAAAAGAAAAATAAGTGGCCAGTTCTCAAGAAGCTATTGGTTCCTATGATCAAATGAGCATTCAACACATATGAGTAAATTTGCAATAACTCCCACAAGCAAACCCATGAGCCAAAGAAGCAGTAAAGATGACTGAATTAAAGGCCTGAAACATGGAAACCTTAGTTCAAGCACCAATTCTCATCTAAGGCATATCTTACAGAAGGGTTACTAACTCGTTTGGAGCTGTTAAAAGAAAAGCAACAATACATAAGTCAAGTTTACCTTCACTAGCTTCCCCATCTGCCAGAAAGATGTAGTAACTGGTACCCAGATTAAATCTCCCTGTATAAGCAGGGAGATGAATACTCCTCCTGAAAGAACATTGAAGAACACCATCTGCAAGCCTCCACGACACATCTTCAAGGGCATTCTGTAAAACAGGAGATAATTAATACCCAGGGTTTTCAGACTGGCAGAGTAATTGGCTTAAAAGTAACCTTGCAAAAGATAAGAGTGTCACTGGTGTACGAAGAAAAAAATGTTAATGATCCAGGGAAGGGTGATCCCTTTTAAATTGGCATGCAAGAGGTATGTCAGTAAGTCAACATAGCAACTTAAGTTTTGAACTTATTATCACTAATTTTTACAGCCCATAACAATGTTTAACCCAGGACATACCAGTTGCAGCTGTGGTTCTAGCAAAGGGACAAACTAATAATAAGGACAAAGTTTCTAAATAGACTAAGCTCCTGTCATGTGACTAGCTTTACAAATTAACTTTAGACTTCCAAAGTTAACATCCACAGGAAATAAGAGCCCAGCCAATCACACCTTAGAGAATTATGGATCCACCTCAGTATTTACACCTTCTGTGCAAAACAAAATCAGGAAGCAGCAGCATACCTAACTTCAAAGCTACACCTGTAAAAGTGCCTGAGTTGTTTTAAAAGATACCTCTGAATCCAAGAGAGGATGACTTCGCTCCTTCAAACGGGCAGTGCTCACATAAACATGGTGATCCTCATTAACACACAGATAAGCATCATCACCACCCTGCACAGTTGAAAAGAAAAATATCTATAGCCCAATAAAAAATACTACTGGCAGTCTCCAAAAGGTCTTCAATTTAATGCAGGCAGCAAGACCTGAGAGATTTCTGTAGTTATCAAGTTGTTATTTCCCCTTTTTCAAACAAAACAGTATTATTACTGAGGGACCACACTAAGTCAAAGAGATGACACAGAGAAACAAGCATTATGGTTCACTCTCCTCTCCCAGAGTAACAACCACATAATCCTAAATTTCTTTAATTATTCAGAATTTACTAAATTAACTAGATATGACAGAGATGGATGTTGGAGCTACTTAAAAATCCACTTCAGTTACAATATTTTTTGCCTCCACAGCCATAAAAAAAAAAAAGTGTTGTTAAGAACCAAGTGTTCCTGCAATACGGATACGAATACAAACAGCACTTCTTTGTGTAACAAGTAGTTTATGGATTATGCATCTGTCAACAGCACCATGTCTTCACTTTAACATAAGTCAGAAAGAAGTATCTTTTAACATTTTTAAGACTGATCCTTGAATGTTACTCCGATACAAATACAGATGGTTTTCAGAGTAACAACTCAGCTTCTAAGAGGTAAATTTTTTTTGATGGGTAAATAGAGATTGATTTAACCAGGAATTTCAGTCAGGGTGAATTCTACTGCAGTTATTCAGTCCTAAGCTAAAAGTAAGTATCCACCTATAAGCAACAACCAATGTTTTAGCAGTATGGGAGAGTCACACTTTTTTTCATATGCATTTCCATTCAAACTTTACTAATATCACAAAAACAGCTATGGAAAATAAAACAGAATGCTCACCATCCACCGGTCATGGGAAAATGCAAATGCTAAATATCCTTCACTTGGACCACTCATTTCAATAAAAACTGAGCCCTCCTCTTGTTGGAAGGATAGAAAAAAACAGGAAGCACTTCCAGGATCACAGTTTGTAGGGTTCCTAATGCAGAACTTCGTAATTCCACAACCTGATGCACTAAACTAAACAATTAAGAAAAAAAAACAAATTGTCAGCAATGAGAGCTTCCATTCTCTTCCTCTTTCCTACCCAAGGGAGAAAAAAAGGCATACAAGGAACAATATCATCTATTCTTACACACCCATCTCTTAAACAATGTCTACAATTACCCTAGGACTACAAAGCACAATGATGGTGACTTCCAAGCTAAATTTGAGTTGAATTTTCACTTTAAAGGCATCACAATAGAATAACTTCAAAAAGTCAGCAAGAACTTCTGAAAAAATCTCCCTCTGGTTTAATATTTGGAGAGGTAGTATCAGCTTTAAGATGAGAAAGAAAAGAAAGCAACTACAGCTTTATGCTTACTTTTTAAAGCAGAAACTCCACTGATACACATTGAGAAATGACATTGATTACAAGTCACAGTTATCTTGAATCAAATAGCAGCACTTGCTTGGTCCATTCAAGACTCAGAAGTCAGTAACACAGATGCACTCAGAGAAGAAAGCTTCTAAGCCTGCAGTTGCTAAATAGGAAATTATTTGTCAGGACCAGATGAAGTCTTTTCCCATCTCTCATGACAAGTGTGCACAATATTTTCTGGTTATTAATTTCTAAATGTTGTGTTAATCTTCTGACCTGTGTGCAGCATGAGAACATTTGAACCTGCAAAGTTCAAGCAACTCAGCTAAGGGCAGCTGTCATGTTCTTAGCCTTAGATATCAAAATTACTCATCCATCATCTCTCCTGTTCTGTTAATAGGCTGTATCAGTGTCATCTCATTAAATTCCACTCATCACAAGCATTAAAGATAGCCTGATTTAGCTTTATCTTTACTTACTGGCTTTGATATGTAGGAAACTGAGTGTGAAGTTGACATGGCCTCTGATGTTGCATGCAAAGGTGGTGTTGGGGACAATACATCAGGCTGAGAAACAATGGGACCTGGAATCTTTACCCAGAAAATCCTGTATTTCTTCACAACTGTGGCTCTTAAAAAATACAACACACAGAGTCATTACTGTATGTATTTATAGTTGACTGCTACTTTAAACAAAAAAAAGAAAAGCAAAGAACCTATAGCTCACACAAATTTATAAAACTTTCTCATAAAAGAGAAAAAATATAAAACTCATCTTTATAGAGGCCTCTACTATTTTAGGGATTGAGGTAGGAAAATACCTTAAATCTCAGTAGAAAAAGAATTTTAAAACATAATACCACATAGTGCAGGGGATATAAGAAACATTCATGCCATGCCTATGGCATAGATTAGAACTTCAGAGAAGAGCTGCATTGCTTTTATCCTGTAGTTCCCATAAAGCTAGCAGTGTAACAGGAAGGTGTATATATATATATATATATATATATATATAATTTGGTTAGGTACAGCAAAGAAAAAGACTCTTCACAGTGTATATTTCAGGTACAAGAAGTGAGAAGAAAGCTTTAGCTAGAAAGACTACACAAACCAGTCTCCAAATCCTCTTATACCCTCCCTGGAAGGAAAAAAAAATAAAAAAAATAAAAATTATTCACCTTCAACTCTTCCTAAAAAACAAGTGTCTGCATTAACACAGACTCTGCAGCAAGTAAGGGGTATTGACTTTTCAGGCCATTAGACCACAGGCTTTTCAGCTGCTGTACAATATTTGACACAGACAATGGTACAGGTTTACCTAGTCTGCATTTTAATAAAGTAGAATTGATACTAGATTTACTTACAGAAACTGTACATGTTTTGGAGCATCCCCAGGAGCAATCCAATAAACTTTTATGTCTTTCTTTTTTGCTTTACTTGTGTGACTGACAGCTGAATTCTGAGAACACACACAAATCAAGACTTACACAGCAGATAAACATTTTGTTACTTAACACAGTCAGCAGAGGCTGCAACTAAATCCTACAGAGACACTGCACTGTTACACTGCACAACCCAGTGCAATTGGCTTTGCCCCAGTCAGTCATGATCAGCTCAGGTGAGGTGTAGCACTGCAACTCACTCATATAACAAACTTCAAGACTAAAAGGAACGACTTTCAATCCAGCAATGAGGTAGAGGTCCCTGCAGCATTTATGTAGAAATATTGAGGTTTTCTTAACAAGGAAATGCTCCACTTTTTCACAATAAGAGGATTAAGATACAGTACAGTGGTTCCTTCTTTTAATATTAGGAATACACTAAGTTCATTGTGTAAAAGTAAAATTTATGTTATAAATGCTGCATCTTCCTGCAGCAGTCAGCCTTCTGTCACCAGGACAGTTTAAACAGCTCATAAGAACAGTCCAGAGCTGCAGTGAAGTTGTGCCTCTGTTCTCCAAGCTGGACCAATTTCCCCAGAGACTCACTGAACTCAAATAAAATGACATGGATTAGCTCTGTCCTGTTCCAGACATACTCTGGTACAAGCCCCTCAGTGCCCAACAGATCACTTGAAGGCACTGGACTGTACCTTGGTACGACCACATGTCAGCAGCTGAGAACGCCTCCGGTCAGCTAACACAAAAGAACCAACTGCAGGGCTAGCCAGGTGCTCTGCATCCCGGGCTTGGATGAAAAATCCCTCAAAATCCGGTCCAGACAAGTGAACTAAAGCAAGAAGGAAAATTAAAGGATGTTTAACACTACTCCAGAGGAAGAAGAAAGTATTCCAACAATGATTAATAGATGTTCATTTTACAAGTAATGAATGATGGTTAATGGATTACTTAAACAAGATTCAACTGCTTAGATAAACCCAGTATAGAAAACTGAGGAAAGACATACTATAATACAAAGAAATAATAAATTAAACTCTTCAGCTGTAACTGACACAATACCTTCTATGCTGTCCCCTGGTTTAAATTCAGTCCCATTCACTGTAATGGTGTGCTCAGGTGACAGCTGAGGAGAGCTACCATGACAGGGTACCATGCTAGTACAGGCTTCTCTTACTTTTCCATTTGGATAGCCAGCCACAGATGCATAGAGGAAAACAAACATCCGAACAGCAAGAGCAATACCAGGCAGCTCCATCTGTATAAAATAAAATTTACAGGCAATTAAGCACAATAAATATTGACATTGCAGGTTACCACTCTTCTTCAGAAATCAGTTGAATGGTAGAATACAAAACCATGTCTTAAAAGAGCATTCAAAAGAAGACACCACTCCTAGCTACTGCATAACCTTCACTTCTGATAACTGTCAGGCATTGTTAGAATGTTCAAATACCATATTTCTGGTCATCTACAGGTTATCAATGGATCCCTGTTAAAAATCGATTCATTCCCTCCATGCATTTTGACAGCACTTATTTTAAAATGTCTTTTGCCAATCCTTTTCCTTTTCACTCTCAAAAAATTTTTAAAAAAATGCAACTTAAAAATCAAGTTCCTTAAAAATCTGCCCAGGACAGATAGATCTTATAACAAGCTTCACAGATACGAAAAGGTCGACAGTATTGAGGAACTACATGGTTAGTATCAAGACCACTTTTATTAATCATAGCTTCAAATTTTGCGTATTACAGACTGCCTTTTGTTTCCACAACCCGTGCCTATTTCTTCTTATATGACAAATAATTCCCCAGTAACAAGTTCTCATTTCTGCAGAGAAACTAAAGTTGCCAAATGTCAGAAATAAATTTTATACATGCAAGAGTGAGAATCTGGTATGAAGACTCAGACAAAGAAATATGTGTGCTTGTTGCAGACAAGCACAAGACTTCTCCTTTGCACTCATCCTTTCTGGATATTGGGCCTTCAGACAATTAGTCAAACAACTTTGCTTGATTGCTTATCACACTCTTGTCAATGGAACAGCATGCATGAAAGACATGGGACAGTAGGACCCCAGATCCTAAACAGTTATATGAACTCCTAACCTCAGCTTTCATCATACAATATTTTGCCCCACCACAACACTGTCTCCATAAAACCTGTGGCAATTGTTTTGCTGCTCAGCAGCATGCAGGGCTTATAGCTGTACTGTGGTTTACAGAACACCTTAGCCAATAAAAGAAAGAGTTTCCACATCCAAAAGGCCAGGAGAACAGAGATAACCTTCCTTTCAATCCTTAGGCACAAGAACTGAGTTATCAGCTCTGTGGAACACAGACCAGGCAGCCTTCTGGTAGGGCCATGCCCATTTTGCAGCAAGTGATAAGAAGTATCAGGTTAAGAAATTCCCTGACAGTATGGATGGACATGAAGATAAGAAACACACAGAGCCATTTCAGACTGAACTCTTGATACCTAAAAAGCAGTCAAATGAAGACAAGGCACATCATTAGTCTTACACAACAGGAGTCATTAACATGAACTCTATTCTAAAGTTCTTATACACGGAAATCCACAATTTCCAAGGCAATGCTATATTTGTACTTCAACATCTAGGCTCCCCAGCAACTTTACACCACTAAATAGAAGAAAATAAGTGGTAAGAGGAGGTTGAACAGTTAGGTTTCAAGAACTAGAAAATAAAAACCCAACACTCAACTCCTCCCAAATATTCAAGATAACATGATCATATCTTTAACTTCTAGTTAAAGCATTTCCTTCTAGTTCCAACACTTCTCAAAACTGTCAAAAGTTTCTATCTAATTGATTTTATACATAAGTTAGAGACACTTATAGAAAGCTAAAAACTAAGGTTCAGTAGAATTGTATGTACCAGAGAAATTTTCAAAACAAGAAGAGATAAGGCTGCATATCACAGAGACAAGAAAGAGTAGGGTAATATCCTGCTTTAAGTAGCAGAGGATGTGGTAGGGATGTAAAATGAGACAAAAATATTCTTGTCAGATTCAACTGACTCAAAAAGAAAAAAAACATAAAAGATTAAGTAGAAATTACTAGAATAAAAAAAGGCAAAAATCTGAAAAAGATTTAGATAAATAGAGAGCAGGAAGTTACTTCTTCCTGTGTTGAAAAGAACTTCAATGGACCCTGGAGGTATCAACAGCTAATAAAGCCCTGGTAGCCTGATAGCTCATAAGCACTCCAACTCAGGATCTCTTCATAGAGCTTATCTTTTAGCTGTTTAACTTCATTAGTTTTAGATTTCACACTATGCAGCTAACTTCAGAGAGGAAGAAGAGATGAGACAACAGGCAAGGCATAGATACTGTCAGCTCAAAGGTACAAAGACTCCCATTGACAGAAATTTCTCCTGACCATCAGACAATAAGGCTAACAGAAAAGGAAAGAGCCCCCTGAAGGGGAATAAACTATATTAATATAAAAGGTTTATAACTCATTCCTTCAGAATGCTACAAAGGGAAAGCAGACAGTCATGCTGTCCAAGAGTCACCCTCCCTCTGAATTCATAAAAAAAACCCACTTGGTTTGGCCTCTTCTGCTTGGTTCAAGGTGATCATGACAGCTGGATTGAGCAAGGACAGAAAACACACTCATAATAATTCATTACTTTTAAAATACAAATACACACCCATGCACACAAAACATGCACACCTCAGAATCTTTTTCATTCTAGGAAACAGGATTTCAAGGGCATATATGTTTCAAAATTATTTTTTGTAACAATTCGAGTATAGGCACTTACCTTACAGCCAGTCCTGTTACAGTGACAAAGTCTGAGTAAATCTGCCAATGACTCTCTACTTGTAGTAAAACAACTTCTATTACTTAGTTATCTCTTCTATTTGGTTTGCATCTAACTGTATTAACCTAACTGTATCCAGGAAGCTTGTCTGAAAAAAAACAAACAAACAAAAAAACAAAACCAGCACACACACAAAAAAGTAAGGTTTATAAGAGCATCTTTACTCCAGACACATATTTTATACAACTTTCCCACACTTCAGCTGAAATGCATGAAGCTGTAATGAAACACTGACCCTGCAGCTTCCTTTGCTTTGTCAGACACTTCCCCAGACCCCAAAGAGTTTCATACTAAGTAATCACTTAATCATGTTCTGCAGTGCAGTTAAGGGCTGGCAGGCAGGGATGGGGAAACCCTACAACCAACTTTTGATACCTTCTTCCTCCAAGTATTAGCTGACACAAATTTGCAGAATGATTTCAAAGATCATTATGCATTTACTTTCTAGCAAAGAGACACTTTATTTTAGAAGAACAAACAATTTTAAAAATATGGTAACTTTGTCTTTTTTCCATATATCTCACCAAGAATAAACAGGAAGCAAGGATTTTTCCCTGATCACTTGTTTGCTTTAATGATTGTACTTGGGCAGCTGCTCTGCATAGAATCTTCAAGGCCCTTGCAAACTTTAAATTATATGAAGAACCCAAAGTTGGAGATTGATTTAAAAAGACAGTTTGTTACCCCAACAACTAACTTCAATTATAGCATGAAAATATTCATCACAGAGCCATCTCCTCTGCACGTTAATAAAGAAACAAAATAGGAAACTAATATTCACATAACAGGAAGCAAAAAAGATAGCAGAGGAATGCAGTTGGCATTCCAGACAAAATAAGCCGTAGCTTACCTTTACTCACTAAGGCACACAGGTTTAGTTTTCTCTAAAGCAATTCAGAAATCTTGCATGAAAGGTAACAGCTACAAGGTGCTTTTAAAAACCACCAGATTTTACTTTGCCTCACACCTGCTGCAGATGTTCTATTAAGCAAACACACTTTCCAAAAAGCTCGCAGTATCCACTTCGAGGATTCACCAGCATCACTTTAACCAAAGCACTACTACGAAGGCTACAGCAGCTCCTCAGCCCTTACTCCAGGGAGCCCCGCTCTCCGCTGCGGTGGAAAAGGGTGAGGGGGAAGGCGAGGCCGGGCCAGGTGACCCCACGGTCTGCGGTGGCCTCCCCCGCGGCCGCGGCGCTTTCGCGGCAGCGGTGCCCGAGGGGAGGAGCGGGGAGCTGGGAGCGGTGCCCGAGGGGCGGAGCGGGGAGCTGGGAGCGGTGCCCGAGGGGCGGAGCGGGGAGCTGGGAGCGGTGCCCGAGGGGAGGAGCGGGGAGCGGGGAGCGGGGCCCGAGGGACGGAGCGGGGAGCGGGGAGCGGGGCCCGAGGGACGGAGCGGGGAGCGGGGAGCGGTGCCCGAGGGACGGAGCGGGGAGCGGGGAGCGGTGCCCGAGGGGCGGAGCGGGGAGCGGTGCCCGAGGGACGGAGCGGGGAGCGGTGCCCGAGGGACGGAGCGGGGAGCTGGGAGCGGTGCCCGAGGGGCGGAGCGGGGAGAGGGGAGCGGTGCCCGAGGGGCGGAGCGGGGAGAGGGGAGCGGTGCCCGAGGGGCGGAGCGGGGAGAGGGGAGCGGAGCCGCTCCCGGGCAGCCCGAACGCTCCGGGTGCCGCCCGCAGGGAGCCCCCAGAACCAAGGCCTTAGGGCGCCTCATTTCTGTGCAGCCTCCCAACGCTGGAGGTCTGCACGGCCGTCCCTGGGTTAACAACCAGAGTTTTACTGAGAGATCGGCCTTGTCAAAGCTTACAGAGCTCGCGTTAGCGCCGCTACTCCTGTGCCGAAAGGTGGCCACATATAACAGGCTTGCAAAATCAGGCTTTTCTTATCAAGAAAGCAAATAAATACTGGCTGTAACTGGGGCTTTGCTGGCAGAAACTGCAATTGCTTACACAGGCTTCTCTGACTTCTATACTATTTAAATCCATGTTCTCAACTGCTCACAAAGTGGCGCAAAAAGAAAATTACTTAAAAATCCAGAGGGAACTTTCCCCTGCCACAGCATAGAAATAAGAACCACCTTTACTGGAGAGCTTTAGTGATTCAGTTGCTTACTAATAGTTCAGAGCAGTTCTGTAAATATTAGTACTATCAATTTGGTAATATTTTTTAAAAAAATAGCTATCTACTAAAATGTAACAGACTAGGAAATGCTCTGTTAGTGTTCACTCTTTTCTCAGTTTCTATAAAAGCAGCATTAACCTTTAGAGGTATCCTGTGATAATAGATTAAAAAATATATATTTAACGTGAAAAACAATAAGGGATTACTTTGATTAATCAGAAAAAAATATTTGACTGTTACATTTGTATTATCTTGCTCATGGAAGTCACTAGGAAGATGAGATCTCACTCAGTGTTCAGTAACTGAAGAAACATAATGCATAAGCAATAGCTTGAAGCGAAATATGGCTATTTCTCCCTGGCTGAAGGAAAAAATAATTCTGTTTACAACTACGTTTATAAAGTTCCCATATATGAAAGAGTTTGATAAAATTGCAGGCCCAGGTACATACATTGCTTGTGTCTATGTGCTTGTGTGTTTGTAACTAATACAGATACATTATTAGTAAGACAATAACATAAATATATTTACAAAATATTACACTCAAAAATGGTGAGCAGAGGGACCAGTATTCTTGACAATATTTAGGTTCATAACTTCCATAGAGTATAATGGAATTAATATACAAATATTTAAGAAATTATTTTAGGGTCTTGGCTCATGGACAGGATGGGATATATATGTCTGAAACATTATAATATATATAAATATATATTGAAGTAGTTTTCTCATTAAGACCCGCGAGGAGGGATGAAACTGCAAGCTACAATTCTACAATTCTGTTGGAAATGGTAATCAGAGTTTAAGAAGAAAAAATCTCTTTTCTGTGAAAAGAGGGTAAGGGAGGGAATACTGTTTTGCTTATCATTCTCTTATCATCTCTTATTTCAAAAGATGTTAGCTGTTGCTAAAGAGCTATAAAGCAAGAAAACCAAGAAAACATCAAGAGAACCAGTGAGAAGAAAAATCAAGTCTGTAACTACTGAGTACAAGTCCCCATACAACTGTATGGGTGATCATCAATCTGTCTGGAAGGGCTCTTTTCAAGCATACCAGTCTCCTTAAAAAAATAATAAAATCAATACTTCTGCAGTCTTAATGAAAATGTTTCTATGAAAGGGTACTGCATGCTAATTTGTTAAGTGTCATATCCAGTATAAAGTAAATAAAATGCATTAGGGTATATGAACTATAAAAAGTCCACAGCTGCATCTTCTTTGTAAGGCACGCTGCAACTGTGTGTGTTCACAACAATGCTCTATTTATTACAAAGCAGATATTCTAGCTTAACTAAATGAGATAGAGACACAGAGGGCTGGGGGGTGGATTTGAATCTCCCTGCAAGCCCGAGGAGAGATAAAGCTGTGTAACCTACTATTAACCTGTGTCAGAGGATGAGGATGTCAACTGGCAAACGAATGACACAACATCTAACATGAAAAGAAGCCGATGAGGTTTTTTGCATGGTTTATTATAGGCACTTAAGGAAGTAAGTGAAAGCTTATCATTTTGAAAGCAGTAGGAATTTCATAGAGGAGACTTCATTCCAAGTATATAAAGGGAAACTTCTCTTGCTAAAGAACTGAGAAAGCAATTAAATAAATATATATAATTTTGGAAATTAACTACTGTACAGCCCAAGGTTTGTACTGATAGCTATTCTATTTTTTAAGCCCAAGGCTATATGAGAAACAATATAAGCCATTGAAGAGAACCCATGTTTCTATGTGATTACTTCTAATCAACTTTCCTCCTAGGTATTAAGCTAACTATTCAGCAAAACTGCAGCATTTTAGGTCAGACCTTGCTCAAGTTTCATATATGTGCATTGAGCTCTATGTTACTGGCAAGGTTATTAAACATCACTGGAGCTCAAATTGAGTGATGTGCAAAAAGGCTGCATCCCTACCAGATTGTTTTGATGATGGATAACTGGATCAAATAATTTTTTTGTTACTAGTGTTGCCTATTTTGAAATTCTGAAATGTGTTTGGAAAAGTGCTATTTGGCTAAATACATGCTGGATACTAGGCTTTCCCTGAAGATAACAGTCCTGGCACCAGTATTTACTTCCCTCTCTCTTGCATAACCTACACATACAAGGCTATACATTTCAAGATTTTTCAAGCTTACAGCAGTTTTCAAGCTTTCCAGTATTATTGTCTTAGTTAAAGATATATTAGGGAATTAATAACAATATTGTTATCTTAGATATGAAGAATGCTTCCTACCAAACTAATTTGTATATGGTGGGGCGGGGGGGGGGGGGGGGGGGTATCACAAAGAGAGGGGAATATTGAGTCATTGAAAAAATCCTTACCATATAAGAGGAAATAAATCATGACAAAGTCACAACATAGAATGTACTATTTTTCTCCATAATTAATTTTCCCTTGAGTTTTGGCACTGTTTCATACTTACCTGTTTTACCAACTTACTGTTAATTAATAAACTAGATTAAAGTATTCCCCTTATTCAGAAATTTCCTTCTACTGTATGCATTTTTTGGTTCTTTGCTAATCACATTAATTTTTTATGTCACACATAAAATTCAGACTTGGAACCACATTTATACAAAAATACTTGTATACCTAGAGGTAAAATGCATTTTACAGTTTTCAATGACTGTAACAAGCCACCTGGTGGCAGTAGCCAATCAGTCAAGTAAGGTTTGCCAGTCGACTGCACAGAAAACTGCTTCGGTTTTGCATCTCTATTCTGACACAACAGCTGAAGTCCCTGCCTCACAGCTTTCTACTAAATATGTACTCACTTTGATTTAAATAGACTTTTTTTCCTTAAAGTACTTCCTTGCTTATCTGAAACAAAATATTTAAGATAGGTTCCCTGATACCAATTTGAGACAGGTCTGTATAGGTGTTATGAGAAAATGACACACAACCTGACACTTTTCTGAGAGTCTCAACTTATGCAGTGCCCAATACACATAAATTGCTAAAGAACTACAGTAAAATCATTTCAACCTGTCCCAGTGATGTGGGTCAGTGCATTATCTGATGCACACTATCAAGTTTTATCTGATAAAAGTACTGCATTATTAACTTGATTGAGTTTTCTGTATTTTCTGACCATTGCTGTGATGATTTTTTAAATTATTGATTTTATTGTATCAGCAAGATGTGATAAGTTTTTATTGTTCTGCTTTACAAGGGGCAAACAGCTTGCTGGCAAAGGCATTGACCTGTAAGTGCTTCAGTAAAAGGCACTTTAGACCTGATTAAAGAATTCATAATGTCCGGCTAAGATTAACTGAAATCTTGTACAATGTTCTCTCACAAAATCAGTTTCTTTGCCAGCCAATATCAATTCCACCTTTGCCCCCCCTCCCCCCCCCCCGCTATTTTCCTCTGCCCTTTCACTTGCCTTAGGAACTAACTTTCCTAACCTTTTTCATCTCCTCTCAGAAATCCTTTCGCAGACAACCCATTTCTATTTCTTCACCTTTTCTCAGTAGCTCCTAATTTGACTCCTTCATGGCTTTAAATGCATTCTTTGTTCAGACACAGCATGTCTGTGGGTTTTGCAGTTGCTCTGGGTTCAAGGACAAGCAGTCCTGCAGGAGAGATGATGCACAGCACTGTCAGTTGCAGCAACATTCTAGTCAGTATATGCCCAGTGCCCCTGCGGGGGAACCATGTGGTGATGTTTGAGTACTCTCCATGGGAAGGGCTGCAGGGATTTTAGCTTTTAGTTTAGCAAGTCTCACCTAAAGGTTTGCAGAGATTTTCAAAAGCTAATGAGCCAGTCAGATCATAACAGGGCTGGTAAAAGGCATATCCAACATCTTGAGCTGTGAGAAGAAGAGAGAGAAGATTGTTTCGTACCAGACTTCAAGTCCTGTAAGCAGCAATATTCAAATGATGAGCACAGGGCAACATCAAGCAGAGTGTCAAGGGACCCAGTCCAGACATGCTATGAAAAGCTGCCTCCTTCACAGTCAGGTTAGTACATTGTCACTTTTGGAAGCCAGTCCCTCCAAGGAAGTTCCAAATTTTATCAGAAGCAAAATATCAAAGCTGTTCTATTGTATGAGACACTAGTTCATCCAGCTGAAATGGAGACTCAGTGCTTTGTGCAGAAGTAGGATACTCAAAAAAAACCTGGATAGCAGCAGCAGTTTGTCCCAAAATACAACAGTAATTCCTGGGTTCTGGGTGTTCACATAGGAACCACTGCCCAGTTATGGGCAAACTAAATTTAAAATCCTAAATTTAAATTCGTGGATAACAAAAAGATTCTATGATATCAGTGAGACAAACACTAAGGACTTTTATATTCTGGTAGTACCATTTGGAGGTGGTTCAACCATAAATGTTGTTGTGGTCTGGCTGCTGTATAGTAAAAGATTTGCCAGTCTGAATTCCAGCTTTGTAGCACTTTAATGCAAACCACTCTTATATCATCTTCCTTGTTCTTCCTGCTCATGTTTAATATATTTAAAAACAAATGCTTGTGGCATTAATACATTTGGTTAAAGATTTATCTTCTGCAATGTATCACATCATGCTAGCCTGTTCAAATTACCCTAGCTTGAATTGTGCCTGCACTAAAAGATTACAGAGCAGGACTACAGTTCCTTACATTAGCTTTTAGATAACTTCATGTAATTATTTCTCTGCTTAAAAATCAGATGTCAAATATATAGAAAACCAAAATCAGTTGGTTACCATTTGAACTCAAAGACCTCTCTCGGTAAGATTTAAGAATTATTATTTTAGTGGACCATGGAAATATTCATGGTATTCTCAGTATAGTTCAATGTATTATGAAGGAACATCATAAAGGAGATGGAGTGTGCAAGATACACTCTGAATATTTATTTTTGAGGAGGAAATAGATCTGCTTGATAAGATATTGCTACAGTTCATTTAGGAATAGATCCACTGAAGTCTTAAATATCAGCATATCTCACTAGTGTTACATGGAACAATTTACAGGAAGATAGAAGTGCTGGTAGTGGTTCAGCACACTGGTATGATATGTTCTTCTTCTACAGCAAAAATTGGCCCAGTATATGTGAATCAATTTTAACTAAGTTAAATGGTATGAGAATATAATTCATGTACTTCATTTTGTTTGCCAAGTCCCCATGTTTCCAGGTTATTAATATCAAATTAATATGATGCTGTTAGCTAAAGCACAGTCAAGTGTATCTTAAACACTTATTTGAAAAGCTCCCTTTAATAACATTTTATATGGTCCTCTTTAAAGATATTTGCACTGAATTTTACAATTTTCGATTAAAAATTAAACTCTATTAAAAATTAACTTTCTATGCATGTTAGAGCATTGATTGTTTGACGCCACACAGTAAAAGAATGGCCAAACTGGAATTGAAAACAAACCCAAAATGTTAATCTTTGAAAGGTCAAACCAACATTGCCTTGCATGAAAGGCCAGTAAGGACAAACTAAATAGGTTCGTGTCCTAGACTTTCCATCTCATACGATTTCTGGCTTAAATAGACATTTTTATTCCAGCCTATCATTTATTCACTGCCCATCAGGCTATTGCAATCAGTTTGGCCATTTAGAAGGGACTCTTAAAAAGCTATAGGTGATTATGTCAACGTTCTCACCAATGTTTCCACTCAATATTAGATTCTAATGTCCAAGAACATATCCAAATTTCTGCTGAGCATGTAACTGTCTAAGAAAGCACTTGTTTTCAGTCACTGCATAGCAGAGATCTAACTCAGAAAACACTGCAGTTTAACCAAACTGCAGAGACCCAGTTTTAAAGAAAAGGAACTTTCTTTCAACTTTATATTTCTGGTTGAGAAATCCCCATTAGAAAACAAAAGCTAGACAGAAGATTCAACACCTCTTAAGCTTCTTATTGTTTGAACAATAACAGAACGTTAATTCATTAATTTACAGGGCATGAGTGTAAAGCATTGAGAAAAAATGTGCTCACTTTAAATTTTACCAAGTCTCATATTTCCTGTATGCAGGCCAAAGGAATCTGCTTTTAATTTTAGTTAGATGTTCAGTTAAGTTCTCTCTGTGATAGTTGGATTTTACTGTTGTTATTGGGAACCTTTTTTCTGTTCTTAAAAATAAAAAACCACTGCCACCATGAGAGTAATTTACTTTTTACTCTTTAAAACAGGCATAAGCAATATGGTATTAGTGAGATGTGACACCTAGTGAAAAGCTCCCCAAAGTGTATTGACACCACTGCTAGGATAAGTGTTCTGTAACACTATGCTGCAAATCAGGAGGCAAGAAAAGTGGACCACTAGGAAGGTGTAGGTGAAAGGACTGAAGAATTCCAGTATGAGTACATTTGAAAATGCTGCAAAGTTATTTCCAGATTAACATTGATATGGTATGTACTCTTATTTTAAAGCAACTACTGATCATTTCCTGCTTTGGTATATCATAATCATACACAGAGAAACTGCAAACTGAAGATGAAATGGCACTGTGAAAACCACCCCTTAGATGCCAGTGTAGCAAATGCTCAGTTGGTGTTGGCTGTGTTCTAGACAAAAGTGCAATGCTCAAAGGTAGCACTTGTGCATTCATGTTTTACTGGTGTGGTTTCCATTCAGAGAAAAACTGCTCAATTGACATGTGCTAAATGAACATAGACCCAAAGTCTGTAAGGGATGGGCCAGCATAAGAGATGATGCTGACAGAGAAAGGATTAGAGAAGTCTGCTCTGTTCCTGATTACACTTCCTCAAGAGACCTGCAACATTCATTATCTTTGAAACAGTATTTTTTTATATTGAATTGAAGGCCAGTGAAATTAGACTGTTCCAATTACTAAGTGATTTCACAGTACCTATGAAACTTTTTAGCTGTGTAGTGAATCAAGTCCTTTATTTACTCTGTTGACATCTGGTTTAGCTACAGTCACAAATGATGTCAAAATAACTGGCTCAGGATTGGTTTCCTAATGATTTTTGTCCAAGACACTAAAAAAAATATTTTTCATAAACCAGGGTGTATTTCAACATCTGTTTCAATGAAAAGTATAGAGGAGATGTGCAAACCTAGTAAGGGTAGGGTGAGTTTCTGTATGGAGTAAGGAAATCAAAAGATCCACATTTTAAAACTTAGTAACAGGAGAGAAATTGCCTTCAATTCTCCCTAACTTCCTTTTGGCTCCTATCTTGCTTTTTACAAAGTATTCAACATGCACTTTAGGATAATTATTTATGCAAAGGGCTTGGCTACATAGGCATTATTTGCTTTCCCTCTCTTAGAGTTGCTCTCTGTATAAGCAGCTCATGAAATTTTTAAATCCCAGCCCATTTGCAGTACGTGACAGGACAACAGAAAGCCTGGAGGAAAAGAAGGAAAAGACATTTGTGCAAGGCTCTGAGGCAGAACAACTGCAGTCACTTCAAGCTACTGAAGCTTGCAGAGGACCCCAGAAAAAAGACAGTCCAGATCTCTTTCAATTACCTCTGTTGGTTTTGCACCTATGACTTCCAAAACTGTTGAAGCTTCTTATATTTCCCATTCCTATGTTGAATCATCTTCTTTTCTGGGACACATGCAATTCAGAGGAAACTGCCAGCACACCAGGAGAGTCAGGCTTCTGCTAGGGGGAACTCTGTCCTGTATATGAATGCAGGCCAGCAAGCTGAGTAAAGAATAAAGAGAAAGACAAGGACAATGAGAGAATTCTACTGGGCACTCAGGAAATAGCCATGTGAAATAAACTCAGATTTTAAGTATCACATCGGATCATATCTGAATGAGCCTCGATGAGATGAATCTTTAGGGAGCTGCATTCACAGGGGTGCTTTGCCTTTTCCCCACATTCGGTCTAGGAACCCTAATATGTATCAAGGGCATGCAAGTTGAAATATTCAACTACACCAACATGAAAACCTTTCTCAACAATACCAAAAAACATTAACTGTAATGATGAACAAACATATTTCTTGGAATTTTCAGAGGGAGGAGCAAGTAAAAGAGAAAATAAAGGAGAAAAGCTACCAAATGATAAAAAAACCTCAGTTTGAAATGAGTGGAAGTGTTTTCATGAATATCAAGACCTTTGGACTTCCCCTAAATGCACTGTAATTAATTGGATGAACACTCTGCAGTAAAATACACTTATAAGGGTATGCATGGGATGGCTGGAAGTAAATGCTTAAGCCTAAATTGTTTTGCAGACTCCTTCCAATTCCACAAAATATACCACCTTTGAGAAGTAGAAAAAAAAAATAAAAACTCAGTACAACACAGTCACTGTAAATTGAGAAGCACTTTTTTTCTTTAAAGTATTTCTAGGCAATAAAAATAGACTGACCTTCCAAAGCTGCAAGGCTGACCTTTACACTGGGACCTTTACAGTTAATGACTTCGGTCGTGAGAGGCTTGGAGCCAATGTCCCAGGTGTTCTGCAATACAAAGCAACGGCAAGGGCTGGCTGGTGTCAGCAGTTCGGGTGACGGTACGCTGCAATACAAGGGGCGGGGGGGGAGTTTGCTCTGCTGTTCGGGATTTTTAAAAAAATCACGCTACCTCTTGGTTAAATACAGATCCACTGAGTTTGTAGTCTTGTCCACACACTATATATAGCACTTAAACTCTGGCTGACATCATGTTTTTATAGCAGAGCAGCCTATCAGAATGGAGCCGACCGCCCGGCGCTGGGCGCCGGCCCTGGGGCAGCGGGGCGGGAGCGCTGAGGGAACTCGGCGGAGCGGCGTTCCGGTCACGGCAAGGAGCGGTGGCTCCAGAGGCGGCAGCCGGGATACTCCGGGCAACCTTAAAGCCACTTCGTCCTCAGCGGAGTGCCCGATAAACCGCACAGAGGTCCGAACTCGGGTTCCCCGGCCCCGCAGGGACACCTCTCGTGCCTGTGCGCACCAGCCGAGTGTAAAGGCGCCGGTGGGGCTGCGGCTGCAGAGGCTGAGACAGTACTCAGGTACCAGCATGCCGCGCTGTCCGACCGCCCTGCCGGGCCGCAGGGCCCAGGCTCGCGTAGAGATCAGCCCGCTCGCTGCGGCAACAGCGCGGGACACGGGGGAGCCTGAGGTACCCCTGAGGTATCCCGGGGTATCCCAGACCTATCCTCTCCCCTCAGGGCGCGCTTCGCGGGGCCGCCAGAGGAGGGGCGGGAGCGGGAGCTAAGGGGTGGGCTCAGCTCGGCGGGGCGGGGCCGAGAGCGGAAGAACGGGGCTGGGCAGGGCGGGACCAAGGCCGGAGGGGCGAGGCCGGGTGGGGCCTAGAGCGGAGGGGCGGGACCTGACGGGCAGAAAACGAGAGCGGAGGGGCGGGGTAGCCCTGGCCCGGCCGTCCCGCAGCGCCGCCGGGGTGGGTCCTGGGCTCTCGCGGGAGCTGCGCCGGCGCCGCCCGTCTCCGAGCGCGGCTGCCGCGGAACCAATAAACTTTGTTTAAAAAAAAAAAAAAAAAAAAAAAAAAAAAAAGGAGGCAGGAAAGGAGCGGTACAGCCGCGGCTGTGGGCAAGTGCGTCACTGACCACCGCACCCTCCCGGGGCGGCCGCTGCGGGCAGCTCCAGTCCCGGCTCTGCTCGGCCTCGGCAGCCGTCGCCTTCCGCGGGGAGCGGCGCCTCCGGCGTTCTGCGGCCCCGCTCGTGAGTATGGTGGAACGGCTGCGGTGGGCAGCGCTCCCCGCTGAGGGCGGCGGGGCGGCCGTGAGGGGCCTGGCGGGGCACTCCGGCAGCGCCGGGGCGGGCGCGAAGAGTGACAGGTGTCAGCCTTCCCCTCCCGGGGGCACCCCTGTACCTCTGGCTGTGGGCCGGGCCGCGCTGTGGGACGGGCGCTGCTCCGGGGTGCTCCGGCGGCGGTCCCCGGCCGGGGCAGGGCTGGGCGCTGCCTGACAGCTCGTCCCGTACCCGCCTCCCCTCCGCCCTGCCCTGCAGTGCCGTGTCTCCGCGCTCCCCCGGCACCGGGGAACATGTAAGCGCGGTCGGCGGCGTGAGGCGCTCCTGAGCGGCCGCGTCGTGCCGGGGGTCTCCGCTGACCCGCGGGGTTTTGTCTGTGTTCCCTCACGGCAGGGCTCGCCTCTCCCTCCCCGCACTGAGAGTCCCGGCGCGGCGGGAGCGCCGGACGCGCGGCCGCAGCCATGCCGGGCGGTAAGGAGACGCGGCTGCTGCACCTCGCCGAGATGGAGAAGCTGGACAAGACTCTCTTCAGGCTGGAGCAGGGTAGGTCGCGGTGCCGGGGCCGGGTGAGAAGGAAGTGGCCGGGACCTTGACATAGGCTTTGGATGGCAATAGAAAGAGACCTCAGCCTGAAGTGGTGGAGTTTTGGGGGTGTGCGGGGAGTGGTGTTGGTTTGGGTTTGTTTGCGGGTTGGGTTGGTTTGTTTTGATTCATTGCCACTGCAGAGCTTTATAGGCTCCATACACAGTTTATTCTGACTCGTTAAACTCTTGAGAAGAGTAGATTGGCCAAGAGCTGTCAGTCTTCATGGGACTGAAGAGCAAAGTGTTTTTTTAGATAGGCCTTGTCCTTCTCCTTTTATAGCCTGTGCTTCAGTGACCTGAAAAGTCCTCATAAGTCAAGGTCTCCAGTGTTTATCTTCTTATGTAGCACCCCGTGTTTTAATATTATGATTTTGAAATCTATCAGTAATATTAGCATTTTGCCTAGTCTGCAGGTTTGAGGTAGTGTTTCAGAATATAAGCTCTTTAGCAACTCCTAAATCTTATTATCAGATTTGTTATATTATCAGAGCTATGTGTCCTGCTGCATACTTCTAAGAACTTGAAGTTATTTCTCCCTGAGAGCGTTTTAAGTCTATTTGTATGAAAAACTCCTAAAACCATCCACTAATTGGTCCTCTATTACGCTGGTCAGCAAATTTAGACTATAATACTAAAGCCCTTGTCTTTAAAAACATTTTTAACAGTGCAACAATTTTTATTAAGAGTTTTTGTGGATTTTATTACGATGTATTACTAATCTAGGAACATTGAAGAGCAAGATTTTGGTTCTTGAGATTAAAAACTCTCTTCAACTGTATTGATTCCCAAGTCTTCTGACCTGCCTAATGTAAGGAAATGTTAGTAGTGAAGAAGTGTAGAGTTGATCCTAACTTCCATTTCTAACTTACCCATCCAGTTATGTAAATTTTCTTGAAAGGAGGGAAGCAGAAGTGGCTGTCAAACATTCAAAGTGGCACTGCTGGTAGCAGCCTCTGAGAGGGCATAGCTAATTTTGAGCACAGCATTCCTGATGTCAGTATAACTCTTAGAGGAAATAAGATATCAATGGCATATATCCCCATGCTCTAATTTTAGTAATCCCTGTAACAAAATGTCAGGCCAGTACAGATGGGAGTGTACTTAACCTTCTAAAAGTGGTTTTATACATATATATATATTGCATTCAAATGAGCTTCATTTTACCTGACAGACATTCAGGTCGGAAAACAGCTGCTTTGCCTGGTGGCTTTTGGTGCAATGGTGATTTTTTTAATGAAAGAAACACAAAGCTGGATAACACTTGTGTTTAAATGTATTCAGACATTGAATTCTGGTATTAGAGTCTCTATGATTCTACTTAATAAGCAAGTGGTGTTTTTCAGCCTAAGGTATGAGAACTTGGTGTCCAGATTTTTTTTGATTCTTACCTGATTCATTATCTATTTACTTATAATTTTCTCCTTTTTTTTTTCCTAAATATTCAGGTTTCTTTTACACGCAATTTTGTAGACTGCTAGGGCTAGTAGGTGATTTACTATACTTAACTATGTGACTGGTGTGTACTGTGTAAGAACTTATCTGTTTCACTCACTTGAAAGAACCCTGTAATTAGCCCCTTGTGATGGTGACCCTCATAACTGCAAGGGGAAACCTTTCTAAAACCTCCTGACTAAACAGATTTTCTTTATGTCTAACTCAATGGAGTACATATGCTTTTAGGTTCTAATTTTTAAACTTAATTTCTTATCATCATCACAGGTATCTTAAGCTTAAAGCTAAGCCTCTTTCTGTGTGTGTATGACCTGAAACACATATACAAGACTCCCTTTGGTTCGCTGAGCTCTCTGAAAGTTCAACAATTTGTGTGTTGTGGATCACACACAAGTATATATAATTCTTCAGTTAAAAGCATAAGGAATTTACCTGTTTAGTGAATCCTCAGTGAATAATGAAGGTCTCTGAAATATTTTCTGGTTTTAAATGTATTCATATTTTTTTTCAGATATTTTCATGGGTCAGCCTACTATACAGACTTGTGAACCTAAGTACTTTATGACTACATAATCCAAAATCTACATAAAATTGTGTGTAGTCTGATGATAGTGGTGTTTTGGTGTGTTTTGCTTTTAAAGCTTTCTGTGTAGCAAAGACAAACATACTGGAAAGAAGATAAATGGTGCCATGTAAGTAAAGGGGAAAGGATATATGTCAAGTATGCAAAGAACAATGTTAGGAAGGAAGGGACAGATGATGCATTTTTGAGTGCTGCAATATAAGAAAAGTTTAAACCTATTAGAGAGTGTCCAAAGAGCAGTGAAGATGGTGAAGGGCCTTAAGGGGAAGCTGTCTGAGGTGTGGCTGAGGTCACTTGGCCTGGTCAGCCTGGAGGAGACAGAGGTGAGACCTCATTGCAGTCTGCAACTTCCTTGTGAGGGGCAGACACTGATCTCTGGTGTGTGGTGACAGTGACAGGACCCAAGGGAATGGCACGGAGCTGTGCCAGGGGAGGTTTAGGTTGGATATCAGGAAAAGGTTCTTCATCCAGAGTGTCTTTGGGCACTGGAACAGGTCTCCAGGGAGGTGGTCACAGCACCAGCCTGACAGAGCTCAAGAAGCATTTGGACAGTACTCTCAGGCACATGGGGAATTCTCTGCAGGGCCAGGAGCTGAACTTGAGTGGTCCTTGTGTGCCTTCCAGCTCTAGATAATCTATGATTCTGTGCTGTATAATATTAAAATAATAATTCTGCTGAAATTCTTGGCAGATACAATGGTGTTGTTAACATAGTAGCGAATTAAGAATTGTAATAAGACTAGAAGTACTTAGTCCTCCAGATCAAGTGATTTTACCTTTTCTCTTTTTTTTTCTTGAGGTTTTGAGCTACAATTCCGGTTGGGCCCAACTCTTCAGGGCAAGGCTGTTACTGTGTACACAAATTATCCAGCTTCTGGAGAAGTATTTGATCGCCACAAGTTCAGGACACTATCATGGCACAATCCTACAGGAAAAGAAGATGACTCTGACAAATACTGCAAGTTGGATCTCCAAATTTCTGGGTCTTATCAGTACTATTTTAGTCTTGGGTAAGTGAAATTTGTATGCCTGCAGCCAAATTGAGTTTGCTCCCTTGGTCTACATCTTAACCTGAAAAACCCCTTTTTTTTTCCATGCATTTTTCAAATTGCAACCCTGGGACCAATTAGAATCCACCAATGAAAGACAGTAACTGGTAGTTATATAGTACTTTCTGATGGAGAGGTATTCTGGAGAATATACAGAACCAAGTTGATCAACTTTATGTGAATGCTGGAGAAGCAATCTATTTTTACAGGTTTTCAAATTCATCAGCATTCTGAGTATCTCAATCATTATTTTTGACATTCTTCATTGACTTTGAGGGTTTTCTGTTAAGCACAGAGGTTATGGCATTCTTTACTTGGATCCTTTGTCTTTTGTTTTAGTGACACAACTGCAGAAGAGAATGCCATTATCTGTAATAATTGTAGTCTGGTATTTTGTGTTTCTGGAAGATGGGTGGTTAGATTCTTCCAGGCTTAGGACTTTTAGCCCAGATACCTTCCTCGGAATGGGGCTCAAAATGTAAATCTCTATGTAATAGATGGGCAGTCATGCTTTCTGTGTTTCCATATGCCAAAAGGAGGAACCAGTAGTCCATCTCAGAAAATAACAAAGGTATCTCACTTTTCCAGAGTTCTAGGCTCTGTATCCCATTTGTATTATTTAAGTCCAGTAGAGAGATAATGCCTAAGAGATGAACATTTCAGTGTTTACTGTTTTCTTCATGTGTCATGGGGTCCTGCTCCCCCTCTCCTACCAGCCGCTGTAGTGGATTACTGTGTTTCTGAAAACCTGTGCTGTTTGAATTCTCTCTCTGAAACTGACTGGTACAATGGGTGTTAATTATACCAATGAAAATTATTTTCTCCTAGAAATGAAAAAAGTGGTGGAGGTTACATAGTTGTGGATCCCATTTTGCATGTTGGAGCCGATAATCGTGTACTGCCTTTGGATTGTGTTACGCTCCAGACGTACCTCGCTAAATGTCTGGGGCCATTTCATGAATGGGAAGATAGGCTTAAAGTGGCAAAAGAAACAGGTAATGCTAATGCACATATTCAAGGATAAAAGTTTTTGTTTTATGATCAAAACACCAAGTTGTACAGAAGAGCTTCACTGTAAACAATTCGTAGATTCTTTGTCGATAATATAGTTTCCACTACATTCAGTTTTGTTAACAGGTTAAGTCAGTGAATTGATTAAAGTATTGGCAGAATTGTGAAAATTCAGGGGTTTCCTAATATGGGAAACCACTTACTTGTTTTCATTTTAGGTAGACTTGGAAGTTTGTAGAACCTACAGGGTATTTTTTAAAGCTTGTGTTACATAGAATTTCAAGGGGAAGATTCAGATTAATTTACATTGCTTATTCCAAACACTAGCTCTAAATACATAGGTGCAGCTTATTATGCTTCTTTCAAGTAACTTTGATTGATTTTTTTTTTTCTCTAAATAAATGGTTTTTTATTACATAGGTTACAACATGATTCATTTTACGCCACTACAGAAGCTTGGACTATCTAGATCATGTTATTCATTGGCTGACCAGTTAGAAGTAAATCCTGAATTTTCAAACCATAATAAAAAGTGCACTTGGAGCGATATAGGAGCGCTTGTGGAAAAAATGAAAAATGAATGGAATATGCTTTGCATCACAGATGTAGTCTACAATCATACTGGTATGATTTTCCTGTGTTAATAACCAGATTGGTCCTATGATTGTATTTCATTATTTCCCTTAACTTCTCTCTCTTGAACTTCTTTTTAGTAGCTGTTTTAAACTATGTAGTTGTCTCTCAGTCTCTCAAATCCAGGAAAACTCCTTGCAATTAGAACTGATATATCTCTGTATAGAGACAGGTATAAAAGAACTTAGTATTGCTATTGAAAGAATGAGGAGAGCCCTTCTTTAAAATAATTAATAAGTTGTGTATCTGTATTTATGTAGTAGACCTATCTTCATGATCTGTGGCTTGCATTTCCCATATATTTGAACAGAGTCTGTATTATGAATTGTTTTATGAGCATAAACTGAGTACTTTGTTGTAAAACTGCTGTAGCTGTTTAAAAGTAACTGCTCTAATTTGGGTCTAACATACAGAGTTGGGACAAGAAGGTAGGAGTGAGTTGTTGCAGCTCAGTCTGTGGAGAAAGAAAGAAGAGAGAGCTTTGTGTTTGGGGCAGGCTTTTTTAAGCACAGATATGTTGACACATCAAAGGTGTTACTTTTCTTAATTGCTGAAGGACAGTGGATTTTCTTCCATGTGATCTGATGAAATTTAAATTGTAGTACTTAATAATTTGTAATTTTGTTGATTATTTGGATAATGGGTTTTCTTCATTTATAATGCAGTTGTTACTGTGTACTTTAATCCTAAAGATCATAATTACCATTCTCATAGCAGAGATTAGAACAAGGGGTTATGTAGATTGATGTCTTTTGAGGTTCAAAATGCCTGAACATAAATAATTTGTGAGTTTCAAGATTTATTTGTTTTAGTTCTTTGGTGTTGACTGCTGCCAAACATTCCTGTCCAATCAGTCTGCAACACAGTGCTTTTCCTGTCTGTTGAGAAGTTGCTAATTATACTTGTTGGCTCTGTGTCTGAGGGAATTGGGCTTTTAAACATAATCCCAGTTCTGGATAAAAAATTTCTTACGTTTTCATCTAGAAGCCCAGTTTCTTTTACAGATACTTGAGGTCCTCTCATTTTTTAACATTGTATATTTGCATGCTACTTAGGAGAATGTTTTTTTGATGGACAGAAAGATTTAACTGTAATAATTAGACACCAGAATATATTTGAGAAGGAAAATGTCATGTTATTTGGCTACATTTGTGGGAGGGCTTTCTCAGGTTACATTCAGAGTTTAAGTAATCTTCATTGGGATGGATGACTCAACATTTGTACTGTGATGAAAGGATGTTCAGAAGTGTCTTCTAAGAGGATAGAAATATTCAGGTGATTGTGGTTCTTAGATCATTAGACAAGGTATCCTTCATGGCTTTGCTGCCTGTCGTGACCCCTCAGCTTACAGTGCTTCTATCTGTTGGTAGTTTCTGCTTTCTGGTGGAGACCATTGTATAAAAATGGCATCTCTTCCCCTCTGCCCCTGTTGGAGCCAGGCAGCATCACCTGCAGGATCAGGCCTTAAGCTGAGGTGTTTGGTGTTCACTCTGGAGTGGAGCCTGAACTGTGGGCACAGCAGGAAGCAATGGGAATCAGCTCTGGATGTCTCTGTGAGGCTCTAATGAAAGGCAGCATCTATGGCCCAACTTGAAAAGAGAAGTCATGTGCTGATGTGAAATGTCCCCAAGCCTTTGGCATCTTCACAAGAGTATCTCAGATTAACTTGCAAACCCTCTCTGGTATATTCAAATAAGAAATATGTTCACTTTTCACCAGGAGACAGAAAGAAGACAATTGGAGTTTTTTTCTTTTCATGCTTTCCATGGCTGTAATAAGTTGTATAAAGTAGTAAAAATAAAGTGAAGTAAATTATGTATTACTTTTATTTCACGAGAGGCTACTATTGTACAATTGCACTTGAGTAAATCTTACTTCCATGTACTTAAGTCGTATCAAATACCATCTTTTCCCAGCTTTAAAGGATAAAAAAAAGTAATCTTGGGTCATGGCATCACAGCTAGATAGTAGGTTTGTGTTCAATTTATATAAAAATGAGTTGGTCAGTTAAGAAAATTTCAGATTTTTCTAACAATGATGTAATTAATTTTAGGCATTTTTCTGTAATTCCTCATTTTGGTATTTCCATATTCTTACACTTACTTTGTTTTATACACATACTCTTTACTATGCTTATTTTTTTCCTTAGCTGTAGCAAACGTAATCACCGGTGATGTTTTGGATAATTTTTCTTCTGCAGAGTTAGATTTCTCTTGGTGTTACATTGTGAGTCACTGGAGCTTACCTTCTGATCAGGAAACATCCTCTGTTCTGTACCAGAACTAATGGAAGGCTGTTGACTATTTTTTTTTTTTCTTTTAATGCTAACTCTTTAGGTTTAAATTATGTGTTGTATTTAATTGTATTTAATTATGAAATTCCTTTATAGTAAATTATAATTCTTGTTAGAAGAATAGAATAAGCTGGTTTTGCTTTTTTGGAGAAAAGTGTTTTTCAGAAGTAATGAAGTATAGAGAAGAAAAGAGCAGGAGGAAATAATCTGTTTGGCCTGGAACAGTCTTTAACAGCCTAAGCTTAATATTGCTTTGCATAACTTGAAAACGTGGTGGGTTTAGTAGTAGCTTGTATTTAAACCATAAGGATTTTAATTTCCATAAATGGTTTGACCTTGTGATGGAATTTTGCCATATCTTGAGATATAATGTAAAAAGGTGCTCAGAGATCTATTCACATTATAGACTGAGGTAGTACATTTTTTTTCCCTTTGACATTTTTGTTTTAACTTCTTTGAACTAAGGAAGCTTGGGATTTCAAGTGTTATTTTTTCTGCTATAATTCTGGACATGTTAGTGACTCTTCATGTTTTCAATATAATAATTTGTTACGTATTTTCCCATGTGTGAAGTACTACAGTTTTTCTCAGCTTTTCTGAAAACTTGTTTTTTTCTTAGGCATTCTGTGAGGTTCTCTTTTTATTTTTAGTTTTATAGTTTAGTTTTTCCATTCAAAATATTCAGAAGAATATATGGAATTTATTTTCAATTAAACAGTGTTGCAAAAGAGTTGCAAAAATAGAAAGAAATTAACTCTTGGATATTTCTTCATTGTCATGTTTCCAAAATCAAAGTTCAGTGCTATGTATGTATTTACCTGTACTGCTGCATGTATGCTGTCTATATTGGAATACTACACCTGTTTTCTAGTGAAGGCTCCTTTCCTTCTCTGAGTTAATTTTTAATGTTCAGCATATCTTCTGCTGCTTGTTGATGCTGCAGGGGGCACTTGGCAAATGGACACAGAGTGTAGTGTTTGACCTGAATGAGTGTTCCATTTGCATGCACCAGACAGTGCACTCATCTTGCTGTGTAAGACTCAGTAACATTGCTTCCTACAACTCAGCTTCTTTCTATGGACACAAGTGTCACAGCTAATCCTTTGTTAAATGCCCATTGAACTATATTTTGCATTCATTATTTTTTGGGTATGTGCACTCTTCCTCTCTGGCTGCATGTGTCATCTTGACAGGATGAATATTAAAAAATAAACAACTTTATAAAATGAGTTTGGGATGTATGTTTACCTTTCAACACTTAAAAAATATCAGTATCTTACATTTGGTATTTGATGTATTTCGTGCAACAAAAATTTGATTTTTTTTTTTTTTTTTTAGTGATTTAGAAATGGTGATACTATTGCTTATTTTAATGTAACTAACGAAGTTTTTCTACAGTCTCTGCAGCTGTGTTTTTGACAAAGAACAGTCAATCAGTAATAATATTTCTGCATAAGCTACTATTTTTTATTGACATGGGAAACTTTAGTTGAAATGTGAATGAACTATATGTGCTATAGTATCTCTGCTTCTTGGTGTTAAGATGTTTGCAAAGCACAATGAAGGTATTAAATTATGTATTTACATTTTTGTTTGGTTTTCTACCCACCCCCCCACCCCCACCTCCATTTCTTCACTAAGCTACTAACAGTGAATGGCTCAGGATGCATCCAGAATGTGGCTATAACCTCGTGAATTCTCCTCACCTGAAGCCAGCTTGGGTCCTGGACAGAGCTCTGTGGCATTTGACTGGTATGGTGGCTGATGGAAAGTGCATTGCCAAAGGGGTCCCTCCCTTGATTGAAAATGATCAGCACTTGAATGTAAGTGAATGAGAGCTAAGTATAAGTTAATGAACTGCATAAATAGCTGAATAAACCTTTAGTATTTCTAGGGTTGTGTAAATGCACAAAAAAGGATATATACTTTGCAGATACGTTTAGTGAAATGAGCCCCTATTCCCCTTTTTTAACTTTTCTTGATTATATTAACAGATAACCTTAGTAACTAATGCAATTTTTATTTTTACAGTGTTTACGTAAAATAATTTATGAAGATATATATCCAAAAATTAAATTATGGGAATTTTTCCAAGTGGATGTTAACAAAGCTGTGCAGCAATTTAAAACCCTTCTAACTCAAGGTAAAGGAAGATTGTGTTGCTGAAGCATGTGAGCTGTATATTTATAATTCAAGACACATAGGTAAACTTAACAGTCAGACAGAAAACAAGAAAATGCTATTTTTTGCTATGTGAGACATCCACTGTGCTGATTTAAGCATACAAGAATGCTTTGAGGGCTAGGAAAATCTTCAAAGACCCGTTCAATGCCTTCATCCACCCACATCTTTGTTACGCTAGAATTATAGAACTTGCATGTCTGTTAAAGGTAATTCCTGTTTTTGTTTTATTTCCATTTTGTTCTCAGGCAAAATGGGCACTAAACCTGATCCAAATCAACATCTTGAAATACTTCAGGACCCTGATTATAGACGACTTGGCTGTACTGTAGATATGAACATAGCACTGGCAACGTTCATACCACACAGGTACTGTGTTGCTGATTGCAACTTAAAATCTAAGTGAAGCTAAACTTATGAAGCCAAAAAAGACATTATTTTCAGACATGAGGAAAAACTAATTTTTGATTCCTTTAGTAATTTAACCTGAATGTTTTTAAAGTTTTTTTTCTAATTGTTCTCTGCTTTTAATGTCCTCCTGATAAGCAATGGTCCAGCTGCAATAGAAGAATGTTGTAACTGGTTTCGCAAGAGGATTGAGGAACTAAATGCTGAGCAGTACAGACAAACTAGTCACCATCAAGAACAGGTGTTGAAATTACTGTTTTAATGCTGAATTGTTTAAAATTGCAAATAAATGCAGGCATTTTGATAATGCATAATTCAATTACTTACAGGCTGTCAACTGCCTTGTGGGGACTGTGGTTTATGAACGAATCGCTTGTAATGGTCCCAAGTTGGGACCTATCAGTAGAAAACATCCCTTGGTTACCAGGTATATGCATGGTTTTTTGTTTGTTTGGAAACTGTTAGAATCTGTGCAGGGAAAGCAAGTTCAAAGTTCAATAAAAGTATACATTTATATGTAGAAATATACATTTTCTTTCACATGGACAAATGCTACTTAGCAAATTGACAGGGGTTTTTTAAGCAATAGCTAATTCATAAATAAATGTGATCAGAAAGCACAGGACAACACTCAGAGCACATCAAAACCTTACATAGTGCAAATTGCTGTTGTAGGTGGAAGAGGAGTAGAACTAGGAAAGTTTACACCTTTCACGTTTTATGTACTTGATGCCACTCATATCTAAAGAGCTACAGCTTTAATCTTACATTACCAGCTGACACCAAGATAGTGGCAACATCTGTTCTTGCTCCTTCAAAGCTTCCTTCAAAATAGAAAACTCTCCATCATTTATGCAAGTTGCTCTCTTTTTTTATCTGTTTTATGTACAAGTCAATTAATATCAGATACTTTAATTTCAAAGACAGTGAATTACAGCTTAGGTTACCGTATGTGTTTGGTGCTTGTCTCTTTGTTTTCTCTTTTAATTGCCTGTCTATTCCATAGGTATTTTACATATCCATTCAAAGAGCTGACTGTGGAGGAAGAAGAAACTATGATACATCAGCCAGATAAAGCTTGTTATTTCATGGCTCATAATGGCTGGGTTATGGGAGATGATCCTCTTAGAAACTTTGCAGAGCCGGGTTTGTAAAAGAAATTTGAATTCTTACAAACCATTTGATATTCTAGCCAAAGCAAAAAGGACTTTATTTAATCTGTCTTTTTTTCCAGATGTATTCCTATGAAGCTGCAGAATAGCAGACACTAAATTTATAGCACTTTAATTTCCCATTCAGCATGCAGATGAACTGTAAGAACTGGCATTTGAGGTACAGTTTTACAAGATTTGAGAGGGAAATTACCAGCTTTTTGCCACTGAAATGGGGATGTCCTGCCTCCCCACTTTTGCCATTGTCTTTGTTGCTTACTTTGTACTTTGTTCCAACACCAGTGCTTGTTGGCATTTCCATGAGACAATGACAGTGTGGCAGAAAAACTAATGCAATGAAAAGGTGAATAGTATTTTACTGCATTAGTGAGCAAAAACTGGATCCTTGAAAAGTCCACTGAGTGGCAGTCAGGCAGTCAAGAGATGACCCAGTTAATCCAAATTAAGTATGCAGATTACTTGCGAAGGTAAAATAGAGCATGAAATCACCATGCATTAAAATATTGCATTCTGACTCCTTTGGGGACAGTGCTGATATCCAGTAAAAGCAAAACAAGCTTGTGTTCAGAGTAGCCATTCACTTGGTAAACTAAATGAAACAAAGGCCAGTTTAATTGTAATTAAAAACAATCTCAAAGTCTGAGTCTGCTTTACAAGCTAATCTGATGGTACTGCAGAGTGATCTGCAGTTAGGAAATGTTTAATTTCTGCAAAGTAATCTACATCCTTTCACTAAATTTTACTTATTTTTTTCTCTTTCTCAAGGATTGAGATAATACATGTTTTGAGTGTTTTTGTTCAATTGCCTTCAGATTATTGCCCTCTCTTCTAGGCAGACTTTCCTGGTTTTTTTTTCCTGTCTCAGACACTGGTTTTAGTTAGCATTCTTAATTTCCATTACTGAAGTTTCTCTTGTGACTCAGCTAAAGGTTTTTGAGTGCTTTATATTTGTGTTATGCCTTTGTTTTATACCACTTCAACTGTGAACACCATGTGAAAATGTGGCACACAAAGGCACAAGAAAGGAATTGCAAAACAAATGCAGCCAATTCTCTAAATAACCTTTTGAAAAAATCACAGTGTACATCCATAAAACCAGTTTTTCTCTCCATCTGGCTGTGCCGTTATTAGTGTAGAAAAGGTTTGGCTGTCCTTATATGAATGTTTTGGGAATTTGTGGTAATTTACAGTTCCTGTTTTTTACTTACTGGCTTTAGAAATCCATCACAGTCTGCTGTTAAAAGAAGATAAAATTGTAAATTGTGGCTGTGACTGATGATAACACAGTGATTTTATTTTTTTTTAATTTGGCCAGTGTGCAAAACAAAACTACTGATGTTGTTTGTTTGTTTGATACTTTTTTCCTTTTTCAGAAGTACAGTTTTTATACTATGTTGAAGAATTAAAAGGAATTTTATTTCAATCTGAAGAATTACTTCAGTATCACTATAGAAGTTAAATATTCCAGTGGAAGAGGTTGAAATAGTACATCAGTGTAGTGTATATGTAGATTTTTGAGTTGATATGTTTTTTTTATAATTTTTACTGGTCATTAGTGTTTTTCTGCTCTCCAGAAGTAGAAAAAAAATGCCACATTTTGTTGCCCATCCTATACTACGTATATATGTGTGTGTGTGTGTGTATATGTGTGTGTGTGTATATGTGTATATATATATATATACATATACACACACACACTAAAAGTGAATTTATTTCCTTTGCAGGTTCAAATGTTTACTTGAGAAGAGAGCTCATTTGTTGGGGAGACAGTGTGAAGCTGCGTTATGGTAATAAACCTGAAGACTGCCCATATCTCTGGGCACATATGAAAAAATACACTGAAATCACTGCCAAATATTTCCATGGTGTTCGTCTGGACAACTGTCACTCAACACCTATTCATGTAGCTGAGGTACGCAAAGTTAAGCATGTTTATTATAAAGCTGCTTCCTGTCTGTGAAATACATGCTGCAGATTTCACAGCAACGCTGCAGGGCTTGTGGCAAAGTTTAGGTGGGAATGAATCTTGCTCATAGCAGAAAAGCAAGGTTTCTTGTCTGATGGTGTTGAGAGATGGTTTCAGCTATGTTACACAGAAGAGTGGTGGAGCTGTTGCATCTTTTACTTCTCTACTTTAGCTGAAATACTGTGGATGTGGATGGGCCTGGCTAACTTTTCCCTCACTGAACTGTGGGTATAGTGCAACGAGTGCCAGTGTCCAGCATGTCAGTTTGATCCGGAGTCATTGCAATATTTGATTGAAAGTCTGACTGGTTTATTTTTTTACCGTATATTTTGCTGTTGCTAAATTAAATAGGAAATGCTTCGCTTCACAGAATTTAAAAGCTGGTAATGAACTCCTGCAAAAAGTTTAGTCTGGCAGGTGTATTATTAAGTCTAGTGCTGCTTTTTTTCCTCAGGGAGCTGACTGCATCCGCAAGTTGTACTTGCCAGTAAATTAGCTCTAAATAGGTTTGGAGTAATGCAGCTTGTTAGTGCTTAGTCTCAACTCTGTAACACAGCTTATTTAGATCTGTGAAGAGCTCTCTAAAACAAGTTGATTTGTCCACACAAGTTGTAAGTAGCTCCTAAATGCAGCCATTTCAAAATTTCTGCCACTCCTTTGTTTAGTGTTACTATTTTTGGAACAGTAACTGCAAAGGCTTAAACTGGAGTGCTGCTCAGATTTCTTAGTTCAATAGGTATCTCTTTTGTCCGACTTTTTTGCTCTTGTATTTTGAGCTAAGATTTTGTTTCAAAACAAAGTAGTAGTTAGCCTGAAGTTTACAGAAAATTTCCTGGAATTACTCAATCCATAAGTAGTATCTGTAAAAATAACTATGGTTTTCTGAAACTTCCATGTTACCGATATTTTTAGTGTGCTGCGTATATGAATGATTCATATATGTTCTGTTAACATTCATGTTAATGTTTGTGTATACGTAGCTGACAATGGATGTCTTGCATTAAAAATGTATTATGATCTATAGGAGATGCTAGCAACAGCCAGATCAGTCAGACCTAATCTTTATGTGATAGCTGAACTCTTCACGGGCAGTGAGTACATTGACAATGTTTTTGTCAACCGCCTGGGAATTACCAGCCTGATTAGAGGTACAATAAGCAGTTGAAAATTATGTAGGATTGTCATGTATGGTTTGGAGTTTTAAATGTGAAACTAACAGTGGTATGCTTTTTTATTTTTCTTACATATTCATGTTCTTTGCTTATGCAATTGCCTTTTCTTCTTCATGTTCTGTTTAACTTCTGTGTTGTATGCTAATTCTTGGTTTTGCTTATGTTTGTCTGTCCTCTTCTATGTAACAACTTGTTTTGTTCCTTAATTTTGGCTTTCTATTTATCTTTGCTGCATGGCATTTTCCCATTGTCCAATCCCTGCCTAGCTTTGAAACTTGTCCTTTTTTGTATCTACCTTTCCCCTTTCTGTGGCTTTTTTGGCTGTGCTTTTTGCAGTACATGCTGGACACAGCTAGAAAATTGCGAGCCGATTTGTATGTAGTGGCTGAACTGTTCACAGGAAATGAGGAGCTGGACAATATCTTTGTGAATAGGCTGGGCATTACCTCCTTAATAAGAGGTAGGCTTGCTGCGTGTGTGGTCTCTTTGCAACGAGAGATTATGGATGACATGCCTTTTACAAGAAAAAGTCTTCTACCAGATTATGAACTTTACATTTCATATTCCATATAATCAGAAGTACAGGTTCTGTATTGTTTCTTTTTTGGTACTTGGTGAAAATTATAGTACTTGCCATAAAACAAGAGAAGACCTCCTTTGTTAGTTTACAGAAGGTTAAATATTTCATTCTTGGTCTGGTGAAGGGAAAAGGAGCTGTAGCACAGTTCTGCTATGCAACTCGTGCATCGTGTCTGATTTTTGTTGCATGAGTTTTTTAAAGTAGTTTGATCTCTGCTTTATCCTTTGTTTTCCGTTACCTTTCTCTTCCTTAATACGTTCTAGTGAGTTGAATATTCCAAGGCTGTGTTTCCACACTGGAGAATATAGCTGTGTTTGACTTTGATTGAACACATCAAAATAACAACTTCTAAATGCCACATTAACATCTTTGTGTGCTGTCCTGTGTGGTAGTTACTGTTGTGCAAATACTTAAGCGTTCTGTTCTTTAGAGGCCATGACTGCCTACAATAGCCATGAGGAGGGGAGGCTGGTCTATCGCTTTGGGGGTGAGCCTGTCGGATCCTTCGTTCAGCCACGTTTGAGGCCTTTGATGCCTGCTATTGCTCATGCACTGTTCATGGATATTACCCATGATAATGAATGTCCAATTCAGGTGAGCACCAAAACAAACAAAAAATTACCTTTAATGTTTTTGGGAGTGATATTTATGAACTGTGGGAGAGCTTGATGCAATCTGGGTATCCTGAACAGTATTCAGAACAAATGCAGTTCAGCTGAAGTTTTCATGCAGAGAAAAAAAAAAAATAATACCTTCTGGTATTCAAGATTTTTGTCTTTCAAGGGGAGAAGTTTATAAAGTTAGTAATAAGCTGGTTTGAGTCTTTCATCCAGCTACTGTAAGTGATTCTGTTACTGCTTGTTGACCTGTTTTCCTGAGTTTGTTTGCCGGCAGGAATGAGAGAGAGTGGTGGGCAAGGAGTGCTTATTTTGATGATTTTTCTGAAGTTGCTCCTCTTAGTTAATTTGTAGAAATTTTCTCCAGTAATTGTATTGTAATTGAGAAAATTATGACCTTGGGATTAGCACTTCCTTTGTTAAATTGAGTGTATCTTCTGTATGCTGAATTTTCTTTGTTTCACTATTTATTAGTTACCTATTTTTTGATGCAGCACCGATCTGCATATGATGCTCTTCCTAGTGCAATGATTGTCTCCATGGCATGCTGTGCTACAGGAAGTACCAAAGGCTATGATGAACTAGTACCACACCAGGTATGTGTCTCCAGTTCAACTCCTAAGATACCTTTAAACATGCCTTTTATTCTCACCCTAGAACATGTATTTTAATGTTGTTGGTTTAAAATTCCAAGCAATTTTCTGTGTGATGTTACTTCAGATGGTCCAGCTTCATATGAAATTTAAACTTATACGGTTCAGACCTCAAGATGTGGTAGTTTTTATTACCCAGAGTAGTTCATATTTGCTTAAATTTGTTTTTTTTACAGATCTCGGTAGTATCTGAAGAGAGGTTTTATGCAAAATGGAATCCAGCAGCACATCTGACTTCTGGTGAAGTTAATTTCCAAACAGGAATTCTAGCAGGAAGGTTGGCCATAAACAGGCTGCATCAGGAGCTGGGGGCTAAAGGCTTTAATCAGGCAAGAAGTGAGGGTAACACTGCAATTTCTTGATATGTGTGCTCTGAATGAGCACAGCTGCAATGTTATGTCTTTTTTAGGTGTATGTAGATCAAGTTGATGAAGATATAGTTGCAGTGACAAGACACTGCCCTACCACACACCAGTCTGTTGTGGCTGTGTGTCGAACTGCCTTCAGGGATCCTAAAACTTGTTTCTACAGTAAAGAAGTGCCTGAAATGTGTATTCCAGGTAAACAGACTCCTTTCCAAGAGCTGTTGTCACATACAAAAATTTCAAGTTACTCATTCTTTTTAACTTTAAGCACATGCAGAGGAAATCCATGAGAACTTTCAGTATATAACATTCCTTTTATATGTACTAACATGTATGTCCCAAAAGTGGTTAAAGAACCAATAACAGACTTGCAATGCTTAGGGTTTTCAGAAATACTCATATTGAGTATAATCCTGCTCCAAGCTCCCCTTGAGGGTGTGTGGGGAGGGGTTTATGGTCCTGTTTGTGAACTAGTAATAGTAGTGAGATGATTAATTGTATAGAGTTGGGGGGAGTACTGCTTATTCTGTTATGCTGGGAAAAAGACTAAAATTTTATCCTATTTATTGATTCCAGTGCTGTTCAGCATTCAAATGTATATAGCTATTTTGTAGCTTGAAAATGCATCTTAATAAGAATTCTGTATTGAATAAGTTAATGTAAAGACATTATGTATGCGGTACATATATAATATTTATTAATTATGCAGAGTATTTACTGCCCATAAAAGTAGCAAAGTATAATGACTTTTATCCATTACCTGGAAATGTTTCTGAAGAGAAGCTTTCCAAACTGGCTTTTTTAATATATTCAGTTCTTGGAGTGCATGGAGTGCTTGTTTTAAAATCAGTCACATTATATTTTGAGATATTTACATGATTTATGTTCCTTGTATCTGTAAATTACTCAAAGGATAGAGAAAAAATGAGAATTTGTATATTAATAATAAATTTTTACCCCTTAAAGATAAACCATCTGTAGCTGCAGTTTGGAAAGCAGTCTAGCAGAGTCTCCTAAAAGATAATAGGGAAACTAAGAAAGCTGATGACCAGTAAAAGGCAGGTTGTCATTCTCTCATCATCTGATTATGGTTAATTTATTATAAAATAACAAAAAATTGCCATTTAAATATATTACACCATGTGAGTGTGTAATGAATATTTATAGGATATTTAAAATACTTGCCATATGTTTCTGTTCTTCCGCAGTTTGACAGAAACTTGTATATTGAACATTCAGCTTTTTCATCTTGGGTTTTGTTTCACAATTTCAAAAGAATCACTTTTTTAATTTCAAATATCCTAAGAGCTGCAACATGGTTTAACTTTTTCTAGGAAAAATAGACGAAGTAGTACTTGAGGCAAGGACTATTGAGAGAAGTGCTAGCCCTTACAAAAAAGATCTACATTTTATAAATGGATTGCCTAATTTCACAATGGAACTCAGAGAGCATATCCAGGTAATTAGTCTCCTTCACCCATGTTCTGATGCAATATTTTGTAATTTGTGTTATTTTGTATTAGAAAAGAAGACAGTCAATTTCAGTTGCAATTTTTTTTTCTTTTTTTAAGATAAAAGACAGTAAAATCATAAAGCAAGCTGGAACTGCTATAAAAGGGCCAAATGAGTTTGTTCAAGAAATAGAATTTGAAAGATTAACACCAGGAAGTGTAATAGTATTCAGGTATGTTATTATAATTGCCATATGGCTGTGTGAGTTAGTGACAGAAGACTGGAAAATTGTTCTTCGAAGTGCTGTATTTCTACAAGATCTGCATTCTTATTTATAGAGTTAGTCTGGACCCAAAGGCACAAGAGGCTGTGGGGATACTCCGCAATCATTTGATCCAGTTCAGCTCTCATTTTAAGTCTGGAAGTCTTCCTGATGATCACTCAGCACCAGTATTAAAAACACCTTTTGTTTCGTGAGTGTTCTTTAAGTTTCTGACATTGAGCCAAGAGAGCTACTAGGGGAGCAGAGAATATTGTGTAAACCTGTTGAGGGGTTGTTGGGTTGTGGTGGTGGTGATACACATGGGTTTGAATTGTCAGAGTGCTATGAAAACTCCGAGAGATCTTCATATATGTATAATATTAATGGGGCTAATACTTGAAAACGTCCCAGTTTGTAATTGCTGCTTAAAATAAACTTTCTAACATGGTCTTCTTCTCAGTGTTGAGGTGTGATTGTTTGGGTGTGGTTTTTGTACTTAATACTGTGTTTCTAAATAAACACTGAAACATATTAGACTATCTTGTAGCACCCAAAAAATCAGGTTCCTAATTTCCAAGATGAAGTATTGAGAGAATTATATACATTTTAGTATTTTAATTTAAGATGGAAATGAGAATTGTTTGTGAAATCATTTCCCTGTTTCCCTACTGGTATTATTTTGGATTTGATTCTTTTTTTTTTTTTTCCACTGTCTTTTTAGAATTGCATCTAAACTAACTTTGGCAGAACTAAATCAAGTGCTGTATAGATGTGAGGCAGAAGAACAGGAAGATGGTGGAGGCTGTTACAATATACCAAACTGGTCACCCCTCAAGTATGCAGGCCTCCAAGGTAATAGTTTCAGCGTTATTTTTTCTGTCAAGTAAAAAAAATAAATGAGAGCTGCTCAATCTAGATCACATCATAATGCTGTTGTATTGCTTTTGCCATTGTTTGGTAAAAAAAGGTGATTTTTTTTTTTCTGCTTGACCATGCTACTAATTGTTTTTGTACCTAAGAAATCTCATACTAGAACAAAACCCCTCTCTCTCAATGCTTTGAAACTCGACACTGCAGCCCAGTATGTGTTTTAACACCACTGCCTTGACTTTTAAAGTAAAAAGAAAAGAAATATACTTCCAGTGAAAAGTTGCATCTAACCTGGGCCATTACTATATTACTGAGGAATGTCTGTCATTTATCAGACATACAGATTCCAATGTGCTGGTTATTTGCAATGATTTACATAGGTTTCTAGGATTTATGCTGAGGAAACTAGAATTGTGTTGTAGCTTAACTTGTTATGCAGGGTGGAGAGAAGCAATCCAGTTAAAGCATCTGTTGCTATGTACCTTTTCCTCCTGAATTATAATTGCTGTTTGTGATAATAATGTGTTTTTTAATACAGAGTTGGGTTTGTATCTTCAGGGTTAATGTCAGTGATGGCAGACATTAGACCAAAGAATGATTTGGGTCATCCATTTTGTGATAATTTAAGATCTGGGGACTGGATGATTGATTATGTCAGTAATCGTCTGATTTCGCGTGCTGGAGCCTGTGCAGAAGTGAGTAAAAATACTTACTTGGTAACTTATGAGTTCTAAATTGATAGTTTTTCATTTTCAATTGCTGATACATTTTTTAATTCAGACTATCTATAATATTTCTGTCTAGGCAATTTCTCCTAGTGGATTAAACCACTAATATGTTTTTCTTCCCTCCCCTCAATCCTATTTAAGAATAGACTGCAGAAGGGAAATGAAAAATATATAGGACAAAAAGGTATTGTTAGCTCTTGCGTGAAGGCTTGCAGGGTTTCCTCCCTGTTTTACTTGTCCTCGAGTAAAAAGTTAAATTACCAATATTTTTTTCCTCTAGGTTTTGGGGTGGCTTCTTGGTGGTTTTTCATTTGTGTCTTTTAAGAAAATACTTTCAATAGAGTGCCTGCATACTACTGCATACATGAGTTTGATACAGTTAAAGTCAGCTAAGCACTGGGAAGACAGGAATTACTGAGATTCAATGTTCCTTTATAGTTGCATTACAGTGCAGTCCTTTTCTTTGTCATAGTTTATTTTCCTACATGGAAGCTGCTTGTTGATTGACAAGACCTGATTTTTGTAACTTACCTAACAAATACAGTAATAAAGGCTTTAACATTGTTATTTCATTTTATTCCTGAAGTCAAGTCTAGTAATACAAAGCAGAAGAATGGGTAAAGCAGTCTAATGTACTGAAGCTAATGCTAAATTTGACCTGAGAAACAGCTTTTCTAGAAAACAAGTTAGACTGATACTTGCTGCATTTACTGCTCTTCAAAGACTGTTGGGTTTTTTGGGTGTATTTTTGAGTTCTTAATTTGTATTGTCTCATTCTGTTTCAAAAACTTAAGTGATGTGAAGCTACAGTTTTGTTGTTAGTATAGTCTTATCATGTGCTGTTTTGAAAGGTGCATTCTTTATCTGCAAAGCTGAAGTCTTTAGTGGCTTAATAAAAAGTTGTCATAATTTTATTTAGCAGGACTAGAAGGAAAGAAAAATACTTTCCAGATGTCAAATGTTTTGCAATGGTATAAGGATGTGAAACCCTAGAATCCTGAATCCAAGACACAGATCTTCAGTCATTCTCTAGTGGCTCTATGTCACTTAGCTCTGAAAACTTTTTATGCCTGGTCTTCAGCTTCATCTCTTCTGTCCTGCCTTTTGAGCAATGCAAAACTTCTTCCCATGTGTGGATAATAGTGATGCCATTTGCTACTTAATTTTAGTAACAACTTCATGATAGTTCATTTTTTGACTATAAGACTACAAAATATAGTCTCCTATTATGCTTTACATTTTGACCCATTTATTTTTTGATAGTACAGATGCAATATACATCTTCCTCTACTGTTTTTCTTAGAGTTCATGTCTTTTAGCTGAAATTTTGAAGCAGAAGGATACGGCATAGTTGGGGTGTAATACATGTACAAAACTGTAACAATATGGATCCTGAAAGCACTGTTTTTTGGACTCTGATGGATCAAGTTCTAATTCTGTTGTGTTTTAATAGGTTGGTAAATGGTTGAAGGCCATGTTTGTCTACCTAAAGAGAATTCCACGTTACCTCATCCCGTGCTACTTTGATGCCATTTTAGTGGGAGCATACACAACACTTCTGGATGTGGGATGGCATCAGATGTCCAGGTATGCTCAGCCTTTCTAGCAGAGCTATAAGGGCATCTCTATATATCAGAAGCTTTTAAGTTTTATCTGCTGGAGAATGTAGTTGGAATATTTTCATACTCCTCTAATGTAAAAGTGTAAAATTGGTAGAGAATTATCAAATCCATCTTTTAACAGTGGTGCTTTGGAAGACTGAGAGTTCAGACACCTGCTGTTGGCACTGTGCAATAGGAGGAGGAAACCCTAAGCCAGCATCTTTTGGCAAAAGGCTTTGGAAGCTTTTTTTTTGGTTTGGTTTTGTTTTTTTGGCTATAGTTTTAGTAGCAATGCAACGATTCCTTAAAATTCAGGTAACTAAGAAAAGACTGGATTGTATTTGATGCTGATGCTTTGTTCAGCACTTCTCCATTATCACTCCCCATTATCTGAGAACTCTGCTTACTTTTTTGAAATAACTGTTTTAGTTCCAGAGTCTGCTTATTTTTTCTTGCAAAAGAGAGATTGATTTCATGGAGACTATCCTATGCTGAACAAGTCAATATTGTTTTGTAAAAACAGGGACATTAAAGTGGGAATAAAATTCTGTATGGCTGTGAAATCATGTAATATATAATATATTTTATAAATAAATGCTTGGAGATCATCTAGTCTGGAAATGAGATCAACTATTTCAAGCAATGCCTTAAGAGATTATTTGGGTTGCAGTTTTTGTATGTATACGTAAAAATATGATCCCTAAAAATACTGAACTAGTTCTGACAAACTTTTGTTCATAGCAAAATATTTTTTATCATATTTTTTAAGTCTTAGGTCTGTGTATAGGCATTAACTAAGCCAAGACAACTTTAACTGTTTTCTAGAAGTAAGTGTTATAAATGCTTCCACTGGCATTTATCTATTAAGATTTGACTCTTAATGTTGGTCATCCATTTTAGGAAAACAAGTGATTTACAAATTAAATCTTAGATTAAAAATCAGTTAATGCAAAATGCTAGTATTAATTCATTGTAGTTTCTTACATGCCTTATGTTTAATGCTTGTTGTAGCCATCTGTAAATTAAATAGCATTTTACAGACTGCTATTGTTGAATGCAGAGTTACTTTAATTTAATTATGTTGAATTACAGCTTTGTGCAGAATGGATCAACGTTTGTTAAACACCTTTCCTTGGGTTCAATCCAGTTATGTGGGATAGGAAAATACTCTTGTCTGCCAGATCTGTCTCCTTCCTTACACGATGTTCCCTATAGACTGAATGAGATTACAAATCAAAAAGAGCAATGTTGTGTTTCCATGGCAGCTGGTAAGTGAGACCAACCTTAAAAAAAGAAGTCTTCCAAAACAGTTAAACTGGTTTTAGTAACTATATTAAAATTTTCTGCATCATGTTTGAGAGCCATATATTAGAAAGTGTGGATAAAATGTAATTTCACTCACTTTTGCCTTGTGTTGAAGGTAGAGATTTACTCATGTTGAAAGTATGGGAGTTTTCTCTAGTAATACTCATGGGGGTTGGCAGGGAGAGCTCTATTATATAAATGCTTTATTTACTATATTTGTTGTTACTATATATGGAAATCTGCAAAAACACCATTTTCCTTTCCAGAAGACTTGCTTGAGATGAGTGTACTTATCATAAAGGGTTTTAGTTTATCTTTTACGAATGCGAATTTAAAAAGTGAATTGTAATGGAGTAACAAGAGTGACTATGGTTTACAAGTTCTCAAGAAGCACCATTAGCAGAAGAACTCCTCATATGGAAGTGTCTCCAAAAGGAAAAAGCATAAAAGCAGTCAGCAAGTAGTATTTATACCTCCAAATGTTCTGCCAGCATCTGGCAGTCTTCCTGTGGGCATTTGCCTATGCCCAAAGTATTATCTTCTGTGGCTTAGAATGAATTTATTTTGGTTCTGAGTTGGCTCATTACTTTTCTGAAGCCATGGAAACTTTTAAACATCTACAGATGCAGCGGCATCTCTCTCAGTGGAGTGTTTTTCTTGTTTTTGCCACCGCTCTTGTGTAGCTTTATTGCTTTTAGTTTCTGGATTTTAATAACATTCCATTTGCCTCTTTTAGTGTTACCCTAGAAGCACAGAGGCACAGTGTTCTCTTAAACTGGTCATAAAGATTAATTATACTGAAGGGATTGGTTTTAAATATTCCTTTCACATACTCTCTGGTAGTTGTGCCTGAGATTTTTAAATTGTACACGGATTCTCCAGTGCTACAGATTTGCAGATGTGTGTAGGCCATATTTGAGAATTAGTAAATACTTTGTTAAAGTAAGTGATAGAAGTGAAATGTTGTTCTGCCAATCATGCACAAGAGACTACTGGTTTGAAACTTTACCATGTGGAATTTCTGTTTAATAGATCATTAAAGGAAATAAATGGAAGAAGAAACAACTGTGGACCTTACTGTTGTGATTATGCCTTATCAGTTGGAATAATTCTTAAAGCTACGTGTTATAATATCTGCAGTAAAATGTTGTTCTATAAGCTGATGGAAAAGAGAAGCAGGATGTCTTCCACAGTGTCTGAGAACAATTTTACCCTCTTTATGTTGCTGAGATACCACAGCTCTCATACCTAAACTCTTGCCAGCAAAGTGTTAAAATCTTGTCATAGTTTGGATTTTTTGGGTTTGTTTTCTTTCTGGTTCTTTAAATTGACTTTTGATTAAGTTGCCAGGTGATTTAATAAAAATTAAAATGTCACTGTTACTGGTATGAGAAAAGCGTTTGTGTGAGCTTGAAATTCTAGAAGAATTCTCGGCTTTCTAGAGAAGGGTGTATTTAATTCTCTCAAGAGCTCTGTCTAGGAGATTGTTTATTTGAAATATCCTTATCTAGGAAAAAGGTATAAAATGAGGATATATTTTTTTACTTCTGTTATTTCATACATGTGTGCTTAGAGATTTCTGATATATCAGTTAATTAGATGAATAATTTCTTTTCAGGTTTACCTCACTTTTCTTCTGGAATTTTTCGCTCGTGGGGAAGGGATACCTTTATTGCACTAAGAGGTCTGCTGTTAGTTACTGGGCGCTATCTGGATGCAAGGTAAGACTGGTCTAGCCTTAGGTCTTGTTGGCTTTGTAGGCAGTTAGGAAAAAGCCATGCCCTCAAAACCTGAGCTCGTGCACAAGCTGTTAGAAACAGTTGATGTGCAGTATAAAACTTGAATGGTACTAGACATATTTGGGAGCTCCTGCTAAGTGGGATTAAGATACTCCTCCAGTTCTCTTTTGCCTTCTTAACACTGCTTCAAAGCTCATGTTCTGTAGAGATAAGGTAGTTTTAACCACAGCAACACTGTTTGTCCTTGAACAAAGTGATTGTTTCACTAGTACTTGCATCATTGTTGCTGAGCAATAATTTCAGAATTATTTACATGAAAAATTCAAGTGGCAAAAGAGAATACTGCTTTAATCAGAAAGGTGTGAATGCAGGTCTGTCACAGTTTTTTTGTAACTGCTAGTATTTTTGTATTGATACTAGAAATCAACTAGTTGTGCATTGTTGCAGTCTGGTAGCTATAAATATTTAACCTGACAAATGAGTCATACATAAGCCAGATAAATTTGATATTTTGATTAAGATTAATTTGAATGAAGCTTGGCACATAATATAAATATAAGAATCAGTTGGTGTAAATCAGCATGTATTTATGCTGTTGTACATTTGGCCAACTGTTAGCTTTCTCATGCAGAGAGCTCTGCAGTCAACTAAGATGTTTTTTGCCTTTAAAAGGTAGTTGGAATCCATGTTTTCTGCAAGGTATGCACAATGGTTCTCAAATGAAACTTCTCATAACCTCAGTTGCTGTCACCTCTCTGTATTTTAATAGGAAATTCCCATCTACTCCTGCCCTCCGTCCCCATTCCACCCCATCAGAATGGATACCAGGGTAATCATACACAAGGTCAACAAAAACCTTCCCTGTGACCTCAGTGGGATTTGGATTTAGGATCTATATCACTGCCTATTAAAAAGCAAATTATCTTTTCCATATGAATAGGTGATGTATGTTTTGTACAAACTGATTTAAATGTATTCATACTGAGGAATTTGTTAGGGAATGGGTGTTTTTTTACTGGAAAAGTTCATGCTAGACTGAGAAACTTGTAGCTTTCAACAGCAAGCTTTTGGCATCTATCTTTAAAACCCTGTTTGTCTTCTTGCTATTAATGTAACCCTGTATGCTTTGTACTTGATATTTGGTCCAATAATGACGTTGAGGACAACTTAGTCAAGACTGGGATTTTTCTTTTGTTCTAGAAACATCATTTTAGCATTTGCTGGGACTTTAAGACATGGTCTCATTCCCAATCTGCTCGGCGGGGGGACACATGCCAGATACAACTGTAGGGATGCTGTTTGGTGGTGGCTTCAGTGTATCCAGGACTACTGCAAAATTGTTCCTAATGGATTAGACATTCTCAGGTGTCCTGTTTCTAGGATGTACCCAAGAGATGACTCTTCTCCTCAACCTGCAGGCACTGTGGTAAAAATTCTTCTAATTTAACTATTTAACAAAAATATAATGTCTCAATGAAAGGATGTAATTATTTCTAGCTACAAGAACCTGTTGAAATGTGATTATAGCACAAGAATTCCGTATTTTAGGCACTTCTTGCATCACCTGATTAGATCAAGTGCAAGGAGGAAAAGAAATTCCATCAGCTTCTAAACCTTTTTTTTTTTTTTTGGTTTTTGTCTTGAAGAAATTGATATGCAAAGTTGTATACAATGTATCACCATTGGCAAGGATGCTAATTGAAAGTGTTTGATGGTTTGGGACTTTTTTTGGAGTATCATGTAAACTAGAGGATTAAGAAATGCTTTCTACTCATTTTTTGTCTTCCCTTTCCCATGTTATCCAAATATGCAATGAATGTAGGATCAGCCACTTTATGAAGTAATACAGGAAGCAATGCAACGACATATGCAAGGCATAAATTTCCGAGAAAGGAATGCTGGTCCCCAGATTGATCAAAACATGAGAGATGAAGGTAACATACACAGAACACTTGCTGTGCAAAACAGAAGTTGATGACTATACTTTGTGTTTCCTTTTCCTCTTAATTCCTCTTTCTATTGAGCATATTTTTTGAAATAAAATTATATTTATTGTAACTAAAACTATATTACTTTATATGCATGTAATATTTTTGAAGTGCCTAAGTAATAGTTTATTGTTAGCTACTGGTCATATGTTAAGGTGCAAGTTATCTTTAAAATTTACTAAAAATACAATTGCCTTCAGAAACCTACCTCAGGTCTCTTGTTGGAAGGTCTTCGTGTTTGAGGATGTTTGGGTTGGGAGTATGGGTAGTTGGGGTTTTATTTTGTATGAAAAATGAACTTAACACCTGATAATCTTTCTTTCCAGGTTTTAACATAACTGCAGGCATTGACCGAGAAACTGGCTTTGTCTTTGGAGGGAACCGCTTCAATTGTGGCACTTGGATGGATAAAATGGGAGAGAGCGACAAAGCTCGCAATAAAGGAATTCCAGCTACTCCGAGGTATGAAAGCCAAGTTTTAGGCAGGGTTTTTTTTTTTAATTTAAATTCTTCTGCAGAACCACTATGAGTTCTATTCACACATCTGATTCACTCAAATGTTCTAAATGTGTCTACCTACTAAAATGTTAATGGAAATTTTTTCTTTGTCCTGATTTGAAGTAAAAAGATGTGTTACTGGGCAGGCGAAGCCCATGGTTTCTGTCACAGTCCTAGCTCCATGCCAAGAGTTGACTTCTGAATTCAAGTAGTAAAATGTGATTTAGGAAATACTATATGCTTGCTGTACTAGCAGTACTTTGTTATTCAGACTTCTCACATGAGTTATATATTGATAATTGTGTTGTTTGAATACTTCTTAATTTGTATTCAAAAATATTTACGTCTCCATTTTAAGAATTGAGATTAAGCATTTTGAAATAGGCTCTTTATTATGTGCTAACAAACTGCTGCAGGCATCTTTAGTACAGTAGTACATTTAGTACAGTATCTGTTTCAAATCAATTGTCATCCATGGGTGAGAATTGAGGAAAACGTTATCTTGTTTTACAAGTCAAGCATGTTAATTGGGATCCAAGAGAGGTTGAGGTACTTTCCAAAAGAGGCTGAGATGGTGATATGAGAGAGAAAATTCTGTCAAGTAGACAGTAAAGCTGAGTACGATAAAATATGAAATATTTGCATATATTGATTACATGACTATTGCCTGAAAAAAGAAGCAAGTCCAAGAATTGCATTTAGTGCTTGTTTTAATCCCTCGCTTTTGACTTTAATCTCTTATGGCAGAACTATTACCTAAGTTACAGAACTGCATGTGCAGTTTGGAAACTGTATTGAACACAGTTTTAACATCAGAGGACCACATTTGGGGTTGATCCTTTTTTCATGTTCTTAATCACTGGTATAAAATTATCTTCCATTTGTGATAGTTATCTGTGTATAATAATACCACTTTAAATAAGGCTGTTGGACAGAAAAAGGTTTTTTTTGCTACCCAGTTTAGAATCAAGTTCATTTCCTGACTGAGAAAAAGGGTAATAGTAGGGAAATAAGAAAAAAAGAAGTTGTCTAAATAAGATACTTATGAATCTAAATGTTTCTTGTTACTCACTGAACTTTAATAGCCTTCTTAAAGTAAAAAAATGAGCTTTTTTATCATTATTGTTTTAGAGATGGCTCTGCTGTGGAAATGGTTGGCCTCTGTAAGTCGGCTGTTCGCTGGTTGATGGATTTATCTGGGAAAAACATATTTCCATTCCGTGGAGTCACTGTAAAAAGACATGGTAAAAACAGGCACATCTCATAATTGTATTACTGGGGTATAAAAATAACTAAAACAATGAAATAGTGACCATATAACCTCAGAAGAAGGCTTAGGGATAAAAGAGCAAAAACTTGAGAAGAATCTTGTATGATCAAAATCCTTTTCTTACTATAAAAATTTATTAGAAGTTTATATTGTCTTCTCAATATTTCAAATAGTTTGTTCTGTGGATTATAAAGCAATTTCAGAGCCTGAAAATTAAATCCTCAAAATGTATGTAAGTGATAAGGTTAATGTGTATTATGATTATTGTATCATTCATTACAAGAATGCAGAGTAAAATGATGCTTGTCTTTATTTTCTCTTTTTGTCCCTTCCCCAGTATTCATAAGACATAAAGCCCCTTACTGGAAATATTTACATAAATGTCATTGGAAGTCCTGTATGTTTTAGAGGGAATAATCTTCTAATCACAAAGTTACTTTAAGCTTAGCCAGCCCAAGTGAGTATGTGCCCTCTGGAGACTGATGTTTTAGTCTCAGTAGAAATTTCAGTGAGCTGTTGCTTCTGTGATCTGTACAGCTGGCCTTAAGTATAGGGAATCACTGAGAGAGGTGATCCTAGGTCTGCTCCTGTTATATTGTCAGGAATTCAAGAAGCATACTTCTACTGTTCTCACTGTGGTTGATTGCAGAAAATTAAAACTGTGAAACATCTTATCTTGCAGGAAAGGAGGAGATTATCACATATGATGAGTGGGACAGGAAAATTCAAGGCAACTTTGAAAAGCTGTTCTTTGTCTCTGAGAATCCAGCAGATCCTAATGAAAAACACCCAGACCTTGTACACAAACGTGGTATTTATAAAGACAGCTACGGAGCTTCAAGTCCATGGTGTGATTACCAACTCAGGCCAAATTTTCCAGTAGCAATGGTTGTGGTAAGTGTGAGAGAGTGGGGAGGAGGGCTTTGCACTTAAATGCAAATTTAGTTCAGTTATAAAGAAAATGTTAAGGTCCATCTGCATGGCATTCTATCAGGAAGATATGTTGCTTGGAATAACTTTATGAAAACAGGTTTTTTTCAGTGCTTTTAATATTCATCCATCTTGGACTATCTCCTGAAAATATATCAAGACAGGACTTGCCAATTTGCCATGTTCACTGTATTCAGAATATCTTTTATGGCTAGGTCTGGGATGCTGCTTTTCCCATCAGACTGGCTAAAAGGCTGGAATCTTTTGTCATCAATGGATTTGTAAAGAGCTTCAGTAATGATATAAAATCCATTTTTTGGTATATAAAATCCAAAGTGATAAAAGCATTGAGTACCTTCAGGTTTCTTGCTTATTCTGACTTTCAGGTTCCAGAAGTTGATTCAGTAATGCAAAACTCAGGCTTTTTGCTGTCTTCTGCATTTGTATACACAGGCTTATGTATTTATATGCACAGAGATTATTCATTAAATCTTTATTATTTTATTAGGCCCCTGAGTTATTTACACCCGAGAGAGCATGGAAAGCTCTGCAGATAGCAGAGGAAAAGCTTCTTGGTCCATTAGGCATGAAAACCTTAGACCCAGAGTAAGTACAGTAAAGATCAAGTGGTAATGCCTAAAGATGATAAACATGACAGTAGGAATTATTTGATGTAGGGCAGGGGTGGTGGTGATGGTGTGGAATCTTCATTTATACCAATGAAATAAGGCTGCAGGAAGTACTTCCAGAACGATTCTTTTGCCATTCTAGAAGTCCATGCAATTGATTTCTTTATATAGGCAATGGCTGGGTGGTTTTGGATGCCTCACAGTAAACAAGTCAAATTTGATATCATACCAAAGATGTTGAATTTGCATTTTGGGACATAGTGTTTGATACAGTGTACAGCACTACAGTTTAAGTAAAAGGGTTATGACTCAAGTCCTTTCAAGACCTTGACCATTTTCCTTCCAAATTTAAACTTTTTTTGGAATTCCACTGTCCTGTAAAGTAGGGAACGTGGTGGAGACCTCCCTAACTTATCTATCAATAAATGTAAATTACAGTTTTTGGTTAATTTCTGTTTTCCTTCTTTTCTGTGTATCATTTTTAATTAAGACTTTGATTGCATACTACATTTTATTTCTTGCAGTGATATGGTGTACTGTGGAGTCTATGATAATGCTCTTGACAATGACAACTACAATGTATCCAGAGGGTTTAATTATCACCAAGGACCTGTAAGAGCCACTTCCTTCAGTTTTAGAAAAAATGTAGTCATCTGCTTTGATAATCATCTCTTTTCATTCTTTGTCTAGGAGTGGGTGTGGCCAATTGGATATTTTCTTCGTGCCAAACTGTATTTCTCTAGGTTGATTGGTCCAGAGATATATGCAAAAACTGTAGTTATGATTAAGAATGTTCTTTCTCGCCACTATGTTCATCTTGAAAGGTAAGGTAACAATAAACACAGATTCAAAATACTCAAAATAACAATCTAGTGGTGTCCACCATCCAACATTGCATGTAAGAGTACAGATCTACTGTATAAACAGGATCTCTTCTAGATAGGAAGTTGACTGCTATATATGCAATTGCAGATCTCAAGTCAGCTTTCAAATACAGGTGAGATCTAGTGCCTTTTACAGATTGCAGAATTCCTAATACTTATCCATGCAAAGACTGGGTGAAATAAATCTTACGTAAAAATTAGAATCTTATTTCATACAAGGAATCAATTTCAGAAAAAAATATCAGTGAGTTGTTTTTTTAAATCAAAGTATTTTAAAACAGACTTTAATAATTAAAGGGCAAGTAGTGACAGATTAAAATTAAAGCAGATATAATGTTGCAAAATATTAGGATTTTTTGTGTTCTAAGTGAGGAAATTAAGATTCTGAAGCTATCATACTAATAGCTTTGGTTTTTCTAAGGAGACAGAGGAACTTGTATTTTGAGTTTTCCCTCAAACCAAACCACCAAATCCACAGAGTTTTTTCTTTTGCTGTCTGTTTTAATTAATAAGGATTTGAGACAAACTAAAATAAACAAAACATGTTCCCCTTGATATCTCTTCCATGTAATCTGTTCTGCAGCACATGAAACACATATTTATTTCTACCCAAAAGAGTAATTCAGGACTCATGACAAAAGAGTTTGTCTGACCACACAAGGAGGAAAAAAGGGTTTGTGAAGCAACATTTTGTCTTGTATAGTGTCTTGACCAAGTGTTTTGTTTGGTGCTACCAGAAATAACGTAGAGTTTGGTAACACTTTTGCTTTTTCTCTCTTATTAAAGTAGTGTTCTTTTACTCTGCGTTGATAGTTTTTCTGTACAGAATAAGTCATGTAGCAGTAGGCTTTATTTGTATTTTTGTAGGAGTGCTAGTTTGTGGAGTTTTTTTATTCCTAAGGAGGAAAAGAAGGTTTATGGAATCATGCTGTCTTCCAGCCCTTGTCACTTTTTAGCACCATAATCAATTTCAAGTGTAGTTTGAATACCATTGTTATCTAATCTTCCAAATGCAAAACTACTAGAATGATACACAACTGGTGTGCTGTTCCTGTTTAAGTTATTATTAGTAGCAGTCTTCTTTGAAGAAGAGACACTCCCACTACAATTAACTGCAGGTAAAAAAAAAAAAAAAAAAAGGATCTTATTTATTAAAGGATATACTGTGCTTGTAGGAGAGCAGACCTTTAGTCAAGATTTTCAGTTTCTTACTGAGTTTATCTTCCAAAAGGCTTTAAAATAAAATACTCTTTTAATTTCAATCTATATTCTAACAATACTCACTTGTGTTTTTTTTATCAGATCATCCTGGAAAGGCCTTCCAGAACTAACCAATGAGAATGGGCAGTATTGTCCTTTTAGCTGTGAAACTCAAGCCTGGTCAATTGGTGTTATCCTTGAAGTCCTTTATGACTTGTAAAAGTTTATTTTTGATTGATTTGATGAAACTTCTGTGGTCTTACTATTGGGCATAAATGAACACTTGGCTTACACTGCAAGGGAAATTAACTGTTCTGCACAATCACTTAAGCTGTGTCCTGACTTTCAGAGATGCTGAATGCCAGCAGCTTCTGTGCCCTATAACTGTGTGGGGCTTAGGTGTTTTGAAAATCAGGGCATGACAATAAAATAAAACTGGCAGTGCACACTTGATGCAGAAACTTTTATTAAGGAGCGATTTTAAGAATATGCACAAACTTAAAGTAGCTTTGTTTTTTTAGCCTTTTCAAAACAAAATCTTAATGTAACAAAGTAAATTTGCTCCTTCCTGAGCTAAAAATAAGTGGCACAGCTCTTATGTTTTTTTTTCTTTGTCTCTTAAAGAGTAAATGGATGTTTTTGCAAATGCATGCTTAAGGGGAAGTAGACTAACCTCTAGCTTTCTGAGTTTGGTATGCTTTGTGCTCTAGCACCATGCATTATTGAAGGCATAATATATTCTGTCTCCATTGAACTGTATAATGGGGATGTTTTTGTATGTGTTCAATTGAACACTCCACTGAGCAACCACAGGAATAAAGTGTATGAATACTGTAATAAATCAACTTTTGAAGTTATACATAAAATATTGAAAACTTTACTTTGAGAGTTAACTCAAGCAATAATGAGCTAACATCCTATGTTAATCTGTCTTTAGAGTTATTTAAATACCATGAGCCATATAGCAAACCTGTTTTTTCATTTATATCTGTTTTTTCCATGGGTAATTCATGAGAAGTGTGCATACAATGCACAGCCTATATCTTAGGGAAGGCCAACGTGCTTGATGGCTTATTAAATTAATTATTGAAGAGATAGGGTCACATGAGCCTTTCTTCCTTGGGAAAATCCTAGCTCTATTAATCAGGTGGAAACGCTTAACACAATGGAAAGACATAGTAGCCTGTTATCAGAGAGGAGAATATGAGGCTTCTGGACCTTCTGAAATTGCACCAGTAGCAATAAGCATGCTACCTCTGTCCTTTGGGAACAAATCCAGTGAACGTGATGCAAAACGTGTTTTTTCGTATCTGGATGGCTGCATGTCCTTATTAAGTTCAGGGTTCACACACAGAGGAGAGTAGTTGGTAATTCTCAACTCTTCATACAATTTTTTCCTTCTTTGTGCAATAAACAGGCAGAGAGTGAGGTTGATAACGCTTCCCACATCACAAGGCAGAAAAGCAAAAGCACTATTTCTTAATGTTAGACAACATACACTGAAAAAATAAATACAGGATGTAATGATAATGCACTAAAACACATAGATCAAGATTTTATCGTGTCTGTATTTTAAAGTTTCTGTATTCTGTCTTAAGTACAGTGCACATAAGCTGTCTTGTTCAGGGAGATGTATTTCAGGTAGATACTGTAAGGGCAATTTAACAGGTTCAAGAGATGAATTGTAACAAGTGGCTATACTAATACTATTTGTTTGAAAGGTTAATAAGGATTTTAACTCCCTTGCTGAAGTGTTCAGTCCTTAAGAGTTAGGAATAGGTAATGTCTATATTATACCTGAACTTTTGAGCTGCAGTACATGGGTTGGGATTTTTTTTATTCTCTCAACATAATGCATAAGAAATGTCATTTGATCAAAAATGTTACTGAAATGTCAGCTACAGATTATTTTTTTAATGTGCAAGAGGCATAGAAAGTATTTTTCATACTGCACTGAACTTTCCAAAATTCTTGATAATTATATTGAGGTTTATGTCCTACTGTTTCCTACTGAAATTACTTATTTCTTGTTTATTATTTCAAGGTATGTTTTATGGCTCCTGTGACTTAGAAAGCAGGAACAAAATGGCAAAAAAGAACCTTGTTCTTACTTCATGGAAGTGTTTTAAAATTGGAAGTGAAGCGCTTAAGAGCTATGACTGTAAGATTTCTACCAGGTATCAAAATTATATTCATTGGCAATAACACTCTTTAAGTGTTGGAAAAAAAAAACATGAGAAATTTTTGATCCAAACCTTCCTATGCTATGTACAGATTGCTTTCCAGTTTTGCAGCCTGCACTGCTGATAGAGACTGCATATTTGTCACTGCTAGGTTTTTTTTCTAATTTAATAGTAAAATTTGAAAGATAAATCACCACTGTTTACACAAAAATACATATGTTATGAAACTTCTAAACATGCCCACTTATAATGTTGCTTCTACATTGATTAGTTGAGCATAGTTTTAGTGACAAATATTTTAAATAGGGAAAAATATGTATTGGTTGACTTTGCTGTTAAGTAGCAACAAAAGTAAGATTTAAGGTTATTAACTTTCTTGGGGGATGGTGGTTTATTGGTTTTGAGATTTTTCTTTTTTTTTTTCTCAAAAAGCTACTCAACACTTTGTCAAGCCAGACAGTTTAAAAATGAGGGAAGAAAACAATGTTAACTCTTAACATAAAATGTGCTGATATCCATATAGATCCAGTCATTATCCCCTAAAAATAGCTGACTTATGCTGACTGGTCCTGAGCTGCACCATTATCATTTATATTTTACACTCAAAAACTTCTAGTAATGCAAACTTACAATTGGTAAAATAGAAATAAACTAAATAACTCAGTAAAAACTCTGCATCCATTGTGTTCCAGTTGGCACTTCTTGATCTATATTGTATTAAGAATTATTTTTCCTCCCAGTTGAAATAATTTTAACTGTTACCCATGTTCTCACAGTTAATAGCTCTTGATTTATTCAAAGATGATTAACTTGAGAATTCAAGTAAACTAATGTATCATTCTCATACTGCATGTTGTAATGTAAAATGGAAACATGAGCTTTACATGTCTGTCTATCACAGCAACAACTGATTTTAGAAAATGTCATTATTCATTTCTGAAATGCACAAAATAAAATTCTTTAATTCAGAGTTAACCCTCTCTTATGATTGCTTTTTTTAAAAAAAGTCAAACTTTGTAGCCAATGTTGCTTGTTCACTTCTTGCAATTTTACATACAGGTGAGAGATTGCTAGCTCCTCCGGTTAAATGTTAAAATGTGCTAACAACACTTATTACAAAAACAACAGCTTATTAGGAAAAATAAACAAAAAAAACAACATAAACTTGAGATTCTTAAGTTGGTGGCAATGTCAGCTGTCCTAGCTGAGTTTGAGGGGGTTTGGGTTAGCAGATCTTCCACTATGGATGTTTATATAATTTAGGTCTTAGTATTGCAACAACAGTCTTGGTTAACTGATTGACAGATACCCAAGTGATACAGTGATTAACTTTTGGAGTAAAATCCATAACATCGTGGAGAAGGCATTTTCACTTTTCAGCTCTGCTTTGTAAAACTTCAAGTCTCACAGCCCATGTGCCTGGTATACTGAATATGTTTTGCAGTGTCCCCATTTCATTACATGCTTTATAAAAACAGGAATTTTTTTTCCAATTCTCTATTCAAGAATTTTCTTTAAGAAGTAGTTTATTATTCTATTGTATATACTTTAAATAAACTTTCTGTTGAAAAATGGTTAAGGAGATGTAGAAGTGACAAGTCGCTGAGTTGTTGGGGGGAATTGGTAAGGTCGGAGCTGCCACCTCCGCCCTCATGCCACCTCAAGCAGCTCAGTCGAGGAATAGATGGATGAAATGTCACTGGTGACTGGCAGGTTTCTCTGGAGCTTGCAGATGGCAGCTGGAAAGGCGCCTGCAGTCACGACACTGCAGCTCTGCCCGTGTTGCTGTGTGAGGTGAGGCAGAGAGAGAGGGCTTCCCCCTCCTGGGCAGCTGCGGTGAGGGCCAGGCGCGACCACGACCATGCGGCCTCAGCCCGGCCGGAGCTGCCGGGTTCCCTCAGGGCGGCCCGGGGCTGCCGGGTTCCCTCAGGGCGGCCCGGGGCTGCCGGGCTCCCTCAGGGCGGGACAGGCCCGGGGCTGCCGGGTTCCCTCAGGGCGGCCCGGGGCCCGGGGCTGCCGGGCTCCCTCAGGGCGGCCCGGGGCCCGGGGCTGCCGGGCTCCCTCAGGGCGGGACGGGGCCCGGGGCAGCGCGGGCGGGATGCGGTCTGCGTGCCCGCTGGTGTCTCAGGAGGGGTCTGTGCACATCGCTGGCTGCGGGCGGCTAAGCCGCACGCTCTCAGGAAAACGGGAAATGCGCCCCAGTTGACGGCTTGTTTTCCTTTTTGAATGTGCCTGGAAATAGTAACAAGGAAAATGTACTTGCCTGTGAGCATCTAAGGGTTTGTGCAAACTTGGGAGCTTGTACACCTGTTGTTCTAATGGAACGGTACGAGGGAGAAGTCAGCTCTATTCACATTCTGCAAGATTTGTGTTTGGTATTTCTCAGAAGTTACTGACGAAATTAAAACGGAGGCTTCCGGGTTCTGAATTTTGCATCAAAGTGCAGCTGCCCAACTGGACCGATGGCCATATTTAATGGGGAGAGTTGACTTCAAAGCATGAGTGGCTGAACAAGGCACAAAGTTGACTGTTAATGGTTTTAGCGATAGCTGTTTATTACAGGGTCAGATTCTGAAGTAGAATTAACATATGGTGCTACAAACATGAGCCTGAGAACAATAAAGAAAGCAGCCTGTGGCTAGCCAGGTGGCATTCTGAGCCATCTGTGCTGTTCCAGGCTCCTGTGTTTGTGTAAGCACTTGTCCAGTCCTGTTTGTCTCATTGTATACTACCTCCCTGAATCTGTTTTTTTCAAAAATCTTAATCTCTGCCATGTGTCTGTTCTGTTTGCAACCTTTCAGCCACAGGTAGCTCTTCACCCTGTGTAATAATCTCAGTGTATTACACAAAGTTCAGTACCACTGACTATATTTGACAAATAATAAACTTGTTCACCTTAATTCACATAAATTTAGGCAATCTGTGAGATCCATGAGCACTTCCCTTCCATTTTTGTGCCACAGCAATATCTCAGTACAACTTCAGACAGAGAGGCTATTCTTCATATAGTGCCTTTTTGCAATGAGAATGAAAGCTGGTCATGAAAGAAGAGAATTATGCTGCAGCCTGGCAAGGGTCTTAAGTTGAATGATGTGGTCTCCAGGTACTAATGGAGGTAAGCTTCTTGTGGAGTTCTGTATTTCTGAGTTCAGACTGGCAAATAAACTGGAGCTTAATTTTGTGTGATGTTGAGAAACATCATCTTATGTTTTCTAATCAGTTCTAAAGGAAGATATTTTCAGTCATGTCATTTACAGACGTGTAAGTACAACTATTTGAAAGCACGATACTCCAGAGTAGGATTAAATTATAATAGTGGAAGTCTTTTTTAAGGTGATTTTTAGAGTCAAACAACATAATTAGAGAAAACTGAGATTAATTCCTGCAAGTGACATCTCAAGGAAAAGGTTTCTACAAAATTAGCAATCTGTTCTTTTGTGTGATAAATTCAGGGGCTGTTTTTTAAATTTCTTTGTGATTGGTTTTATAGCCATTGTCTATAAGGGTCCTGGATACAGCCTAGACCTGGAGAGGGGTACCTGTTTTAATAGTATGCAATGAGAAATCGGTTCCAAATGCAAGGAGTAAGGCTCACAGCTGCTTGTATAACACCCTGAAGAGCAGCCAAATAATGAGGTAATAGTGTCTTATCAAGAACCGTCGTTGGAGGGCAATAGTAAGTTAAGTGTTGCCAAGACGTGCTGTAGTATTACACCTAAGGAACATTTGGGGTAGGATTTTGCAGTTAGTGTATTAATTTTGTGGATGTGAACAACTGATTAAAGTGGTGGGGATGACATGTTAGAAGGGCTCTTACTTGAACATATGGTAATCCCAGGACTCGAAGGGTGGGCTGGAGGTGAGCACCTCCATGGAAAGCTGGGGATGATGGACGGGGTAAGAATAGTGCAGCTCTTTATTACAGATAAAAAATAACGTTTCCAACGTGGCAGCAGAGGGTGACCAGTTGGTCCTGTGGCCGTGCTGTCTCCTGCCCAGGCCGGGCCGGGCCGTTCAGCTCCCCTGCTCTCCCTTCAGGGCTCGACATTTCTGCACAGCTACACTCGCTGGGCTGGCTCTTAATGGCTCAGCTCCCCATTCCAGCCCAGCAAAATCATAATAAGTTCTTACATGTTTAGACAGTGTTTCAGTAATATATCCTCGTGTAGGAGAAGTGGGAAAGGAATACATCTTTGATGGTTTAGTGACAGTTTGATTTTTTAAAGTGAAAACTGAAGCTAATGAGTATTTCAGTATTAAAAAATCCAGTAATCTATTTCTCTGTTTTATTGCTAAGTTCAAATATCTATTTATCTCCTAAAGAATGGGAGATGCTACAATATGAAACCAGGTGTATGTTGGGCATTTATTTATTATTGGCATCATAGTTCATCTAATGCTTCTGTAATTGCTCACAACTTTTTTCTGTTTCCTTAAATACTTTGTTTATGCACAAAAAATTTAATCTGAAAACTGAAAACAATTCTGCCTGGGCAATCTTTCACTATATCTGTGGTTATTTTAACTTAAATGTGTTGTTACATGAATATTTTTTATTTGCATTCATTGTATGTTTAACGGGCTGTTTTTTTCTAGCAGTTCTTGCACTTGTTGGAAGCTGGATGGAAACGCCCATATTTTCAAGGTAATTTTGTAATTTGTAAAGCCTATAATTAGACCTACTGGGACAGCTGTTCAAGAGCTGGTTTTGTTTTCTTGTAATGGCTGCCTGGCCAGTACTGCTGGAGGTCTCCCTGCAGGCCTCTGGAGGGCCAGATTCATGTGTTTGGAACAGCTAGGTCACTGCAGAGCCTGTCCAAGGCCTCCAGGCACCATTTAGTTAAATTTAAGAACGAGATGCTGCGATCACCTGGTTCAGAGTAAATATAGAGTATTTCATTTCCATACCTGGAATGATTTCAGGTTTATTGTTGCATAATTTTGTCTTTAGACTGTTTATACACCTTTGCAAATAGCAGTTAAAAACATAAATCAGATGTAGCAATGTGATAACAGTTTTTTGTTCCACGATAGGGAGTCTGTACTGTGCTGGGGTTCATTGTCACAACAGTTTCCTTAATGCACTCATGCAGACGTGCAGAGGGGTTTTTTGCCCTCCTTGTCAGTATCTTTGCTGGAGTCTAACAAAACCTACCCTGAGTTCTGCTGTAGCCCCAAAAATCTGGTAGCATTTTGTACTTTGGATTTATCCAATTGGTGAAAACATTCTCTTCAGGAATATTAGAATCAAATAAAACCTAGTTGAGGGTTAGGTGGAGGAGGAGGGAGGGTGGTAGTAGTAGTAGACAGGTGTTCCTCTGGTTATTTCCATCATGTTTTCAAATATGACCTTACAAAAATTCCTTAAAAGTGTTAGGATTTGGAAATTTGTACCTGTGTTATTAGAAAGTCTTGTTTTGTCTGTGCTGGAAGATTGAGCAGAAAAGTTCGAAAGTTATAATATTTTAAAAGTGATTATTTATTAGTTTTGTCGCTGAGGTAAGAAGCCATCAGTTAGTTAATTATTTCTTCCAAATTACAGCAGATACTTTTGATTGGTTATGAAGTAATTCTTCTAAACTGAATATTGATGTTAAATGACATCTTGCTTCCTATCCTTCTCCCTGATTTCATTTAACATAAAAGGCCCCATTTAACTGTGGGGAGTGGGTGTTTCTGGATCTACTGCCATTCAGATTATAAAGCACTTCAATATTTGTTTAGAGAGAGAGCTGAAGTATTTCTCTTTCTTGGAGGGGGCAGAACCCCAGTGTTTGAATTTTAACTTAGTGTTTGACTGCCTGAAGAGCAACCCTGCTGCTTGGTGGTCAGTGAATCCTTCAGGAAGGCCAGAGATTGGGTGATGGTTGAGGATGGGTTATGACAGGAAGGTGATGTTCTAAGTGAACATCCAAGAGAGACAAGGAGAATGTTTCCTCACCTGTGAAGTGTTTCCAATGGGGGAAGCATGAAGGAGAGGAAGTTTTGATGTTTGGTGTTGCTGTATGCATGCACAGCAACAATGATGGAGAGGGGGAAGCTGCAGTTTACCTCAGTTTGGGCCTCCTGGCTGGTCTGTATGACCTTGTGTTTCAGTGGAGCAGACAGCACAGCCACAGAGCTCTAATCCTGTTACACCAAAATGCAACACTGCCCTGACCAAGAGTTCTGGTCCACTGAAGGGAAGAGCAGCTTGAGGAGCTGGTTGTAACCACAGATTAATTTCCAAATTTATTTCAATTATCACCTGGTTTTCACTAGAAACTAGAAAACTAGAAACTTCTTAAATATTGAACTCTCAGGAGGAGAGTTCTTCTGAAGGAGAACTCCTTCAGAAGCTGAGAAAACACTTTCCACTTGCCTGAAGTGAAAATTTGGCATTATTTTGTCAGCCCTATTTCCACCTCTTCAGCCAGTTCACTATGGTGTCTTAAAGTGGATTCAATTTCTCCATTTTCCACCCTTCTTTAGCATAGCTAAAATGCTACTGTGAATTTCACCCAGAAGTCATCAAAATCCCTGGAAACATAAGTGCTACATCAAACTCAAAGGTTTTATGTGCTTGAATGTAACATTTTAAAGTCTTTTGATGTCATATACAAAAGGTCACTCAGAATAATAATTGCTGTAGTAGTATCTTTTGTCTCATAAATTTAATTCTCAGCGTACTCTAATTTGCTATAATTATATACTCAATGTACTGCTAATAAATATACTCTTTCAACGTATATCTGTTTGATGTATATGTATTTCAAAACATGGGGAAGCAGTGGAAGTCAAGGATACTACATCTTTAGCATTTTCCCCTATTCTTTAAATATCATGTTACGTTAAATTTCTTTTCAGGACAATGTCACGGGGATGCTTTGAAATACTAAATATTTATGACAGTGATTAATGCACACCACTCATACTTGTATGTTTCCAGTACTAAAAATTTAAGAATTGCTCTGAATTCACTGAAGGGACATTGGCATAGTATGTAGTGCCCTTATCTTACTTTCTTGGAAAATTGTCATTGCTGTGCTCTGAGAACTTTTGGTAGCTTCAGAACACATGGAAAGTAGATGGCAGGTAGGACTAGCTGGGGGACACAATTCTTTTTGGAAAGTTTTGATCTTTGTTTCTTGCTTAGTCATTTTTACTGCCGCTGACAGTTAAGCAGTAACTATTTTCTGCTGGAAATAAGAATGCTGCTAACACAAATCCTACTTAGCTGAATCTGTCTTCTAAGCTAAGAACCATTGGTTTTGCTGCCAGTATTGCATGTGATTTCTAAATGCTGCTTCCATTGCTGGGGGTACTATTAAAAGAAAAAGCCTCCTGTTGTTAACAGATGGATGAAGAGTGACTGGTAATGGGTCATAATTTTAGACAGTGGCAAGTTCAGTAGAACATGGACATTTAAACACAGGAAGTCTAGAGTTAGTTTCCCATCTGTATGGTGTTAATTCTGCTGGCTTAGGTCACTCCCACAGTGCCCAGTAACACTTGATGTTTTGTCTGAGCACTGTCCTCCTCAAAAGCTACTTCTGCCTGCCCTGTTGTCAGGATCCACCTGCATGTGCTCGATCTGTAACCCCACTGTACGTGTGCCAGGGATTATACAGCACTTCACACCATGCCAAATCTCACCACGCTTTGCAGCAGGCCTGCATGTCTGCTGGTGCACGTGCCTTTAGATTGTACGACCTGTAGTTAAATACCTAGTTTATAAGAAAGAAATACTAATCGCCTACAATTTACAGTTCCTTTGTTCTCACATCTGTCACATCACATGCCTAGCCTTCAGGAAACCTCACAGCCTATGCTCATGTCTGACCTAGCTGTGCACAGTAGCTTTCTGGGCTCTGTTTCAAGCAAGGTCTAAAGACTGAGTTCTGAAATGTTCTGAAACAAAAGTTTTCAGAAAAGTTCTTTCTTTGGTTCATCATATGGTTTTATACAATGGAACAGCTCAAATATTAATTGAATGCCTTTGGAGATTTTATTCACCATGCGACATTCTGCAGAAAATTACATGGCATATGAGGAACTAAGTCATGAAAGTTGTGTCTGTATATTACTTCTATACAGGTTGACTTTTTAGCAAAATTATTCTGTAATTTAGATCTCCGGATGTGTAGCCCACAGGTTTGTCTACTACACTAAAAAACCATGTTTCTATTACTGTTACTGGAAGCCACACACTCCTACCTTTGTTTTACTTCCTCATCGATAGAGAAAGCATTGGGAATATTAAAAAAATACCTAAAGATTAAACTTTTGTTTCTGCAAAGCTTATATTTAAAGTTGGAAGTATCTAACTCCACAGCTAAATCCTGTGGACTAAATATCTCTGAAATACTTATGAGTACTTATGTACTTCTGGCTTGAGATGGGTTTCCATTTTCCTTTTTACCCTTTCCTATGCTGTTTTGCAGCCTTCTCTTCATTCTCAGTTGTATTATTTCATTTGAAATTATGTTGGGAGCTATTTCAAGTGCCTTGTGGATGTGGATGTTTAACCCTTTTACAGCAGAGCTGCAAAGGCACATTTGTGCCTCAGCAATGCACATGGCACTGTGACTGTGGCTGAGCACCTGGGATAACACATTTTCTTGAGTGGCTGTGGAAATCCTTGCTCAGTGCTCCGTGAATCACTACAGAGTGCTGAATCACTGCAGAGTGGTCCTTAGACAACTGACCTTGAGTTGACTCTCCCAAATATTTTCACTAATTAAAATCTAATTAAAAGATGCATTAAGGATGTTGATATTGCTGTACCTCTATAATTACAGTTGCCGTAAGGATGCTATTCTTTTGTGAAAGGGTGATAAGATGTTAATAAATAGCCTGTCTTTCATACTGTGGATAACATCATACTAAGCTTGAAAGTCTTTATAATAATGGATTGTAGGAAATTAATACTTCACCATAAGGAAGTTTATCTATTATAATTGTGTTCAAATGTTATCATAAAAAATGATGCTTTCTGTAAGGAATTTATTTAGTAAATGGAACATCATATTGGAGGAACCCAAGAAAACTAATTTGTCAGTCCTCATAAGCAGAAGTCCCCTGTTTTTAGTGATGTGATGGCCCTAAGAAATCAGGGCAGTAAATTCTAGGTGCAGAGTAAAAATTAGAGGATTTACAATTTAATTTGCCAGACATGCTACACAGTAACTGATTACCTTGGCTGTCTGTACAGGTTAGCTTGCCCAGTCACTACAGGTCCAGCACAGCAGTGAGGGACTCTGTACCCAACAGCCCGGATGGTCAGCAGCTTCTCTGTGGAACCATCCTAACAAAAATATCCCACTGAAGATAAGGAATAGCCTAGACCTGCACTCCATAGGAACATAAAACATTGGATCAGAAGTGTCATGGAGCTCCATTTCTGGTTTTGTCCAAATTATTTTGTATCTTACGGGTATTAACAGGGTTTTCACGTTCCGTGTGGTGGGGCTTTTATATTGTGAGGTTAACACCTAGTGCATCTTCGCCCTACTGGCAGAAAGCTCTGTGGCTCTGACTGTTCCCTCTGTGAGAGTCACCTCCTTCTCCTCCCTGACCTCTGGCTAAATGAAGGAGTGGATTACTAGCAGAGGAATGTAACACTTCTCATTTGCCAGGTAGGCAGTAATTGCTGCGTTCCAAAGAGGTTACCACAGCAACCCCCTCAGACATACACGAACTTCCTGCACTCTGCTTCCAGAGTTTGTTAAAGTTATAAATCATCGTCAGTGTATACTTGGTATCCTTTAACTTAGCTATTTCAACTCCAAGGACAACCCATATAAATAGGTATCTGTTTTCTCAGGTGACCAGCTTCTCACTCTAGTTTTCCCTGCCAGTCCTAATAGAAAGTAATTATTATGATCTCATCCATTTCCTTTTCCTCACCTTCCTATTTTCCATTACACAACTATAATTATTATTGATTATACCTAATTAGGATTCATAGTGCTTCAAAGATTTAATACTTGGTCTTTGCCTCTAAAAGGTGATAATCTTGCATTTAGGCTTAATATCATGAGTAATACAAGAGACAAGGGGACAATCAAACGCAAGGACAAGAGCGACCACTTCAAAAACACATGATATTTTCCTTAGTTTACGAGATGGTTATCTGTAATTTATTAAAGTCAAAGTTCAAAACATTTTCATGACTAGCATATGGAAGGGAATAGTACTCAGGTGTGAAGCTTATTTATTTATTTATTTATTTATTTATTTATTTATTTATTTATTTATCTTGAGGGTAGCAGTATTTATCTGTATAAAGCATATGCACTTCACTGGTCCTCTAAATTTCTGGGCTTGCTTACATACTAGGGACTCCCTTTTTCCATTGTCCAAAAAGGTACCCAGTGCGTCATGATTCTTTGTAAACAGGCATTTTTAGATGCCTGTCCCTTACCTATTTGCAGCTATTTGTTGTTATGTTCTCTTCAGTTAATTTCTGCATTTTCTTCTATATTCAGGTCTTTGTACACACTTTATATATAGGGTCATGTGATACTGAAAAATGACAGGACTTTTTATATTCCATTCCCATTGTCTTCCAAACTGGATTCTCCTCTTGAAAATACTAGGAGTTGTGTGTATTCTCATATTATGACTTCATCTAGGAAGTCATATGTCATTGTTAACGTTGTTAACATTTTGCCTTATCTTGAAAAAGAGAGTCTAAATAACCTGATTCTTGAGTACCTGAGGAAAAAAAAAAAGGATTTCGTAGCTGAGTTAAAATTATGTCATCTCTGGCTTGGTCTTTAACATGGAAAATTTTGGCCTGATAAATCAAGGCCCAGGACTGAAAGACTTGCCAGAAGAGTATGAAGGTTTACAAATTGACTTTGCCAACAGGAAGTTGGTACAAGCCACAGCTCACACAGGAAGACCATGTGCTCTCTGATGGAAGAGTCAGTGATGTCATAGGAAATGGATTGGGAATTAATAAAAAAATGCATAGGTCAAAAGGCCTCTGTAGTCATGTTTTGTCTTCAGCTTCCAGATCCATTGTCTTTCATTCTGCTAACTACAAGTGAGCAGTCTTTGCAAGCTAGAGCTACTTGCACTATGAAATCATGTATGCCGTTGGTTGCTCTGAGTCTTTGTCTGTTACACATTCTATTGCTGTACTTCTGTGAATACTATTACCATGCCATGGCGATCCCAAACAGAAGCCACGTGCTTTTGTTTTGATAATGACTTTGTGGGCATTGTGGGGACTGTGTTGGGAGGCATTATTAAACTCTATCCCAGTCAAACAATTGCAAACTGGTGAGTAGAGAAGTGCCTGAAATGTAGATATTCTTAATACACTGCATTTCAAATTAAGTATTTCAGATATGATTCCAGGAATGTTTGCTATTTTGAAATAAAAGGGAGACATTGTTTCAGGTGCTAGGAACTGACTATTTATAGAAAGTGAGTTGTTTATTTCCTTGTAGTAGATTTCAAATTTACCATAAAAAAAATGTTATAAATAGTGAACAGAAATTGTTAGCTGACTATTCCTTATAGTGTTAACTGCTAAAGTAATGGGAAGTCACCTGCTTCTGCATTTGAAAGGGAAAACCCTGTGCAACCCAGGTGACATGAGAACACATCCTGCTTTGACTTCTCACTGCTATGCAGAGTGAAAGGAGGGGCTTGGGAAACAGTCAGGGAATACCTCTGGAACTATCTAGACTCTGATTGACTGGCAAGTGCTCAGTGCCAAGACACACGTCCCAGTTCTGGGACAGCCGGAGGAGACTTGTAAATATGCAACAATAAACATCAGCTCCTTCTGCTGAGAAAGGCCACAGTTAAACAGTTTCTCTGTGGCCTTCTCTTGGTCCTTCCAAGTGTCTATCAGAAAATTAATATATTTGTATTAAGGCTTTCTCTGGAAGCCCCAAGAAGGTGTTCTTGTGTTGATTTTTATGCCACGAGCAGTCATAACTCTTGTTCTAGTAAGCTTACTAAATCTTCTTGCAAACATTTTTTTAGTTATCTAATAAGTGGGATTTTATTTTTACAAATTAAAGAGTGTAAGTGATTGAAATGATAATTCATTATCAAGTGAAATCAATTAGTCTGTCTAGTAGGAATTTAATTCAATAGATACATGCAGCATCTCCATGTTACCCACTCACTGTAGCTCATCAGTAGCTGCTGGAAAGAAACACAAGATAAATCTTTCACTAACTTTCACTAAATCTTTTTGTTCACGTCACCAAAGTGAAGGCATTTTAGATGAATTGAGTGAAGCAACTTCCAGACTCTAAAATATTTTAAAAATCATTTGCATTTACACAAAATGTAAAAATAGATTGCCACCTGGAATTTATTTAACTTGCACATAGAAGAGTCCTTCTTGATACCATATGACAACTACCTCTCAATAGAAGAGTGTAAACAGCTAGTGAGAGATGCTGACTTGGCATAAATAAGGACCTGGTGGATCAGGCAGAACTGGGCAGAGTATAGCTATTGCAAGGGCTAGATGAACTAGAATGACATCTGCAAAGTACCTTGAAAAAAAAAAGAGGAATAAAATAGATTTTGTGAAATTCATGAATACAAGTTCTTCAGGAGTGATGTGAAAGATACTCCTGGTCTGAACTATCATTAACATAGGTGCAGGCAGACATTGCTTAGAATCAGGAAGGCTGCCTGAGATGGAGCTGCCCTAATCAGTCATCTGCTTTGGATTACAGGTTACATTCTCAGATTCCATCTTGGACCATTAAAATCTTCTCACTGAAGTTTTGTTACAAGTATTAGTTGATGGTGACACATTTGTTTGATTTGCTGGACAAAGTTTTCAAAATGTTTTTGCTCAGTCTTTGGTATTTGGACTTTTAATCTACAGTCAAATTTACAAAATGTATTTCCTACATCCAGTCCAAGGTAGGGAGAGTAGGGCATAAGAGAGACTTCCGATTTTAGGTAATTTTTTCACCTTTAGGGAGTTCTCACATTGGAGGGGAGTATCCTTTTATGGGATCACATTAATGTTTTTCTACTTCAATTATTAATAGGTCCTTATTAAATTCTTATTTAATTAAGCTTAAGATACTGATACTTTTAGGAGTAGAGTAGGTACACCTTTACCAATCTCTTTGACGTATAAGGCTAAATATACTACTGGTTGATTTTTACTTTCTTTTAACCAAGAATTAAGCTAGCATGAGTAGTTTATCAGAAGTAACCAGGTAACAGTGACAGTATTTTTTCCAAAATCTGTAATGTGGTAGCAGACCTTTTTTGGGTGCTGTCTTTGAAGAACTGATCTGTTGCAATTGTTATTTTGTTTCTATATTTTTTCTAAGAAGTCATTGTTATTGTGGTGAGAATCAAATGATTCTCTGAGAAAGGAGACCATAATAAAAGCATTTTCTTTGGTTATTCTTTTCACTGTGGTTTCAATTGCTGTATCTGTATGACAAAATTTGTGTTTCACAGAATAGATCACTTAATTGGTCATCTTTTTAAAATGTTAAGCCGGAGTTTTTAGTCTTATGCATAGTTTCAAGCATATAAGTTCTAGAAGTAAACCAATAGTAATTGCTGTAAATCTAAATAAAAAAATTGTATATTAGAGTTATGTTCAGCTTATGAAAACTTGCTGAAGATGTAGATGGAAATTTTAGTTCCTGAATAACCATTTTGTACATCAGTTTTGAAAACATGTAAGTTAGTGTGAGAGTATGATTTATTACAGTATAATGTTCTATTGGATAGTCTAGAAGTAGCTCACAAAATGAAGATATAAGGAAGTTATTGACCATCAGCAGCAGTAAATTTAGCTGCGCTACACAGTGCTTATGCCTAATATATGCAAGTAGCTCACATCCAAGAAATGGCTCTTGTTCCAAGTCATTGAGAAATCTTTGTTTATATAAATTAGCTAGTTGAGCCACCCAAGCAAGTTTTGTTTTTTTTCAGATGCTTGGGGGGAAAAAAGGAGACAAAACAGTTATTTTTATTTCCAGTTACCAACCTCTCATGTGTTATCATTAAAGAATAAGCCTACCATGAGCAGTATTGCTCATCAGTGCCAGCTGCCTCTTCCTGAGCCATTTGTGTTCTTCCTTATCATTTTCTGAAAGTACATTTTCTCTCATCCTACTACTATCAAGTGCTTTGGGATGAATCTTCTTTTGGAACTGTGAAAATGGTTTGGCTATAAAGTAGAAGATGGAGTTCTGATGCAATGCCACCTAATCAAGTCCTGAAATAATTATCACAGGACTGATTTCAGTGCAGTAAGCTATCTGCAGAAATGATAATAGGTGTTGCTCAAGCCTGGCACACCTAACTTCATGTTTCCCAAGCCATATAAATAAATAGTCTTCTTTGTGTATCCACACCTCTCCTGTCACACCATTTCTGAGCAAAGAAGGGTCCTTCATCTAGATTAGCAAATAGATTGAAGCAGACACCCTCCTATTTTCATAACACTAAGTATAATTTTGCTATGCTTGCAAGTGGAAAGTATAATTACCATTATTCTCTGGTCCTTTAAGTGACATTGCTGTTACTGGTTCCCAAGCTTCATTTTAAGGAACCTGTTTTTATCCAATACCACAAAAAAAAATAGCTACTTTAAACTTCAGCTCAGATAATTATGCATTTTCTCTAACATTAAATTCACCCTTCTATTATTAAATATTATTATTAATAAACATATTTTTAGGAAAAATAGTCTAATAAATAGTTGATTCTGTACTTAATAATTTGTCTCTAGTCTTTTCAATGCACTGAGCATGCTCTACAGATAGTATATGCTATGCTTTTCATTTTCATTCTTCATTAGCACTTCAATTTTGTATGATCCACTGCATTCCTTCATGTCAAGTAAACAATTTTTGAAAAATTCAGTTTTTTCTCCTTCTAAGCTACAAAATAATATCCACAGGTCATAGTTGATCAAGTAGGAAGTAGATCAGATTACTGAGATGTGTAACAAACTCCCCAGCATTCCAAATAAAGACTAATGTGTCATCTAGAGCTTTGGAATAAAGCAAATAATTTGCTTTACAGACTGTTGATGAACTTGAAAAAAGTTTATGGCTTAGAATTATCATCAGTTCAGTGTGAGATTCTGCAGCACAAAGCCAGGAAAGAGCAGATATCCTTAGGGTGCTGCAAGATCTGTTCCAAAAATTAATTGTAGGGTAAGTCTAATGAAACTGTTGAAAACAGGATATGATGAAACATGAAGCACTCCTTTGGCTCCCTCACAAAACCCTCCCTCCTCTTTCTATATTTTCTCTCAAAATAAATAGCTGTGGCTGGGTTGAAATCAGAGTGCCACTAATGCTACACTTTCCATTTTAGTTTCTGGGCTTCTGTGGTTGTTAAATACTGGAGTCTGAGCCGTAATAGATGCAATTTTCAGCGATCTCCCATTTTCTTTCCTTTTATCCTGATTTTGGAGATTATCTCAGTTATCCATCATGTATGTTTTTTTAGACAGAAATTCAGGGCCTTAGTGGACCCCTATTTCTGTAGGACAGTGTGGATTAAACCTGCTCCCGTGTTGCAGTAATAAACTCATGGTTGCACTGTTCCAAACTTCACCATAGTGAAAATTATCTAGTTCAGTAATGCTGCAGCCTGTGTTTCTCAGTCTTGCATTGCAAAAATTAAAGAAACAATTGAAAAAAAATTTAAAAAAACATTTCACAATTTCAAAGGTTTTTGATATACAAGAGGATGGTCAAAAGAGTCTGACTAAACTGAACACACCCAGAAGTTTGTGCCTTGAAGTCATTCAAACACACTTTTTGTTGTAGCAATAAGTGGAAAACAGCAATAAGTGGAAAGCACTGTTCTAATTTATTATTATTATTCACATTTTTAGAATACATTGTTGTTTAACGGTGTGAAATGTCCCTCTCAACTGCTTACAGGAATTTCAGTTTGTCATTTGCACAAGTGGCATTGCAGGTCAATAGCAGCAGCCTGGCCGACATCCTAAACCAAAGCCATGGAAATCATTAGATTTTGGTCTAACCCCAGTGTTGGTGTGAGGGATTTCTACAGCAGCAGAACCAGCAGTTCTTCCCTTTAGCTGGGAAAGCAAAAACACTGAGAATCCAGGATTGCAAATTCAACCATACAAACCTAGGGGAGTGGAAAAATAATAATCCTTGTTCTCAGTACTTAAAATACTGACAATATTTTCCTTTTTTTTTTGTGGGGGCGCCAAAAACCTATCAGTTGGATGTCTCAAAATGACTTTGTCCAGAATTTCTATTAATTTTTTCTCATCTCCACATCATATGCATTCAGCTGCCGCAGCACAGTGAGACACGTGTATCCAACTAGCTTGTTTCCACAATGAGGGAATTGGAATCAAGGTTTCTGTTAATGAAAAGGCCAGAAAATTTGTGGTGTGTCTCCACTAGTGACAATATTAATTCATAATAAATTAAGGGCCATCCCACTTCCCTAGGGTTCCAGGTCAGTGTCAACCTTTGAACTGTGTGTTGAACCCTTCCAAGGAAGTGGCCCTCTACAATGAAACATCACTTAAACTTTTCTTGAATGTAAATTATAAATGTAAAAAACTTCAGGTACCTTGCAGCTAAGCACCTAGACATTACATTTGAGGTTTATTTTATATATATCTGAATAATAAAGAGTGAATTTCTCTACTCTGTACTTCCTAACAGCATATATTACAAACATGAATTATAATGGAAGTTAATTTTTATGCTCTGAAATTATAAACTCCCTGTTGTTGCCTATTAAACATTTAATATTGAGATAGGAGAAAAGGGCAAATTTAATTCAGAGGCTAGCTAGGCCAGTGATCATTTTGTTGGTCATCTCTGCCTTGCTCTTGTAACTTTCTGCATGGGGATTTATGTGGGGAGAAAATAGAAAGCTTATGACTTTCAAAGACCTCTAATTGCTCTTACAAAAAGCTGACGGGGAAAATTGCTGCATATGGAGGTGATGTCTGGTAGTATTCTCAGTCCTTTAGATCTATTTTAGGGTCGCTCAAACCTGAAGCTTTGACAACGTTAAGGTGGAAATTGAATATTGCTTGCAACTCTTACTTTGGGAACTCAATCCAGTCCAGTCAAATACTTGACTTTGTTGGCTCCTTTTCTCCCTTTTTACTTTTCCCATTTCAATGAGAAAAGACTTTTCAATTGAGACTTTTCAGTTATATGCTTCTGCCTTCTTAACAAGGCACAAGAGCTTGTCCAATTTAAGAGCTCTGCAGTCGTGGCATGGTAGTTTCTGTAGCTGCATGGTATGGTATGTCCTTTATGATTTCACACAGTTCAAATTAGATGGAAAGATAATCACCTGGGGAGCTTGAGAATGAGCTGGCTGGGCTTGATACACAGTATTTTATCTTTCTCCACTCATCTAGCCAAACAGATTTCAAAAGCAAGATTCAGGGAAAAAATAAGTAAACTGTTAACTTCTTCCTTCAATGTTTTAAATGCCTCTGCCATTTTCTTGTATTTTTAATTCCTAATTTGCATGAAATTTACATATATCTTCTTTCTAACACTTTTTTGAAGAGTGGTCTACTTCTGCTATTTTTTACATATCAATGGTATGGTAGCTTGTCCCTATAAAATCCTTCTGTGAGCATTTCATTAGAAGAAATAGGCCAAATTTTAATACACTCATCCTTGCCCATTCCAGTTCATCCACTCCCAGCTGTACATCTTCTAATGCCTACCTTAGTCATGCCAAGCTCACATTTTTCTCCACTGAGTGTTAGGTCCTGCTGGCAGACACTGCCTTGTCAGTTAAAAGTAGGGCTCATTCTCAGCTATAAATCTCTATGTTGTTCTAAGCAAGTGTAGACCTGTCCAGACCTGTCAGCGAGATCAGCTTAGACAGAGTAGTTACTGCATTCCTTTTGCTGAAAGCAAATATTTGGAACTTAGATGCCCTCATGTAACTTTAAAACTAGATACTCTAGAGTATAAACACATGCTAGAAAATCTCAGCTTTAGTGGATGATCAGTATTAGGTGTAGGATAGGCCTTGCCCCAGTGCATCTGTTTTTGGGCTTTTTGCAAAACAGGTGACTCTTCTTGTTTTAAAATTTAGAGTAAATTAACCTGAAAGTTATCAGAGGTTTAATGCTCACTCTTGAAGCATATCTTCTATCATTTATCTTGCAAGAGTCTGAATTGAGCACCTTAGTAGAAATATGTATTGAGATTATTCTTGTTGCAAAGGGTTTACTATTTACCAGGTGGAAAACAGTAAGAGAAGGGGAGCAGTATGTTCAGGTATTCCTGCATCTAATTTATAAACTTAACATAATATCTTATACTTTTTCATTGATTTAAAGTGCTGATACTTACAGAGTTAGCATTATTCAGACACAACCAACCAGAAACATTGAATTTAAATATGTGCTACACATTTGTATTTCAACCCATTTATGATTGAGTTTTTAAAATTTGCTACAGTAGAGGTAATTTTTTTCTTCCTTTAGGGATTTTGACTAATTAGATCATGTGTGTTTCCTAATATACTAGTTGCAGAATGAATAATTTAACCTCTTTACTCACTGTAATAGCTCTGGACACATATATATCATAATTGGCCTTCTGTTTTGCTTTTATTGATGTGAATCAGCTCATTTGGTGATAAAATTGAAAAGTGCAACTAGCTACAAATCTATTTAAATTACACCTTTTGACCCTACTCAGAATTATTCACTTTCCAATGACAGTAGTTCAATAGGCATCAGTATGATGTTGTGGAATGTCCTGATCTTTAAGATATGACACCATGAAATGTCACAGGTGTGAGAGGATCCTTATTTGGCTGTGTTGCTGTGGACAGATTTCAGTACACGATTGCAAAATTGCCTGCTGAAATCCTAAATGCTGTTTATCTAGCTAGTTGCCCTGTGTTTGACTGAATACGTGAACGTCACAATTGTTCCAAGATCTCATATTTTTTTTGTGAACTGTGGCCCTCCTGCACACAGATAATGTTTCCTAGAGAAAATTCAGTTGGATTTCTAAAGCATTCTGAATTGAATGGACCTGCGCTACAGTTTGTAGTGCCGCTGATTGGAGGACTTTATTTCTGCTATGATTGTAATACATACCTAAAATCCCATGACAGCCATGCTTTGCCTTTGAGAATGTCCTCTATAGACAATGATACAAGAATAACTTTCTCTGTCTCTCGCATACTATGTTCTCAATTATATAATGCTGCTGTTCTTCCTTGGTAATTAGGAACAGGTATTTGGTGAAAGGGAATGCTTGATTAAATTTCTCTTTCAAGTAAAAAAGTAGCTTGCTATTTCCTGTACTCAAGGCACTTGCTGTGGATGTCAAGATTTTTCATTTGTGGGGTATTGGCTATTTGCAAAGAGTGTGTATAAACAGATATATTTCCTTCAGGTGACATTTTCATTTGAAGGGGGAAACAACACATGGTCATTGATGTTTTACCAACATTTAAACATCACAGAGAATTTAAGTGAAAGTATAATCCCTTATCACAAATGAAATGAGGATTACTGTGGTGGAAGCAGAAGCATAATTGCAAGTTGTTGCCCAAAAATATGTTACCAAATATTTTTTCAGCATTAATTGTTTGAGGTTGTAGGAGATAGTAATAATATTTTCATGGTAAAAAAAAAAAAAAAACAATTTTGATATCAAAGAAGCATATTTTGTATGCCATCATCTTCTCAGTTAAAGGAATATAAACCTGAAAAAAATCTAAGTCCCGGTGAATACAGATGAGAAGAGAGATGATGGGCACTGGAGAGAGGTGAAGCTTTGGGAAATTAGAACTGCTGAGTGTATGTATCTGACATTAGATACCTACATCCACAGGGGTGTTCCAATAAGGTTATGTGGGGTTTTTTTAGAGGTCCTAAGATGATGTGGTTTCCACAGACTGTATGAATTAGCTATTTTTTTTACAAATGAGTTCAGACTCCACAGATGCATTCCCATCTAAGAGTATGTGAATGCCAGATATATTAGTTCAAGTCCTTTTGCTTTCTAGAATATCAGAGAAATATCTAGAAAATCTAGAATATCTAGAAAATCAACAAAGAATCAATATATGCGCTACTGCCTATGACCGATCTGTCACATGGTGGGTTGTACTAATCCATAGCAGATTTCAAAGCCCCTAGCCATTTTTCTAAATCGTTCATAGGCTGGTGTTTGCAGTTAAATTCTAACAGTAGAGAAAGGATGTTTTATTTTCTAAATATGGTATCTCTTTCCACAGACTTACAGAGCACTAAAAATTCATCTTGATTTCAGGATCCAGACAATATGCATATATGCCACAAACTGAGGAAAGCATAGATTTCTCACTAAGTGACTCACTTGCTTGGCCAGTCTTGTCTGTGTAATGCAGAATTGTCATATTGTTACAAAGTGACTCTCCTACAACCTTCCCAACAAACATAATCATGCTATTACTGTTTACTCTGACAGCAGCTTCTTTCCATCCAAGAAGCTCAGCAAATTTCACAACCATTAAGCCTCCCAATGAAATAGTTAAATGTCATTATCTTATTTTCTAGATGAGGCGTATAGAAATTAATGACTTGTTAGAGTCATACAGGAAATTTGTGACAGAGCAAGGAAGAGATGGCAGCTCTTTCAGCTCTCATGCCTATTTTTTCATTTTCAAAATTATTCTTTTTTTCCTCAAATAAAAGGTACTCCTGGTTTTGGAACAGCACTGTAAATTGATGAACTGAAAGGCTCAATTATTGAATAAGTAAAAGGAAAGTACCAAGATTATCTCTGATACTTTTCTAGCAATATAATAGATGAACTGTGCTATTGTTGGCATAGAATTGCTTTTAAGTAGAAATACACTAGAATGCAATCATCCTAGACCTCAATTTGAAGAATATGAGAGAGGGAAGAAGGACCCCAGAAGTTTGATATAGCACCAGAAACCTGGTGAGAAGCACAGAAGAAATTATTCTGGTTGATCTGCTATTATGCCTTAAGTGTGTTGATTCATCACTGGGATTTTTGATTTGTCTGTGGCTGAATCTCAGTATTTCTGTTTAAACTGAGCAAAAAGCAGTGTTCCCTGTATGGGTCACACATGAGGTTCATTTAAGTTTCTCACACCTAAAGAAATCCCCATTAAGCCCACTAACTGTTCTGATACACAAACACAAGGAAATAAGATGTGAAATTCATCAAATTAGTGCTTAAATATAAAATGCATCAGAGATTTTGTTTTGAAAGTTACTGTAAAAGTGAAATACTTTAGCATGTGTATTTTAATATTTTAATTTTTTTAATTATTCTTGCTATTTTTTACTAATGCACTTAGCTATTCCCATCTATAGTGTACCACTGTCTACACAGGAGATATTATGCTATGAGTATATATGTGTGTGTGTGTGTGTGTATTTATATAGATTGTATTACATTAATTTATGAAACTTTGAGCTCAGTTATATTGTAGGAAAGGATGGTGGAGGGTTTTAAATGCAGGAGTAGAAATAGAAAGGTTTGTGTCCTGAGAGAAATATGTATGAATCTTTGAAAATAATTACTGCATGTATTTATTGTTTGGATATTATCCTGCCAACCTGCTTAGGATTAAATTAGAGGAGTCCCTTAGGAGGAATTTCTGGCAGAGGTGAAAATAAAGTAGAATCCTGTAGATAATCAAGAGTCCTAATCAAAAAGTAAGAAAGCTGGGGATCATGCTCAGCCTGACTGACCTGGACTGATGAAGTTTCTTCTTCTAGTCAAGGTTAGGGTGGAAGATGATACTTAGGAAATCTTAAAGATGCTGGCCTATGCAGAGAAAGGGGTTGAGTGAACTTTTCAGGGAGTGTCACTGAGTGCTGACAAGGACTGACGCATACCATGAGTGGCAGCAGACTTTCTATATGACCTTGGCCGAGGCACTTAATCCCTCTGTGACTTGGTTTCCTCATCTGCAGAATTGGGTATAAACAGGAATACTTCCCTGCCTCTCAGGGAGCTGCAGGGATTACTTTGTTACTGTTTGCAAGGTGTGTTCAGAGCCAAACAGGAAAATGCTGTGGAAGTGTTACTATTTGTTGCTGAAAACCTGTACAGTATCAAATGCCTTGTTTATCATGTCCTGGAAATATAGTATTATTAAGTGGTTATTCCTTGAGAATCCGATACTGGAAAACACATGAGCCCATCATATCTTCTCTCTTTGCTCTGCTTCCTTTCTATTCTCTAGTAGTTGTGCACATGTAGTTAGGCAAAATTAGACAACCTGTCTTCCCATAAAAAGTATGCCTAATTCTAGGATGACAGCTTTTTGGCTTCTGTAAATGGTAAACCTGGGGCTCCTCAAATCTACAGTCACATTTTTTTACCTAGGACCAACCTGTATGGATTGACATAAAGATAAGTAATCTACTCCTTTAGTCACACTTTTGAAGATAGCAAGTGTTTTGAATAGCAAGTGTTTAGAGTTGATTTTGAATTCCAAAGGAATGTCCTGGTAAGGACATATCCCTTTTGACCTGAGAGATTGAAAGAAAATCTTAGAAGCTGCAGCTCTATGTTTATTAATAACAGATCCATGCCTTTTTTTAATCACATAGTGGTGCAGGTCTCATGGGTCTCCATTACAGATATGCAATGGTGTGTCCTCCAAATTAGCCAAAATTCAGTTAGCCTAAGCAGCCAAAATTTTTCAATGACTGAGCGTACATCAACAAAAGGAGATTGTAAACCCCAGTTTTGTATCCTATATCTATGCTGATTTTGAGCCAGTACTGTTGGATTGGCAGAAACTCTAAAGCTGAACTTACATGTCTGAATCCCAGCTGCTCACTCATAAGTGGACCGTACATGCATAGATGTGTACTGCCTTAAGCCCACTATGCAGGAGAATTCTCCAGGTCGCAGGGACTTAGAAATAGCCTGTAAACATATTTCAATGATACTTGAAGTATTCTGGATCTATAAATACAAATGACAGTCAAAAATAATTTTTCAGTAATACCAGTAGGTGATGCATGTAAGAGAGACCATTTAACTTCTTAATGACTGGGAAAATAGTGAATTTTCATCGTTAATATTAAGGCTCCAGTTTTCTTGTGGACTGTATATCTTGGTAGGAGGATCCCTCTACTACCACTTCTTCCATTCCATTTACACTTTAAGTTTACTGAAATCTGAATATAGTGTCTGGTAAATCACTAACAAATGGTAGTCACTGTGGCTTGTATGAAGTATTGCATATGTTTTCAGCCACACCCATGCACTCACCTTAAAAGCACATAGGGACAATACCACTTGTTAGCTTGCACAATGCATGAGATAACGTGATGCAATGTTCATATGTCATTGTTCTTGTATGTGCTGTTCCTGTCAGGTGTTTCTCCTGAGCAGCACGTAAGTGCCTGGCACCCATCAGCTCTGCACAGTCTTGTTCACCCTCATCTCTACTGGTACACAAAAGGTTCAGTAGAAGTAATCCATTTGATCACTCCCTTTCTACTCTTATGTTAAGTCAAGGCAAACCCTTTTTTTTGCTCCCTAATTCTCATGTAAGGCTCCCAGTGACATCATCTATCTAGGACTTTCGGGGTGTGGACCATTTTGTTATTTATAGAGTTGCTTATTTTTACACAGATTTTGGCAGAGTTTAAATCAGACAGGAAGAGTGCTAAGATGAGCAAAGACAAGAAATTAAAGACAACAAGGAGTTGTATTTTTGTTATATGTTGGAAAGGATAATTTTCATATTTTTTCGCTAGAAAAACGTGGTTTGCTCAATTATCAGAGAGTTGAATGTTTATCAAGAGGACATTTAAGATTTCCTTGGGAGTGCAAAATATACTATGTAAATTTTAGTTGGTTTACAATTTTTAATGCAGTTTTTTCTGAAAAATAACAACATATCTAGAGTTATTTTGATCAATATGTAATATTACTGTAGGATATGTTAGTGTATTTTCAAGAAGGTAATCTATTTATTGAGCATAGGAAGCAAAATGTTCCATTATAAATAAAAAATGTGGCAATACTTCAAGTCCTTGGAAACAGGATGTAAATATTGACATGCTAGTATAAGGCAGGAGATATACTGGTTCTGAAGGAAGACTAAATGAATCTGTCTTTTCCTTTAGTCATTATTATACAATTCACATAGCTGTTAAGAATCCTTACCACTAAATTTAGACTAGAATGTTTTTGAAAATAACTTCAGTTGAGTACTCTGGAGTTATACATAAAAAGTATGCAATGATAACATCCTCTTGTGACCCTAACACTGTACACTGAGAATGCCACTTTCATTTGTAGGTGAAATGTGGGATATTACAGAAGTAATTTTGACTATTCTCAAATAGTCAAAATAGATGTCAGGAGAAGAAATTTTATTTCTGTCATTTGTAGGGTTTATTCTTGGCCTTCCCTGTTTAAGCAAGGAAGAAACAAAGAAAAGGACTGGGAGAGCTTGGGAAGCTTGGCACTTAAGAGGAGTCAGGGATGTTCAGAAATAATTGTGATTTTTTTGAGAACTATGAAAAATAGTGCTTGGAAGAAATGAAGTTTCTTTCCTTCCCTTCCCACTCACTTATACTGTTCCATAGAGTCAGTTTGGACTACTTAACCAAAGACATGGATTGTTATAAACTCAGCTCTTCATATCTGTAAGAGCATTTGTTATGTACATTTTCTCTGAAATCATTTGGGACTGGCTACTGTTACAGCATTCATTGTGTTCAGCACATGTGAGGTGTCTGAGCAAAGAGTTTGCCAATTCTCCTTCCCAGGCCAAGACTCAGGGGTGTATCGATTGCCTATGGGAAACATCAAAGCAGTTGGATAAGGATACCAGACCCTGATGAAAACAACACCACCTACCACGTTATTTACACATGTATGTTGGCTTTAGTTTCTTAGGCTTTCTAACGTTTCCAGTTGTAATTTGAACTGCCAGATTAAAAATAATCTTTGGCTCAGTTGTTGCAGAGAGCAAGCAGTAAACTGTTAAGGGTCATGAAAGTGGATGAAAGTCCTGATGTCAGTGAGGAACAAGGAAGTGGGCTGCTTGCTCTGATTTGTTTTAAACAGCTGTTAGTAGAAACAAAGTAGTACTGGAAACTCTGTCAGGGTTCAACAAGATAGTCTTTTGCTTATGTGAGTAGCTGTCTTCCCCTGTGTCCATCACGTGCCCTTTAAAATTTTCACCCACTACCCCACTGCCCAGTAGGTATCCCCTTCCTTTCAGTGACCTGGACTCTGGACTCTGTGCCATGTTCCCTGGCTTTTTCCTAAAATGAATTGGCCCACTGTCAGTGGCACAGATCTAATGTGATTATTTAAAAGAAAAGCCAGCTAACTCTATATGGGCTACTTATAATGAGAGATCTAAAAAAAGAAGGCTAGTGTTCCCACGGGAATTTGCATTGAAGGTATTCCAAGCACCAGGGAATTCCATGTGCACACAACGTAGTGTTGTTCTGCACAGGAGTTTCAGTACATAGCAAACTTTGTAATCATGGTTTCACTGGAGTCGGGAGTTTACCACTTGTTCAATTGATATTTAAATTATGATCTCAAAATTGTCCTTTCAGGTGTGTAGACCTGAAAATGACTTTTTTTTTTTTTTTTAAACAGGCATTTTGTAGTACAGGTAAATTAATACTGAATCAGTCTCCTAGGTTGGATTCAGTGGGAATACTGTTCCTTTGAAATAAACCGCAAGCAGAATGTTGTGTAAGAGGGACGCAGGTTTACAACTCTCGCATTGTAAACTAATGGTTTGAATCTTTACCAGCTTATTCACAGTAGTATTTTACTAGTGCTGCAGCCAACAAAAGCATATTGCTTGTGTTATCTATGCTTCTTTATAACCATATTACTGAGATTACAGCAGTTCATTGCCTGACAGTTATCTATCTGACTGTCAAATCAAATGTTCATGGAGTGCTCACTGCTGCTCAAAGTAGCCTGGAGAAATAGTTCTGATCCCTCTGGTTACCTCTCACTATCTCCTAGTTGGTTGTGAGGGAGGTCTTGCAATAGCATTTGCAAGATCCCATCTCTTTGGTTATGTGTTTCTGGTGTGAGCACTTGTCATTCCTTTACTGTGTAATTTATTTGATGGTGTTACTGGTATGCTATTGCATTTGTGGTGTGCAGCATGATTCTGCATTGCTATTTATAACATTGGTGTTAATGGTAAGTTTGGTGGTATAGTAAAAGAAGAAAGATTATGATCTCTTCCCCAATGGATAGCAGCAGATAGGAAATAATGTATTTCATAATGGAACAATGTAAATAAAATGCTACTCATTAATTAAAGGTAATTAACTGAAAGAGAATACAGTTAGTTAAATGCACTGAATCTTAAAAATATCCAGTGTTCTTAAAATACTGTGAGCATTTTGAATTTAAATACATTTTAAATGCATGAACATTAAGGAATTCAAGAAATTCACAATTCTTGTGAACACTCTTTGGTTAAAGGATTTCCTTTATCCAAAGACTAATTAACCATTAACCATGGACTCAGAGATTCACAGAATTCCCTGGTTAAATAGGAATATCTGTCATATTGTTAAGGTCTTTGAAAGTGTCCAGGGGAGGGCAACAAAGCTGGTGAGATGGCTGAAAGCAATGTCCCATGAGGAGCACCAAAGGATTTTGGGCTCGTCTAGTTTGGAGAAAAGGAGGCTAAGGGGTGACCTCATTGACATCCACAACTTCCTGAGAACGGGAACTGGACAGGGAACTGCTGATGTCTTCTGCCTGGTATCCAGTATAGGATGTGTGAGAATGGTTCAAAGCTGTTCTGGGAGAGGTTCAGAGTGGGCATTAGGAAGCATTTCTTTACTGAGAGGTTGGTCATGCACTGTAACATGTTTCCTAGGGTGGTGGCCCCAGGCCTGTCAATGTTTTAGAGGCATTTGGATGGGCATGAACTAGACTAATAATTGTAGACCTCATCCCACTGAAAATATTCTCTTCTGTTTTATATGCCATTCAGCTTTTGGAGTCCTCCCAGTCTCCAGTAGCAACATTGTGAAAATGTTTCTGAAGAGTCAACAACAAAAAAAAAAGGTTAATTTTGATTGCAGGTCAGTTGCAATAACTTCAGATTCTTCCTAAAAGGTGCATGAGAACATGAGAAGAAACAGCCTCATTAATTCTTTGCTCTGAGAAAATGCTTGGAAGTATGGCAACCATTAGAATTTTCCAAGTCTTTTCCAACTGCAAAAAAGGAGTAGAAAAGTGAGAAAGCAGCAGCAGAATACTCTGTGGTAACAGATTAATAAAACTAATAATGAATATTTTACTGGAATTGTTCATTAAATATTAGTAAGGAGTTTTTTTATAGCATAATTCTGATTTTAGTCAACATACTGGTTTAGGCTAGAAGCCTTCAGAAGCCCTGCCTGTGCCAGATGCCTCGATAAAGGTCAGAGGGGCGTGACTCACCTGTGAGGAGTGTGTTGTCACCGTCAGCTTTGGGCAGGACAGTCCCACCTGTGGTGTCCCAATTTCCAGGGCAGCTGCACAGCTGGCCCGGATTGGCCGCGCTCGCTCCCTCCTTGGCACGGATTGGCCGAGCCTTCCTCCTCCTCTGTCTCATCTTCCTGGGGCACCGGCACTGCCCGGCTGCAGCTCCTCCACACTGACCACAGAGGGACCGGAGGATGCCCACGCATCAGCACTCAGTCGATAAGGTGTGTTGGTGGGGATGTGGTGGACTGGGTGCACACTAACTGGTGATGCTTATTCTCAAAGGCTAAAGAATAAGTCTGTGGAGAAGGAGAAAAATACTCATAAAGAATAGGAATAGAAAGGGGTGTACAGGAGTCAAACTGCTGGAAGGATGGACTTGCAAGGACTGTGTTTTTCAAATTATGGAAAGGTGTTTATCATATTAATTAAATGCTATTTGTTTAAAAGCTTTTAAAAACCACTTTTGTCTCTATTCAGAAGTTTGCCCAAGGCTTTGAAGGAGCAAACCACCAAAGTGGCTCTTCCTGAGTCCAGTAGACTTTGAATGCAGTAGCTAACTAGCACTCAGGGGTTTAATTGTTGCCCTAAAGTATTAAACTAAATAGGAAAGAGGTTTCTTAAGGTAGCAGCTCAGTTGTTGGAAAGGTGAGGACCATGTAGACTCATAGGGGAAAGGTTTGAATCTATGATTAAAAAAAATTAGAATTTTTCCATCAGATGAAGGAACTGAGGATATAGTTGATTTTTCATAATTACATCCAATTGGAAGTTTGCAAATAATATTTATTTGCCAGAATTCCCTATGCTTCTATGTTATAAATATTTACTTTTTGTTGCTTTACTGTTTTCATGGAGAAAATGTAAAATATGTGATGCAAGGTAACATGATTGCATTGAGTATGTATTGGAACTTGGAGCCCATGGAAGTTTTCTGCCTCAAGTCTGGACTTGGAATTTTTTAAGATGCTAATATCTCTCTTTCTCATCTAAAAGCTAGTTACAAAAGATGACATGATGTGACTCTTAGAATACCTATTGAACTGCTAAATCAGAGAGCTGATGCAAAGGGAAGGCATCTCAGCCATGTTTCAACTCGTTGTACTTCTATTTTTGGCACTTTTCTAGCAAGGAAAAGAGGAAAGATTTCAGACTGGCTTTCTTTCATGGCATAGTGCAGTTCCAGACAATTTTCCAATCCTAGTTAAACTAGGACTTTGTGCTTTGAAATGGAGCATCTAATTAGAAACAGACTTTTTTTTCCATCTCTTCATGAGTCAGACAGAGATTTCAACAACACACAGAGTGGTTCATATTAAATCACTGTTTACCGCATCTGTTGATATAATAGCACCCACATGCTGTATTTAAAACTTAATTAGAGGTGGGCACGTCAAAATCGTCACAAGAGATTGGATAACCGCACCCAGCGTGCTGATACCAAAACATGATGCTCACCAGGATCCCATTGAAGTGATACTTTGATGAGGCTTTGGAGGGGCACAGACTTCATCTGCTTTAAAGACACGATAACTTGCCTCTATCGCTTTCCTGATTGCTGCTCCGAGTAGTTGTGACACTATGCAAACCTTCATCATCCTACTTGGAAATCTTTCAGCATTTCATGGTCACCTGTTTTATTATTTGTTGACTCAGTGGCTTTTTAAAAAGTTGAAGTTCAGAGTTAAGTACATGAATGTTCAGAGTTGTCTATTTTTCCCATTCTTCCAGATGCTTCTGTTACTTATTTCATTAGCACATACAAAACCAAATGTCCTTACACAGTCTTGCATGAATTAAGATACACAGGTAGATGACACAAGTTGAATGCATCTCTTACATTGTGTTTGAAATGCTTTTAAAAATCCCACGTAAATATCTCCATTCTCTTACTGTCTGTTGTGTCACACAAGGCAATCCTGTAGCAAACAGCATGTAAAATAGCATTATTAAATACCTCTGGAGATTTAACAGTTGTATCAGCAATTTTGTAGCTGGAAGAGCAAGTTGTTCATAAGATGTAATGGCCTTTTAAATTATGTAGTGCCGTAGTGGAATGTTTAGACTTTGAACATAGGCTGGAAAATCTGGTATTAAACACCTGAGAATACTATTGAGAAATGTTTCATTTCTTTCTTGGAAACAGTTTACTATCATTGTCCATGCCTCAAGTGAACTATAAAGAAAATACCTTTTTCTTCATGGGCAATCCTGGAAGACTTTACTTCAGTCTTGTCTCTTAGTTATTTTTTGTGAATTTCTGTACTGTTTGTAGTTTATTTTTTACTAATAGGAAGCATGCAGAAGTAATTTAGTATTTTTAAACTGCTTAGAATTTCTAGAGGACTTTGCAGAAATCTTCTGTTATGTCCTTCAGGAAACAAGTACTTAGAAAATCTTTAAGAGTACTCTGGGGCATTAAACTAGATTTCTTGACCATCCCTTGGAAGTGGGAGTAGGGAAAGCAGAGGAGAGCATGCTAATCGTGGTTATATCTACAATTTGACAGAGCAAGGATTCCCTCTGAGTTCTTGTACAGCCAAGGGGCTGAGCTAAATTGGCCAGTGCAACAGTGAGGAACTTTGTTTTAAGGACTTTTCTAGTTCCAAGGTGTAATGCAGCAGACATGGCTGTTAGTAGATTGCTGACATGTAACCTGAAAATTTAAACTTCTATTAATAATTCAGTATTTTTAGATTATAATATTTGTGTTTCTTATTGCACTTTTCTGCCAGTGTATATAAGTATTTTTTTTTTTCTTCAAAATACACGAATGCAAAGAAAGAGCAGCTTTCTAGGCTTGCTTTGTTTCCTGTCCTGGAGAAAAGCAGACATTTGCCAAACATATATGGCAACACCTTAAGAGATGTTACTATGATCTGTATTGTCTTTTTTGTTCCACAGATGGGGAGACACTCCTGCTTTGTTTTTTTGTTCTGTGGGATATTTTTGCCTGGAATCCTTGGTTTTCCACAGACAAATACCTCAATTGATTGTGATTCTCTGTTACCAAACTATGAAGCTGAACCACAGACATCTGCACCACCATACATTATTGCTGTATCTTTTGATAACTTTGAGCCAGGAAATGAAGTCCAAGGTAAACAATCTGAATGACATAAAATCTTTGTCTGTGTCTTCCAGAATTACCAGTCTTCATAAAATTCCACCCATTTCCCTCTCAGTCTAGATAATTTATTCTTTAACTTCAATCTTGTTCATGTTTACCTGAAATATTTTTTTTTATGTTTTATATCTGTATGTACATACTTCTATAACTGAAAAAGCAGGCTTTCTTTCTTTTTTCTTTATCTAATAAATATATCTTAACTTTATGCTGTAGTTTTGGTGACAAAATTAAAATCAAGTGGGAAAACTGGCCAAACTGGACTAATAATTAGTTGCTATTTAACTTTGTATTTGAGTATTTGCTGTTGAATCAGGCCTCTGCAATACAAAGGGATCCTACTCATTAGTTCTTCACACGCTGTCATCCTACAGGAAAATAAAAATTCAGGACGCAGTATGAGACAACTTAAGAGTGATACATTTTGAGTCACCCTTCTAAGAGCTGCATCCCACATTTTATCACATTGCAGGAGGTGGAGCTATTGTGGCCTTTTTATCTTCCTAATCCCAAATTGCTCTCTGGATGGAGCACCTTAGCAACCTTGTTTCTCCACAGTATGATGCCATCTCATGGTGCTGTCACACTTCAAGGAACTTGTGAATGCTTTTTTTTCTAGCCATTCATACTAGAAGAAGCATGGAAGTAGAAGAGAGCTGTGATCTGTCACATGTCTTTTGGATCCCAGTAGCTGAAAAAAAAAAGCATTATTCCCAAGTAGTTACTCTCTAGCTGGGATTCTGATTTACTTTAACCTAGTAGCATGGATGTACTTCCATGGAGAATGATGTATAGGGAAAAAAATGGAGAAGCTTTAGAGTCCTGTTACTGCTGCCCTTCTTGGGAAAACGTGTGAAGAGCTCCTTCAAGGATGGGAGGGCTCTTTAAATAGTCTTTAAATATTTAAAATACTGTTGGCAGAAAAATGGTGGATGGATTTAAGTACATGCAGACTGTTCAGAGTATTAAATGAGATTTATCATGACAAAATATTGATCCCATATGCTACTAACCTTTCCTTTTTTTTGTCCCTTTTTTCCCCTAATCATGGGGTTTTTAGCAGTAATTTGTCCATGCTCCCACCTGTAAGCACCCAGTATGTGGTCCCAGGGAGCTGCACTCGGTCCCCTTCCATTGAGTCTGTTGCAGTTCCACTGTGACATGCCATGTGCCACTCATACAGGTCATCCCTGCTGCATTTAGCTCTGCATTCAAGGGCTCCATGTCATTGCTTCCAGGAGACCTGGGGAAAATTAGTGAATTAGGCTGGAAGTTGATGACATATTATGCAGATGTTTGTAAATACTAAATTATCAAGGTATGATTAATCTTTTCCTTGAATTTTTTGTCAATCTCAGTTCATCTGTCCTTGTTTTTAATGATGACAGATATCTCTGTTCATAAACCATCATTCTAATTTTGTTTGCCAAAGTCTCTAATAATAGAATTAGCAGAGAAAAATTATATATATCATAGCAAATTTGGATATGCCTTTTGAAATCTGATTTCAGTTTTGATACACACAAAGCTTGAAACTGCTCTCCACCACATTTTTCTGAGCTCCTTCAGTAAAAAAATTCTAGTAATATTCATTAGCTCATATAATTATAAACTTTTCATTTTTAATGTACATAATGGAAGCCAAACTGTAGTTTCTATCTTTTCAGTTGTAATATATAAAAAAAAGTTTCTGCATTTCAGTCTTATACAAAAGCTAATCTTTTCTCTTAAAACAGAGATAGAAAGAAATGCAATTCCCTTTCTCCTGTAACAATTTTTACTTTGTAGGCCTAATTAGACAGAAAATAAATAACTTTTTGGTCAGCAGGGCCACTGCTGATTTGGTAGAGCAGAATCCCTTTGAAATTTTCAGTAAATCATAAATCTCATGTTACTTTACAGAGAAGCTCCTTTCTATTTTTTCCTTTACCTTTATTGTCATTCTCCTTATAATTAAGAAAAGTGTTTTAAATGTTCTTCTAGAACTGTACAGGGCTTAAAGTAATTTCTATATTGTGCAGAATTCTGCACAATGCAATCTTGTGCCTTGGAGCGAAGCAAATAACAAGGTATACATTTTGGCAGTTTTAGTGGTACATGAAATTTACCTTTCTCAAAATGCCTTTTTTCACAGTAACTCTAGAAGCACTTGGAGATGCTGGATTTAAAGGATTTAATCTACAAGCTCGAGAAATAGATGGAGATGTTCCTGTTGGTACTTTTAAAATTACGGATCCAAACACTAAAGGCTTGGAATGCCATAACATGACGGTACGTGTGCAGCCTTTGGAATACTTACTGAAGCTTGGGTTTCTTTGAAATAATACAAGTAGGGATCATTCTTATAAAGCAAAGCTATTTCATCAGTAGAGTTTGAAAGGTTAGGTTTTCTCAAGACCTCCATCTACCCTTTATATGTGGTATGAACCTAGTGTAGAAATTCCCTAGCTTTTTGTAGGAGGACATCAGTGTTACTTGTAGTAGAGACAGTTTCTGTAATAATATAGCTAAAAGTCACTCTTGCATCTTATATAATTATATGTGTTTCTTTTTAATTGCAGAATTCAGCAGTAAGTCATGCCAATTCAGATGTGAAACAGAAGGTTACAACAACATGGATTGCTCCACATGATGTTAAAGAGCTTCAATTTATGTAAATAGTTATTTTGTTTGTTTGGGGGTTTTTTTGCCTTGAAATTTTATTTCTGTGTTAAGATAGACCTGTGTTGCTGTTTCAAATATTCTTGTCCATCATAGTTTTTTTAATTGTTTGCCATAACTTCACTATGTTCATTAAATAATACTATTTCCATTTCAAGATATAATTGTCAAATTTTATGTCCTGAAGATCTTAATATATGTAAATAATTCCATTAAGCATAATGTTATTAGTGGATCTTCAAGTAACCTTTTTTTACACTTTGAATTCTTTAATTATAACAGCAATGGAATATGAATGTAATTCCTTCCCCGAAAAAATGAAATTCAGACTTTATTCAGTTATACCTTCATGTTGAACAACATTTTGAATACCTAAATATTTGATAGCTTGTATTGTTTGAAGTGCAGATTTATGATAGGGCCATCTTTGCCTTGCTTAATTATAACTTGAGGAATACCAAGAGCAGCAAAAGAATGCAAAACCACAATTGCTTCTACTCGTTGCCATGAGAATAAGTTCACCATTACAGATACAGATTATCAGAGCACATGGGACAGTTCTGATGGACATTTGAGCCAATGTTCCTCACTGGAGTCAGTGCTTGATCAAACAGTGTCTATTTCTCTTCTGCTTATTCTCAGCATCTGTTTTAGTTATCTTTAAAATTAAGCTGGATGATAATACAAGCCACTGTAAGGAAAAGTATTCTGTGAAACTTGTGCTGTATACACTTAAAACCAGAACAGAACCCTTCTTGGCTGGGCCAAAGGGGAATGAGAGTTTATTAGTATTTTATATTGGAATGCTTTGAGAGAAAATAAATTACTTTGTTTTCTTTCTAGTGCAACTGTTGTTCAAAATCTGGAGAACTTTTGGGTTGGAATTCAAAGCAAAACTCTCACTCTTACGCATTCTGAGTCAGTTAATGCAACTGGAAAAAGTAAAAGGAAGGTATGTTTTAGTGTATTTAAATGATAGAAATTAATACAGTAATTAAAGTTAAATTAAATCTTTGGCTTGATACAAGACATAGATGTCTTGTCATTTATTCATTAACTAAGGTGGCCAAAAATTGTTAGATGTTTTCAATAATTTTAACTTAATTGCCTAACCCTCTTATTAAAGTGATGAAAAAATAAAGTAAATATTACTTTTCTCCCACAGAAATGAGGAAAGTAATAATCTAATTATTGTGATCCATGCTAATTAGAGATCCATGTCTTACAGAAAAAAAAAAAAAAAAGACTAGAAAATTAGTTATATGGCAAACTATACTGTACTTCTGTTCTTAACTGCTGCCCCAGCACCTGAGAACTGTAACTGTAGCATATTCTTGAAAGGAGTTGGTAAAATTTTTTTACCAACAATTATGCTTTTATGAAACATACTAAACATGATTGGAAGCTCAAGTAAAGAAAATGTCTTCAAAACTACTGTATTGAAGCAGTGATTTATGTGAACTTGTGATCTAACCAAGAGTGAACACCTATCTTAAGTCTCTCACTTCACCAAGTGTATTTTCTGTTTCCTATAAGTAGCTGCCTCCTTCTTTGCAGTCAATAATTTGATAATGCTTCTCTTTTTTTATTTTTTTTCCACCACAGTTTATGATAGAATTGGAATGTAACAAGGTAAGAGCAATTCTTATTCAATGTCCCAATTTTCAGTTACCTCAGTTGTAGAATTCTTCTCCTACTGCTCCACTTGTTGGTAGCATGATGATTCTATTGTACCATTCAAATTACTTTCCTAGCAAGATATAATTTATGCTTTCATTTTGGTATTCAGTTTTGAAGGTATTTTTATTTTGAATTAGTTAACATCAGTTCTCAGATGAGATTGTTTAAATGTGTAATATACTGTCAGCAATGAAACTCTTGATTTCTTCACTCAGGCTATCAGTGTGAGTTCAGTTGATTTCTTGTTTAAAGTAATGTGATATTTTTACACCAGTCAATAAACAGTAACTGGAGCCTGTATTCTCTTGCAGCGTGGAGGGACTTACTCAACAGGCCGATGCATCATGGTAAATATTCTTTCTCCCAAGAACATTGACATGCTGCTAACTGCCCAAGGTCTCCAGGCCCAGTTAGAAGCTGCTTCTAGACATGTCTTTGTCTCCCTTGTCACTCAATTTAATTTTCTTATTGTCAGTTTATCTTTGTTGATTAAAAATCCAGAACTGTCTAAAGGGTTGTCAGCCTTGTTACCATTTCTCTCTGTAGATACTCTCTAGCTAATCTGAAGTAGTTATATAATAGAAGTTTTCTTTTGCCTTTTTTCATTCTTTATTCTTAGTGTTTTCTTGCTGTTCAAGATCACTTATTCCAACAGATCTGAAACCTTGCCTTTTGCAAATCATGATCTAGATATAAAATACAGCTATTTGATTTTTTTTCTTTCAAAACTATCCCTGGCAGCTGAGTGAAGAAGCCTCTTTCCCTTCTTTGCTTTTTTACAACAAATATGCTAATGATTACAAAGTCATATCAGTAAAAAGGTTTCATCTACTTTTTAATGATTGTGGTGGTGTAGAGCTCCTCAATGATGGACATCAAGTGTATGAGGTCAGATGAAAAAGGATGCAGGCAGCAGAATTACGTTATTTATAACAACTGGATTGGCACAGTTTTATTTGTCTTGAAAGATCTCTGAAATAATTTTAATAGTGTCAATTGGTGAAATGAGGTCATAGAAAACTACTTTGAGGGTTCTTCTTTTTCTCACCAAGTAGAACTTTCTTTCCTGAAAACCATTTATATAAAAATATTTTTTCAGCAAGATAATAAATAACAGTTTGGTTTCTTTATAGGTTGGACCTTCCAGTTCCTCTCAGAACACCTATTCAAGCAGTCAGGTATGAGTCCAAAATTCCAGCATTTGTATGTATTCCTTCAGTAACTTTGAATGACTAAAATTCTGTAACTACAGAGTAGTAAGGTGATTTAATACTGTACAGAAATATCTTCTCTGCTAGTTAACCCAGAATTGTCTGGTAATTTTCCATTTATTCAATCTTTACTGTTTGTAATAGAATTACCAGATAAAGACAAATTATTTTTGTATATATCCTAAAAATGTTTTTCTTCCTTGTTTTTTTTAATATATAATACATGTTCTTTTCTAAGCATTGAGTTTTTCATCTTGTCATATGACTACTTGAAGTTATTCATTTTTCTATAAAATATGAGCCATTCAGTAAAATTTTGAAATGTTTCACAACCAGTGACAAAGTTGACAAAAGTTGTATGAAATACAGATGATGACTAATGTCTCATACTGAATTAGAATTATTACAGGCAGTGCCAGTGAATTAGTAACCTCTTTACTTGCTTATCACTTGCTTGCACATGTCCATTGTCAGCTGCAAAGTTTTCATGCCATAAACAGCGTGGCATTCTTTTTTTTCTGTCTGCCCCATTTGGGTTTTTATATGGAAATAATTAACTTCTCTTTTTATTTCAGGGTGGAGTAGTCTACACAATAAGCAAGAGTGGATGTGGCCCTGTAAGCACTATTTTTTTTTTTTTTTTTGTCCCCAGCATAACTATACTCATAGCAACTCCTAGCTTTCAATGGCACCATTTAATGAATGTTCATGTGGGAGCCTCTGTTCCAGCTAAAAAATACTGATGAGAAATAACTGGTTTCTTTTTGGTCTTAGGGAGGTGCTGCTAGTGCATATGGCCAACAAGCCTGCAGAGATGTAAGTTGGTTATAGATGTTTTTATTGTTTGTCTCCTACTGTGCTTCTTAAGTCATCTCCTTATTGCAAATTACATTTGATTCTGTAGAACTATTGGGGTCTTTCTAAACATATTCAGGAAAATAGCGTTGGCTTTATATACTGAGATTAAAACCCGAAATTAAAAGGGGTTGCATTGCCAATTCCTCAAAGTCTAATCATTTATGTTTTAAGGTGTATATGTACACAGAAGTGATACATAATATCACCTATTAGAAACTCTTAATTTGTTACCCTAGTAAAATATCAGAATTCTCACTGTGCAATGCTTTTTATCAGGTAAAATTATTGTCTTTGGATATTGCATATTGTGGAATATTAGTAGGGGTGTTTTTACAATATTTGCATATTAATTCTTAAATTAGAAGAGAAATTTTTATTGTCCATCTCATTTATTTCATTTTCACTTGAAAACAGGTAAATAATTATCAAATAATTGTCTAAATAAATACCTGATTTATATTTTTATTTCAGAGTGCATCCTTATCCAGCAGTGGTCTTACTTATGGCCAGGTAACTGTGTTTTCCAGCATGTTTTTTAGCTTTGTAAGGTATTCAAAACCCAAGCAGTTATGCCCAAATTTACCACACAACAATTAAATTTCTGGATGGGGATAAAGGCAAACTCTCTTCAAATGATTTATTAATGACTGTATCTGGAAATAACTTCATCTGATGAATTGCATATTTGGTGTTGTTGCTATATCCCTACTTCTATTTTGCACCAAAAATAAATTATGTTTATTCTATAAATGCACACCAGTTATTTTTATTATGGCTTTCCAAAAGTCGTTGCTTTCTTTGATGGTTTCTAAGAATTAAAAGCATTTTTCATGGCTTTTGCTTATGCAATTTTACTTATTGATTGATGAAATGCAAATCATCATTGCACATTATGTTACACTTCATTTAAATCATTTATCTTGTTATGAAATATCCCAATCTTTCCATTTTCTATTGCAATGGTATCTTTTCTAGTTTTGAGGAGATGATTCTGGAGTTTGGGTTGGTTGTTTTGATTAAGGTAGAGGAGTTTTTTTCTTCCAACTGACAGATTACTTTTACTACAAACTTCCAATTTGATGTTAGATGAAATATTTGCAGCTTTTATACAGTACTCTGTAAAACCAGCAAAATAATTTTGCTTTTAGAAAAGAATTAAACCTGTTGATTTACTGCAATTTTTTATTTATTAACTGCCAATACATTCATTTTCTTTAGACTCTCCCTTCATTTGGTACTTCAGGGGTGTCGTGTTAGTATAATATTCTTTTGGAGAATAGCACTGTAGTTAATTTGCCATACATTTACCTAAGCAATAAATGAATTCTGTATTCTTTACAGTCTGTACCTTCAAGCAGTTCAGATTCCAGTAAGAAGGTAAGCATTCCTGTTCAAAGTTAAAATATTCTTACAATTATAACTTGGCATGATTCCTGTTACTTCAGTCTAGACTTTTTAAGGTTTTAACCCAGACTGATTAATATGATTTTATTTGGTTTGATTCTTAAAGGTGAGGAGAGCTTCTAAGGAGAAAACATTA